>NC_139217.1:454123616-454723616 GCF_055691185.1 Crinia signifera
TTTAAATAGGGTCCCCCATCCAGGGCTAAAGCCCAGGGTTGTCCCAGGGTGGTGGACGCCAGGCTGATAAATATAAAATTGTAATAAAAAAAACCATTTTTTTTAGACAGTGCAGGTAAGCAGAGATGAGGCGATGGCCGCAGATGCAGGGGTCAGTGTGGCCGCTATACATGGGCGGGCTCTAGGGGCAGGGGTAGGCTCACTCACCTGCTCCCAGGACGGTGCTTTCCTCCTGCTCTAATTACAGCCCTCCAAATGCCTAAAGCTGCCTAGTGGTAGTGCCGGCCCTGCATCCCCCTCCTTTGTCTAAGTTACAGGTGGCTGTGTAGGCTTGAATGGCCTGTTGCTTCTCCATCCTCTGCAACATACAGAGGGTAGAATTTCACCTCATTACCAAATCTTGTTTCAGCTGGTGGCAGGGCAGGTCCAGGAGTGTTTGCTGTCGTTCCAGACTTTGGCAGGTAGTGGCTGAATAAGCATCTTCTGCACCTTCCTGTAATCTGCACCATTTGGACATGCCTGCTCTAAGAGATCCTCAGCGGTTGGAATCATTGGGCCGACCACAAGAAGGTGGACATTCATTAGTTCAACCACTGAAGATCAACCGGCCTTAGGTCGACGGGGTCACAAGCATAAAGTCGACATGTGGAAAAGTCGACATTGGGTTTTCATGGTTTTGTCCCAAATGTTGACACTGTCGACATGGATGCCGTATCGATGCACCATGTCCCCTCACACACTTCAGGCACGTTGCCTTGCTACGCTCGGAAAACTATTATATTCTCTCTCCGCAACCTAGTGGATGGTAGGGCATGAAATACCGCCTGTCGGCACATGTCGCTCAGAAAAAAGTCAAAAACGAATGTCGACCTTCCCCATGTCGACCTAATGCTTGTGTCAACCTAAAGACCCTGTCAACCTAAAGCCATGTCAACCATTTGAGGGTGTCGACCTAATGAATGTTGACCTTCCATTTACCCTCTTACACAGCATAGCCTGCCTAGGAATGAGTTGGTGTTTTTGAGACGACGCCGCTGCTGTTGCTGCTGCGGAAGGCCAAACATGGGGCCTTATTTTGGTTCATTCTTTCTGACAAAATCCTTCTTAGATGGACAAAACCATGTGCACTGCAGGGGGGGCAGATGTAACATGTGCAGAGAGAATTAGATTTGGGTGAGTTATTTTGTTTCTGTGCAGGGAAAATACTGACTGCTTTATTTTTACACTGCAATATAGATCTCACTTTGAAGTAAAACCCCACCCAAATCTAATTCTCTCTGCACATGTTACATCTGCCCCACCTGCAGTGCACATGGTTTTGCCCATCTAAGAAGGATTTTGTCAGAAAGAATGAACCAAAATAAGGCCCTTGGAGACCATACTAACTGCATGCGGGTGGGGCTTTGACATACCTCCCATCCTTTGGCAGTCACAGTTTGAGTGTACTCGGGACAGTTGGGAGGTATCACTTTGGTAGGAACTGAACCCAAGCCCTAAGTGCTGTGAACCAGTAATACTAACCACCTTGCCATCCATGCTTCCCATAGTTACATTATGCTTGGGTTGACCATCGATGATTCTAAGTCATCAATGGTTTCTGGCCAGTGTAGAATCGTTTTGTCATTGATGGGAGAAAAACAGATGCTTTCCCTCCATCGATGGCACAGAATAAACATTTTTTTTTAATCAAGGTGCCGGGACATAGAGCATAGCTCTGCCCCCAACACCCACAAAGCCACACCCCTTAGGCTGTAATTGGCCTGCTGGACATCCACTCTAAAGAACAGGGATGACCAGCTATGGCCACTCGCAGTTTCTCCACAGAAACCATCAATAGTTGGCCATATAAAATGGGACACACGTGAATTACACAGGTTCTGTGGCTGGCTTCAAGTTTGCATTTCACCTTGTTTTAATTGGCCACGGAACCTGTGTAATTCATGTGTGTCCCAGTTTATAGGTATAGTATGGTAAGCCTACTGTACATATGCAGAGGTGCCACAACTGGACCACAGCCGTGCTCAGCTAATAGTTAATGGTTTCTGCGTAATGAGTAAATGTTTTGTGTGTTATAAATTTCTATCACTTTGAAATCTGACATAGTGGACCTGTTTCCTGGAGCTTATCAGATTTATGTGTGTTTGGTTCTTAATAACTAATAAACTTTTCGGAAATCCTTGCCAAAAGTCAGGGTTATCCCAGAAAACACCTACTCCCTTTCCAGACATCTTTCACTAACCACAGCTGGCTTTGCTGTTCCAGAGGAATGCACCGGAGAGGAGATCTCTCCTTTACTCTGCAGAATTTCCTGGGGAAGGCCGCAATAGGCTCCTCCAATACCCTGAAGCAGCCCATCCGTGCCAGACTGTCAGGGAAGACAAATGCTCCCACAGGATGCTCATAAATACTTTCCTTAGCTTCCTTCTCCTTTGTAACATTGATCGCAGATATTCTAACCTTTCAGATCCCTGCCACGCAAAAAGGATTTGCCAAGATAAAATAACTCGGTTTAACCGCACAGCTATACTTCATATTTCTCTATGGGATGTACAAAGTGCGCGTGTGAGAGATGGTAATCACCTTCAGTTTACATTAAAAAAACACTACTTTACTCTTTTAAATATAGAGCTAGATAGACCTATGGGCAGGGGCGGATTAAGCCCGGTGACTTTAGACAGGGGGGCCCCCTTACACTTGTCATTGCTGGCCACAAACTGAATGGGAGAATATTACACTGCCAAAACACAAAAGGCAGTATAAACGTGGTCAATGCGTAACTACAGGGTGGGGGAATAGTGTGTATATATATATATATATATAAGTTACTTGTGTAGTTTCGCAGCGACAGGGAAATCCCATCGCATGCGATGGTACTTTACTTTTGTAGTTTCGAGTTTCCCCTGCCCGCGGATCGCATCGCATGTGATCGGATCGCATGCGATGCGATTTAGCACACCCACAATAACCACGCCACCCCGAAGCGGATGCCTTACACATGCTCCTGACTTGTTCATACCCCCACTATCCACATTGGCGCGGAGTGGAATTTATAAAGTGTGGCGAGCGCATCGAGCCACCGAGCCACACTTTATATGATCAACTCTGCGCCGAAGTGTATAGTGGGGGTATGAACAAGTCTGGAGGACGCGTACCGCGTCCCCTTGCGGGGCTCGCTGCGCTCGCCACGCTTCAGGATGGCCTCTGTAGCGGACTCACAGGCTCAGCGCTGCCTCTGATTAAAAACCCTCCCATGATGATGCCGTTGCTGTTGCTGTCTTCCATGGGCCCGAGAAGCATGCTCCATCAATCAGAGCTCAGCACAAGCTTCTCAGCCTGTGACCTCTTGTGCAAAGTCTCATGGGTCAACTCCCAGTAATGCACTGCACACTTGTGCAGTCAGTGTGCCTTGGCTCCCGATGCTCAGTACCATTAATCATTGTCACATTGGCAGATAGGTGAAACTGCAGCACTACCCCCACTCCATACCTCCCAACAGGACCCTCTCCAGGAGGGACAGAGTGCTCTCTTTCTGGACTTCCCTTTTAATGTATAATTGCCATCACCTGTTTCAAACAGGTTAATTGATAAGAAAGGTGCTGCAATGCAGGTGATGATAATCATAAATTAAGAGGAAGGTCCAGAAACAGCATTGTGTCCCTCCTGGAGAGGGTCATGTTGGGAGGTATGCCACTCCCATGCACAAAACCTTTAGCTAAAAAAAAGAAAATATTTTAAAACTAGGTGATTCATCGCGCCCTACGGGCGCTCTTCACACCGTCGTAAGGGGCTGCGCCCCCTTAATTTGTGAACATTTGTATATGAGAAAGATGGTTAGAATTGTATGAAAGATGGCCTGTATTGCAACTTGAGTTATAGGTGAAATGTGATAGAGAGCATATGATGTGGAAGGGGGTGTGTATTGTTTTGTTTAATTAAAAAGCGGTTACAAAGTAAGATGTACATTGATAGTGTGGATGGTACAGTGACATTTGTGGGTGGGGGGGGGGGCTGTGTGTGCATGTTGTTTAGGTGTGTGTGTGCAATAGTATAGTAGGGTGTTTCTGAGTCAGCGGCTCCCCACTGGCGGAGGTCATGACACAGGAAAACAGGAGGCTGGGTAGTGATAGGGGTGTGTGGGCATAAGGGGGACTAAAGAGGAGAGTGGGAGATACTGTGCAGCTTCTGCCAGTGGGTGAGGGTCCAGCGTGGCAGTACAGGAGTACAGGATGGTGGCCCTTAGTCAGTGTCTCCTCCTACTGGGTGGGAGTTCGGGTGCATGAGAGCAGGAGGCTGGGCTATGAGGCATGATAGGGGCATGTGGGCAAAACAGCGTCAGCGACTCCCCAGTGGTGGAAGTTACGGTTCAGGAGAGCAGGAAGCTGGGTTGTGATAGGGGTGTGTGAGTATACGGGGGACTAAAGAGGGGCTTAGGGGTGCTGCCGTGGGTGGATGCCGTGAATTGCGGGAGGGGCGCCGTGAATCAAGGGAGGGAGGGGGCGCAGGTGTTGGCGAATCGCGGGAGAGGGCGGGGGTCCGCAAAGCGTGGGAGGGGGCGTGAATTGCGCGAGGGGGGGGTTGCGAATCGCGTGAGGGGGGGTGCGCGGGGCGCGATGAATCACCTAGTTGGTTATATATTCTTGTAGAAGGATGGTAGGATGTTGCTGTCATTCAGAATGCATTTACATCAGTAATAGTAGCAGTAAAAGGTCTGACTTAATACACCTACAGTAAAACAGAACAGGTGTTATATATTATACAAAGAATTGGTTGATGATGTGTAGGTTGACGTGCACATAGTTCATAGTTGTCACTGGCAAAAAATTGCTACAAGAAAAAATCAACACAGAAAGTTCAACACATGTAAATGTTGACATAAGTGTGGCACTTCATCGGTGTCCATGTCGACACATGAGAATGAATATGAAAACATTCAAAAAAAAAAAAAAATCTTCAAAAACTCATGTCAACCTTTTTCATTGTCGACCATAGCCGTGCCAGTGTTTTGCATGTGCCATTTAATCCTGGGTTTGCCGTGAATCGCGCGCAGGGGTGGGGGGGAGGGAGGAGGTGAGGGGTGTCCGCGAAACACGGGAGGAGGGGTCGTGGGTGGATGCCGTGGATTGCGGGAGGGGGGGTTACGGGGGGGGGTGTGGGTGCCGCGAATCGTGGGAGGGGGGGCGCGGGTAGTTGAAGTGAATCGCAGGAGGGTGGGTCGCGGGGGCGGGGGGTTGCCGCAATTACAGGAGGGGGGGTCAGGGGTGGGGAATCGCGGTAGGGGGGGTCGTGGGGAGCACCGTGAACAGCGGGAGGGGGGGCCCGGGGGGTTGGCGTGAATCGTGGGAGGGGGGGTCGCGGGGTGCCGCGAATCGCAGGAGGGGGGGTGTCACGGGGTGGGGCCGCGAATCGCCGGAGTCACCGGGGGTGCAGCGAATTGCAGGGGGGTGTATGAAAACATTGAAAAAGTGAAAAATAAATCTTGTCAACCTTTTTCATTGTCGACCATAGCCATGTCAGTGTTTTGGATGTGCCATTTAATCGGGGGGGGGGGGGGGGGACGACGACACATTGCTCTGTTTCTGGACTTTCTTCTTAATTTATGGATTACCATCACCTGTGCTTAAACACCTTTTTTTTATCAATTACCCTGTTTAAAACAGGTGATGACAATCATAAATTAAGATGGAAGTCCAGAAGCAGAGCATTCTGTCCCTCCTGGAGAGGGTCATGTTGGGAGGTATGGCGGTGTGGGGCACTCACCTGGTGTGTCTGGTGAGTAGCTGTGTCTTTGCTGTGTAACATGGAGAGGCAGAGGGTGTCTGGCACTGTCTGTGGGCTCACTGGGCTGGTTCTCTGTCATGTGAGTCAGAGGCTCCACCCAGCGTTAGAGCTCCAGACACACTTTGAGTGACAGATGTAGCCAAATATATAAGAGACTACATGCTGACTACAGGGGGCCCTAGATAGAGGGGGGGGGGGGGCACGGGTACTGAGCCCCCCCTTAATCCGACCCTGCTTATGGGTATATGTACTAACCAGCAGATTGTCAAATAATCAGCAGCTTTGACCAGAGGATTGAAGACGGCAATAGAAATAAATGCTAAGTACGGCTGATTTTGTCCGAGCCACTGATGATTAGTACTCTGGGCTACCTGCTCATTAGTAAATATCCCCCCTAAGGTGAGAGCACTGTACTGTATGTATGGTCTGACCACGCTCTTCCAAATGTTTCAATCATCCAAATCTACTTGCTCTGGTTCTACCACCGGGTTCAGTCTAATATTTATGGCACCTTATAAATAAAGTGACCCTAGCGCTGGGAGTTGGGGCATTGCAAGCCAGAATATGCGCTCGGGCTGAGGGCATGGTCCCACAATTGCGTCATCATACCCCCCCGCTATATAGTGCTGTAAAACAGACATTGCACAGCGCGGGCGGCTCTAATCTAAGGCTGTCATTTATCTCCGCTTTTTTTTTACGGGATGGGAAACAATCTTGAATAATAACTATGGGGGTTATTCAGACCTGAGTGAAAATCTGCTTTTTTTCTCATATGGACAAAATCATGCTGCACTGCAAGTGGAGCAGATGTAATATGTGCAACGAGCGTTAGATTTGGGTGTGATATTTTGTTTCTGTACAGCAGGGGAGGGGAACCTTTTTTGTGCCAAGGGCTGTTTGTATGGGGGGAAAAAATCCTTCAGTGGCCATATGTAAAAATTTCGGTACTTGTTTCCTAGCACGGCCACAATCGCGGGCATCGGGTGTCATTTTTATTGGTATACGACGCGACCGACGCGATGCCCCCGATTTTCCCATTGAAATGCATTGAAAAAAGTCAAAATCGCGTCGGTCGCGTCGTATGCGGCTAAAAAAGGCTTAAATGGTCCAGACACGATGCCCACGATTTCCCCATAGGAAACAATGTTAAATGGCTCAATGTACCCGCGATGCCCCCGATTTGTCATAGGGAACAATGTTAAATACCTCAATTTCACCAAATCATCATAGGGAACAATGGTAAATGGGCCAGAAAGCCCCAAAAACACCCCAGAACAGTGAAATGTCCCCCCCAAAGTACTTTACGCCACCCCACGATCAACGCGAACCCGAAGCGTGGCGATCGGCGGCGGTACGCGTCCTCCGACCTTTTCATACCCCCACTATCCACGTCGGCGTGGAGTTGAGAATAGAATAGTGTGGCGAGCGCAGCGAGCCACCGAGCCCGAAGCGTGGCGAGCGGACGCGGATACCTTCACAGGTAAACGCGTCCCTTCGCGGGCTTCACAGGTATCCGCGTCCCCTCGCGGGGCTCGCTGCGCTCGCCACGCTTCGGGCTCGGTGGCACGCTGCGCTCGCCACACTATTCTATTCTCAACTCCACGCCGACGTGGATAGTGGGGGTATGAAAAGGTCGGAGGACGCGTACCGCCGCCCCTCGCGGGCTCGCTGCACTCGCCACGCTTCGGGTTCGCGTTGATCGTGGGGTGGCGTAAAATACTTTTGGGGGGACATTTCACTGTTCAGGGGTGTTTTGGGGGGTTTATGGCCCATTTAACATTGTTCCCTATGATGATTTGGGTAAATTGACCCATTTAACATTGTTTCCTATGGGAAATCGGGGGCATTGCGGCTAAATTGAGGCATTTAACATTGTTCCCTATGGGGAAATCGCGGGCATCGCGTCGCGGCCATCGCACCTGATTTTTTTGTGCTTGCGATGGCCGCGATGCCCCCGATTTTTCCTCACGATGCCCACGATCATGATCGTTGTGGCCGTGCTAGGAAACAAGTACCAAAATTTCTCTTACAAATTGTCCTGCTGCAGCCGTCCCACGCTCAGGTGGCTGCCGCTGAATAGGTCTGACAGGACTGGAATCTCCTGAGAACTACCGACCTCTCACAAGAATTACCCTGTACTTGACTCCCGGCAAAGCCGCCAGGTGGGTGGCCGGACCCCGGGCCTGAGGTTCCCCACCCCTGCTGTACAGGGTAAAAAAAAAAAACAGCTCCGGTCTGAGTCACCCCCTTTTTTTATTACTGTGATGATTTACCAGACCTCTTCTGATGTTGTACCTCGGGGTTGGCAAGCTCTCAAATTCTGGTTAGGTATGATTACCCCATGTAGAGCAGCATAGTGTTAGCGTGACCTAATAATGCTATCAATTATTCTCCAAAAATGACTGGGACTCCATACAATGCGGAGGCAACAGCTTATAATGATCCCCGTCTATTCATGCACCCGCCTGCTGGCAGCGCTTGCCAATGCCCCTTTGTTGAATCTCGCCTAATGAGCTATTGGGCTGTTTCCAATCACGGAATTAGTACTAATGTAAGCATTAGATTTAGGAGCAGCATTCACATGGTGGGAATCATGACCATAGCACAATGGGGTAGGAGATTACGAGAACAAGCACAATGTCTTTTTGGTTTCTTTAGAACCAGCACCCAGCCTAGACTCTGGTGTATTACAGAGCTTAGCATTTCCTTTCACCTTTAGCTCAGTTAGAATTTGTTGCCAGGTCACAGTTACTTGGACATGTACGAACAGGAGAAAGCGCGGTACTTGTTTCCTATCTGGGCGCCCAGGTTTTCTACGTACGGCACCGTAATGAAATCGGATCGCATCGCATCGTATTCGGTACTCGATGATGTACGATGGCATACGATGCTATCCGATCCGATTTCATTTTAAATCGGATCGCATCGCATGCGGTGACGCGATCAACCTGATTTTTACATTGGAATCAATGTTAAATGGTCCCTGAGACCCGATTTTACATTGATTTCAATGTAATAACCCCGCAAACCCACGATTTGTATAGGAAACCCCCCCTGATGGTTTAAAATGCGCCTCCATTGTTAACGCCACCCCAGTATTGACGTCAACCCGAAGCGTGGCGAGCGGCGGCGGTACGCGTCCTCAGACTTTTTCATACCCCCACTATCCACGTCGGCGTGGAGTGGAGAATAGAATAGTGTGGCGAGCGCAGCGAGCCACCGAGCCCGAAGCGTAGCGAGCGCACGCGGATACCTGTGAAGCCCACGAGGGGACACGGATACCTGTGAAGTATCCGCGTCCCCTCGCGGGGCTCGCTGCGCTCGCCACACTTCGGGCTCGCCACACTATTCTATTCTCAACTCCACGCCGACGTGGATAGTGGGGGTATGAAAAAGTCGGAGGACGCGTACCGCCGCCCCTTGCGGGGCTCGCTGCGCTCGCCACGCTTCGGGTTGACGTCAATACTGTGTTTCTGTGCAGATGTGACAAGGGGAGGGCTTTGAAGGGTTAATAAATACAGTAGTGTTACAGATGGCCCATCCTATGGGCCAACCATAAAAGCGGGAACGAAATCGGATCGGATCGCATCGCATCGTTCAATATCGTGTATGTGCATTTGTGGTATCCGATGCGATCCGATTTTGATACGGAGAATAGCATGGTGCGCAATTAACTTTTCGGGTGCCCAGATAGGAAACGAGTACCGAAAGCGCACAAAGAAACCTCTATCATGCTGCTCGACACGAAACCATAGAAGTCCCGTATATTATTCTAGTACACGGTAAACAAAAGGGCACGGGTCATAGGGTCGACAAGAGGAAGGTTGACATACATTGAGTTGACCACTGAAGGTCGACATGCATCAAGGTCGACATGTCTGAAGGTCAACATGGGGTTAGGTCGACAGGGTCTTTAATTCGACACAAACATTAGGTTGACATGGGCAAGGTCAACATGGTTTTCACACTTTTTTGACCGTATCCCGTTAAAAACTTCAGTGAAAACTTCATTGCAAACATCGCAGCTTACCAAGTGCCTGAGATGCCGCCTGACCGGATGCCCGCCCTCCCGCCACGGCCGATTCCCCTCGGCAACACGTGAGGGAATGTGTAACGAAGAAACATTCCCTAGCATGACTCCGCTCCACAGGAAATCATTCAATGGTCGGTGACTATAAAAACTGACTTTTATTTGAGTGCTAGGCTTTGGAGAAAGAAAGGCACTTTCTCTTTGTGGGGGCACTCTTATTTGTAAAATGTAACTTTTAATCAAAGAATTTGAAAAAAAAAATTAATTCAGAAAGAATCCACATTAAAAGACACATCTACAGCATATAACATTAAGATTGTGGCAAATATTAAATATTCAAGGTGTGCAAAGCATGAAGACTCTAATGATGCACAACAAAATGTACAGACACTGTATCTAGTCATGACAAATTATCATTATCCGCGTGTAGCATAAATGTATATGTCAATACAGCCTCTGTACCAGGAAAAAGTACTGAAATCAAAATAATTGGCAATTAGCCCATGAAATATGAAAGGCAGATGAGATAATGGACAATTAAATTCTAATGTAATTAAGTTTTATCCTTCAATCTGACTGTGAACTCATCAATACCCTGGAGATATGTATACATTACTCATAAATATTAGACATTTATTTCATTTTTATGACCCAAATAGCATTTTTTTTTTAAACACAGATGAATCCCCCTTCTGGGAGTAGTAATTGAGAAGGTTTTAAGTGGGGATAGAGGGGTGGTATGTGTACCAAGTATTCCCACCAGTCACAGTGGATGGGACAGCTGCTGCTACCTCAGCACCTCCCAGGGGTTTTGGTGTATCCTCAGGTAGGTGTTGGTGGAGGAGTGAGCGTGTCTCAGTGGGACCTCTGGTAATGGGAAGAAAAGAGAGGGTATCTACTGTCCTTTTCTATCACACATATGAGTTCCTGATAGTGGAAGCCCAATTGAGTGCGCCTGGATCAAAACAGGGTGGGCGGCTGACATCCTGTGTAAAAAATTGCGGCACTTCAGTTTTGGGGTTTTCGGTATGTTTTTTTTAACCCCCCCCCCCCCCCCCCCCCGGATGCTACTTAGGCCGAAGAGGACGCAATCTACACAGGAGGGGTGGTGAATAGGTACCCTTTTTCACAGGTACCCATTTGGAATTCTACTGGAGAAAGGGATCAAACCTACGGGATCAAGACTGTTGAGTATTATTTTACACTTAACTGGCAACAGCCCAGCGACCAATGACCAGAGGCTTCGGGAATAGACCAGTGCATCAGCCCGGGGCGGGGCTTCTCTTTAGGGGGGATCTCTTTATTGGGGGTCCACACTCATGAATATGAGTCCTGAGAACTCGGCAGCTTAGTAAATTAGCTGAATTCTCAGGCCATATTTTCAGACCGATCCCGGTCATAACCATTCGTACACGGTATTGGCCATGATCAGCAATCTTAATATATTTCCCCCTGTGCCTTGACATTGCCTGAGCCAACCATACAGTAACAAACAGAATACTTCCAATCTGACGGCTACATAACAGGATACTCTGTGTAGATAATAATGGATTGTGTTGGGAACCCCTCTCCTAACAGCCTGATCTAGCACTTTATTTCACACATGGAAAGCAAGGAGAGAGATAGTGACAGCTTATCTAATGCGATAAAGGACTTGCCCTTCCCCAACTTCAGGGCCGGATTAAAGGGGGGGGGGGGGGCAATTTTAGTTTAAGGTTTTGTGCATGGGAGTGGGCTAGTGCTGCAGCTTTGCCTATCTGCCAATGTGACAATGATTAATGGTGCTGAGCATCAGGAGCCAAGGCGCACTGCCTACACAAGTGTGCAGTGCATTACTGGGAGTTGACTAAGGCCCATGAGACTTTGCACAAGAGGTCAGAGACTGAGATGCTTGTGCTGATCTCTGCTTGGTGAAGCTCATCATATGCTTCTCAGGCCCATGGAGCACAGCAGCAGCAGAGGCCTCGTCATAGGAGGGTTTTTAATAAGAGGCAGCATTGAGCCTGTCAGGGCTCCTTCAGAGTAAGGTACAGAAGGACAAACATAGGATTTTCATGTGGTATTTTATATATATATATATATATGTTTATATTAATCCCCCCACTCCTGCAGTTACCCATTGACCAAGTTTATACGGCCTTTACTCTGTGTTTTGACAGTGTAATATCGTCCCACGCAGTTTTTGGCCAGTAATGACAAGTGGGAGGGGGGCCCTGTCTAAAGTGACCCTGGGCTCCCTGAAGGCTTAATCCAGCCTTGCCCAACTTGTGCCTCTCCCGCCTTTGGGAAAAACAACTGAAATACCAGCTGCATCTCACTTGCCTGTTCCAAATCCCCCGAAGTTCAGTGGTGACCTTGCTGGTTCCTTGACCAATGCTCAATACATTCCCCACTTCTCACCAGGAATTATGCAACTGAAAAGGCCAAAGTACCAGTCACTATTTCCTCTGACCATGTGTTGACCTGGTCATCCCATTTATGGGGCCAGAAGCCATCAGTCTTCTGCAGTTGTGCCATGAAACCTCCATTCCTGGAAAGTATTCAATCTACTTTCAGACAGGGTCTAATGAAAGAATTAAGGGGGAACATGTCTATAGATAGGTCCAAGACTCCCTCAATCACCTTATTTCCCTTTGTAATACGGAGTACATATACTGTTGGGACTGGAGAGGCCAAGAGAATTAGTTGGTTGGTCTGGGTTCAAGCTGGCATGTCATTGGTAACACACTTCTCTGTCACAGTGACACCGTTTAGGGACATAGGTTTAGGTCGACAGGTCATTAGGTCGACACAAGCATTAGGTTGACAGTGTCTAGGTCGACGTGGGGGTTTTCCCAGTTTTTTTGAGCCATGTGCCGACAGGCGGTATTTCATGCCCTACCATCCACTCCGGCGTGGAGGGAGATTAAAACAGTGTGCCGAGCAGGGCCCCCGCTAGTAATGTTGGGGCCCGGGACTGACCTTCAGCCCGGGCCCCCAGCGGCACCCCCCCTCGCGCACGCCGGTGGCACCCCCCCCCCCCTCGCGCACGCCAGCGGCACCCCCCCTCGCGGGCGGCACCCGCTCCCAGCCAATTACTATTACGTACCTGCGTTGGCGGCGGCAGCGCAGCATCTTCTCCCTCCAGGCGTCGGGACTCAGACTGAGCACTCACTGCACAGTGCAGCCTGCAGAGCACCAAGCCCCTTTGTATCCTAGGCTCGGCGCTCTGCAGGCTGCACTGTGTATTGTGCATGCCTGCTTCCGGCGCCGGGTGGCATTGTGCAGGGGGGTGCCGTGCCACTGTGGGCAGAGGCCGAGGCCCAGGACAGCTGTACAACTATATTGCCAGCGATTGAAGTGTGTACCGGCGATAAATCACCGGGTGCATGCTCCCAGTTTTTAGCTCCCTTATGATTGCGAGCTCCTGCAACTAGCTGATTCCCTCTGCGGCTCCCCCGTCTCTGGTCGCTGATGAAAAGGAGACTCTGAGCGATATATTGCTCAGCAATATATCGCCCCTGTGTGTACACAGCTTAAAGCTGTGTACACACGGGGGCGATATTGGCTGAAATTGCTGGGAATATGGTCGCTGAGCGACCATATTCCCAGTGATTTGGAGTGCTGCTGGCAATAAATCGCCAGCTGCGTTCTCCCGTGTGTACTCGTTAATGGTCATTGGTCTCAGGAACATGCAGCTGCGACCAGCGGCTTCCCCCATCGGGATGCAGTTTAAATCCCGGTGGTCGGGATCCCGGCGTTCAAAATCCCGACGCCGGAATCCCGACACTTTCTCCCCCCGTGGGTGTCCACGACACCCTCGGAGGGAGAATAAATTAGTGTGCCGAGTGTAGCGAGGCACCGGGCCCGCTGCGTGGCGAGCGCAGCGAGCCCGCAAGGGGGGGGGGGCGATCCACGTCCCCCCCTTGTCGGGATTCCGGCGTCGGGATTTTGAACGCCGGGATCCCGACCGCCGGCTTTTCATGCCGAATCCCCCCCATCAGTGCCAGGGAGGACAGCGGCAGAAGGATTCCCTTCTGCTGCTGCTCCCCCCTTCCAGATGCTGCTGCTCCCCCGCGCGCCCCGTGACGCTGCTCCCCCCTTCGGGTCTCTCTCTCCCCCCGCCCCGTGACTAGCAGTGTCTCCTTTTCATCGCTGATGAAATGGAGCCCCGTGTGTACACACCATAAGAGTCTGATCTAGGTTCCCTCTCTCACTCTGCACCTCTGAATCATTTATTCACTGCGATATCCCCCATTACAGCTAATACACCTGTTTATCTCCCTGCCTCCCAGGTGCTGAGGGGAATTTCATCTGTACCTCTCCAGTTAATACATCATTACTCATGGCACCTCCCTCTCATCCTGTTCTTAGGTATTCAGAGAAACAAAGGATACATTCTCTTCAAGAGAACAATATATTATTATTGAAATCAGCGCGTCTTTTTTTTTTTAATGTAATTCCTGCAGCCATTAACCCTGTTATCCTGGATCTACATCGTGCACTTTATTCTGGTGCATTCGCTCAGATGCAAATTCACACCCTTGCTAGTGAATCAGATCCCACCTTGCAAACGGTGGGGGTGGGCAGCTGACATCACCGGTACATCCGGTGATGTCAGCTGCCCGCCCCCTGCACCGGCGTCATCGGCCCATCACCATGGAAACACCTATCAAACGCTGGGCATTTCATATGAAAATGGCCGGACCCGCCACCCCCTGCCCTCCATTCTCAAGACCCTGTGTTTGCCGTGTACGCACAACCTCAGTGTTCGCCGTGTACGCACTCACCCAGCACATGCGCAAAGCAAAAATATCGCCCCGTGCGAACGAACGCGGCCTTGCGAACAGACCAGACTAAGGTCCAGGAACAGGGGTGGCAAAACTAGTCCTCAAGATCTACCAACAGTTCAATCTGATGCAGAGCATGCTGGGATTTGTAGTTCAACAACAGCTGGAGTGTCAAGGTTAGCCATCAAGGCTCTTCTAGGCCATTGGTTCCCAAACTGTGTGCCGTGGCTCCCTGGGGAGCCTCGGGACACATGCAGGGGTGCCCTGGGTTGGTGGTCCAGAACCAACTCAAATTATTAATGGTTAATTATTTATAAGCAAAACCAGTGCTGGTGGCTGCCAATCATAAAATGTGTACAAACAAGAGAAAATCATGCCCTATACCACATAACTGACCCTAAGAATCAATATAGACCCAATCTAATTTAAAAAATTGCCCTAGGGGTGCCGTGAAAAAATTCTTATACTCTAGAGTGCCGTGATTCAAAAAAGTTTGGGAACACCTGCTCTAGGCTACAGGTTTATATTGTATGTGGTGTAACTGTCCAGCTTTCACCACAAGATGGCAGTATGCTGCCAAGCAGCAGCAGTGTTTTATTATCTATGATGCCCTGTATAGATATACTAGTCCTATTAGTGCACAGAGCCCAAGAAGAAGTCACCTTGGTGCAAACCGGCAACACGTTTGAATATAATCAGGACAATGATGCACATTTCCTATTTCCAAAATACATAATATAGTTAAATTTGCCCTCTCCCTCATAATGCACAATGCAGCACTTTAAGAATAGTTTGATTTCTTTAGATCCTCCTGTTTCCTGTCTCGTGTTCTGTCCCCTCCCTGTTATCTTACCTCTTTTGTAATCACTGTCACCTTTTATGGTACTGCACATAGCAAAAAATCTATTTGGAAGTATATTGCGTCACTACCTATTATGAACAGCTGTGTCTTATTTACATTACGTCATATTTTGGACTACTTGTTGCGTTATTTTTTATTTACAGTTTCTTATCTAGCGCACACATATTCCGCAGCGCTGTACAGAGAATATTTGAACATTCACATCAGTCCCTGCCCCAGTGGAGCTTACAATCTATATTCCCTACCACATGTACACGCGCACACAGACATTCTAGGGTTAATTTTGTTTGAAGCTAATTAACCTACCAGTAGATTTTTGGATTGTGTAAGGAAACCGGAGTACCCGGAGGAAACCCACGCAAGTACGGGGAGAATATACCAACTCTGCACAGTTAGGTTCATGGTGGGAATTGAACCCACGACCTCAGTGCTGCGAGGCAGTAATACACCTGCCCATACTTATCTTATTCTACTGAATAACTATCCATCCTTATAATTTCTGAGTAACTGTGTTCTGTAGAATCACCATGCACAGATTTTGTAGAGGTTACAGGTCCTGTATTTTGTAAAAGTATATGCAGTCTAAAATACTTCCCTCTAGCAACAAATAATTTTCAATGACCAATGAGCGAATGGCAGTATGCATCAATATATATAAAAGGCTACGGGCAAGTCTCCTTATATTGCCCCACTGACCCTTAAGTTACTCTGCAACACCAACCACAAAGGAGGAATATCCAAGTGGTATAACTTTCTGGTCAACCGGAATAACACACCTAAACTTAGATCTCAGGTCCAATGGGAGAGAGACTTCCAAAGAACCTTGCAAGATGAGGAATAGGACCTGATATATAAGTCATGCTTTAGGGTATTGAGGTGCATTAACCATGCTGAGCTGTTTTTCAAATTAATCCACAGGGCGTATTACACTCCGGAACGCCAACATAAAATATGGCCTGATATCCCTAAATCGAAATTGCGGGGGAATAGGCACCATCTTCCATATATTTTGTGAGTGCCCCCTGTTGAGACCCCTTTGGAAGTCAGTATTTAGCATGATTAGTAAGCTAATAGGCGAAAGGATTGAACCCAACCCGAAAACGGCCCTGCTCCACTTATTTAGGGCACTCTTGTCCACAGACGAATCTTATGTCTCTGGACACATTCTGATTGCTACAAAAGCAGCTATTGCCCAGTTATGGAGATCAGCGAGGATCCCTAATATGGCCTTGATTTGTAATAAAATTCAGAAACAATACAATTTCGAGACAGCCGGGGTGCAGTACTCCTTCTCCCTTCACTCTATACATGTAAAGTGGATGGGGTCAGGGCCGGAGCCACCACTAGGCAAATCTAGGCATTTGCCTAGGGCGCCGGCCACTGGAGGGCGGTATTTCGCCCCCCTTGCTGCCCGGGTACCTGTCCTGCGGTGTATATGTGCGTATATAAAGCTGGCGGCGGGGGGTCCCGGCAGTCAATAAGAAATAACGAGCGCTATCCGCCGGGCTATGCAGAAGCGCTTCTGTTTTGGAAACACTGGCCGCACGCTGATTGGCTGAGATTCAGCCAATCAGCGTGCGCCGTGCGGCCAGTGTTTCCAAAACAGAAGCGCTTCCACATAGCCCGGCGGATAGCGCTCGTTATTTTTTATTGACTGCAGAGACCCCCGCTGCCAGCTTTACAGCGCCGCAGGACAGGTACCCGGGCGGCAGACACCGGGGCGCCCCCACCCCAACTTGCCTGGGGCGCTCCGGTGCCTTGCATCGGCCCTGGATGGGGTGGACTACATATAGAGAAGACGCGGGTCATATGGTGGAGAATAGTACTTCTGTGGATATTAGCCTCTTAAACTCCCCAGTATCCGAGAGTTAAAGTTATAGAGAATTTGAGCAATGTGTGTGGACTCATAATACATAATACTTACGGACCATCCTGTTACTCTATCGGTACTATTATATATGTATAGAACATGATGTATGTGCAGAGATTATAAATTACACTGGTTTCTCTTCGTGTTACCTTTAATGTGTATTTGCACCCTCCCCCGTTCCCCTTTTTTCATTTTCTATATCCCTTTCCCCAGATCTGTTGAAAAAATTCAATAAATATATTATAAAAAAAAAAAAAAGGCTATGGGTGAGATGTACTAAGCCCTGAAAAGTGATAAAATAGAGATTGATAAGCCATGAACCAATCAGCTCCTACCTGTCATTTTTCAAACAAAGTCTGTGACATGACAGTTAGAAGCTGATTGGATGGTAGTTTATCAATCTCAATTTGATCACTTTTCAAGCTTAGTACATTTGGCCATATATCCTTCTTTTTTTTTAGGTGAAGTACCACCAGTGACCACTAGAGGCCACTCGACAAAGCAAATTACTCAACAGAAAGTGAAACCAAAATGATTTGTTTCAAACTTGCTGGATCTGTAGAGAGGGAGCTGTGAAGACAGATATCAGTGGTAGGAGCAGATAGGGACTATAAGCTGTCATTTTGAAAGGCTTTTAACTACTCTGAAAATAATGTTCTAATCTTTTATTAGTGTTTTTTGTCATTCGTAGGAATCTTTGGAACACGGAATGAGGATCTTCTATAATGCAGGTAACAAGTGGGATGAAAGGAGACATAGGGCGGTATTCGATGTGGATTTTGGCGATGTGCAGCGAATCCTGTTTAGGATTCGCTGCACATTCGCCACTGCTCGCTGCGTTCTGGAGCCTCACCGGCTCCGGTATTCAATGAGTCAGGGGCTCGCTGCCCCTGACTGGCGAATTTGAGCTCCTGCGGCGGACGCCGCAGGGAGCCTGAGGACGGCGGCAGGCAGGGAGATGGAAGTCTCCCTGCCTGCCCCAGAACGTTTGTGGGGGGGAGGTGGGCTCCCCGGGAGCCAGGCAGCACAGGCTGCCCCCCGGGGGTGCCAGCAGGGGACCGGGTATATTCCCTACACCCGATCATTCATATGTAATGATTGGGTGAAGTGAATATATGAATATCTAATGAGCGGCTCGGCTCCCGGCCCCCTGCTGGCTGGTCTGTGTAAAAAAAATATATATATATTTGTTTTAAAATTAAATATATATTCATGTGCTTACAGCACATGAATAAAACTAGCATGCCCCTCCTCAGAATAAAATTCGGTACTTGTGACTTATCTGGGCGCCCGATTTTCTTCATCGCACCTAAAAATCGCATCAAATCGCATCGCATACAATCAGATTGCATGCGATGCGATTTGACGCGATTTGACGCGATTTTAATATGTGAAGGCACCCAGATGCCTGTTTCATATGTGAAATGGCCCCCCAGACCCCATTTTTAGTTGTATACCCACCCTGATGGCTAAATGCCCCCCATTGTTAACGCCACCCCACTATCAACGCCAACCCAAAGCGTGGAGAGCGCAGCGAGCCCGCGAGGGGCGGCGGTACGCGTCCTCCGACCTTTTCATACCCCCACTATCCACGTCGGCGTGGAGTTGATTTTATATAGTGTGGCGAGCGCAGCGAGCCACCGAGCCCGAAGCGTGGCCACACTATATAAAATCAACTCCACGCCGAAGTGGATAGTGGGGGTATGAAAAGGTCGGAGGACGCGTACCGCCGCCCCTCGCGGGCTCGCTGCGATCGCCACGCTTCGGGTTGGCGTTGATAGTGGGGTGGCTTTAACAATGGGGGTCATTTAGCCATCAGGGTGGGTATACAATTAAAAATGGGGTCTGGGGGGCTATTTCACATATGAAAAAGGCATCTGGGTGCCTTCACATATTAAAATCGCATCAAATTGCATCAAATCGCATCACATGCAATACAATAGCATACAATGCAATGTGATTTTCTCTTCAAGGGAATTTCAAGGGAAATCGCATCAAATCGCATCAAATCGCATGCTTAGGGTACTGGCATACAATTTCAATATCGGGCGTCCAGATAACTCACAAGTACCTAAAATTCCAGATTTTTTTACACCAATTGTAAAAAACAAAACACTTTATTTTAAAAGTTCACCTTCCACTTCACCATAAAAAGATAGCGATTGCTACTCGGTGAATCATGGCGAAAAAAACCTTGAAATGTATTCGCCATCTGGTCATTGAATAGGGTGATTCACCGTTTTAGTCAGAAATTCGCCTTACTGCACAAAATCGCCATAAAAACCTGGCGAATCAGCCTCATTGAATACCGCCCATAGTATTTTCCCCAAGCTGTTACAGAAGAGTACTTGGGAGATCACACCACTTCAATCACGGCATTTATTTGCAAAATCATAGCCCAGGATATTTATCATGCGGCCATCCAGCTGTTGTGTAACTACATATTCCAGCATGCTCTGCTCTGTTTTAGCAAGGACTAAGAGCAAGCTGTGGCTGGGAATGCTGAGATGTGTAGTTCCACAGCAGCTGGAGAGCCACATGTTGAATACCACACATATAGATGGTCTTATGCAATGCCATCGCTGGACTAGATTTATACTGCATGCATTATAAATCTAATCATCGCCCGCATTCTCTCACCAGAGAACACCAGCTGTGACAGATCGCTCAGCACACATCGCTGTGTGCTGAGCATTCTGTGCTGAGCGATCTGTGCTTAACTAGATCACTCAGCACAAAGGCTGACTGGCCGTGTGTATGGGGGATTACAATCTTGTATGTCCTAGAAATAGTATTGTTCATCAGTTGCTTCCTGAACATTGCCATATTTAATGAATTGTCTACTCCATAAATCTCTCTCTGACTTTCATTAATAAATAAGTGTTAATACATTGGTGTAAATGTACTAAAACGTCTAAGGGGTATATTCAATAAGTGTCGGATCCATTCCGACAGTCATTTGTCGGAATGGATCCGACGCTACCTATTCAATCAGAGGCCAAATCCAACAATCGGCACCGGGGCTGGGTGTGCGATGGCGGGAGGCGGTGGGATTCGGGACAGCGGCGGGTGAGCTGCGGCTTCTCACCCAGCGCCATTCTCACTGCCTTAATCCAACATTTTTTCAAGTCGGATTAAGATAACCAATTGACTTTTAAAAAGCTTTATTAAAATTACCCCATAACGTTTACATATTAACAGAGTAACATATTAGTTGTAATATTATTTTTCTTGTTGTTACCCGAGATTTATATATACAGTATATATATAACTTATTTATTTATCAATTTGTCTATTTTGTGTGTAGTTTGACTTCCCCATTTGTCCACAAGATGGCAGCATGTAACTGAATCAGCGCGTTTCCTGTAGAATAACCCCTAATACACGTTCTCTCTCTCTCTGCAAACTAAGACCTATTGCTAATTTTATGTAAAGTGTTAAAGGCAATAAATGGTTTTCTAAATCCTGTATAAATATAAATAAGTACTCATAAAAAACAGGCTTCCCCATAAATGGATCTATATTAACGCATGTATGCAGCTTCTTTGTATTCCGAGCCAGGGCAGAACACGACACGCCACATCTAATGTCGATTAAAAAAAAAACAAATAAATGCAGTTAAATCATATTTCGTGTATAGTATTTTAGGGATCCTCTTCCAGCAATTCAGAGGGAGTCTGAAAAAAATAATACAGTAGGCCTAGGACGTAAGCTGGTAATAGGTAATATTCCCTGATGTGACATTTTTAGGCTTCAGACTAAAATATTTCAGGACAATATACTGCCAATGACCATGCTGTATGTAGTGAAGTCTTTGACCCTTTAAGTTTCTACTTCTATCTTCCCAGCGTGGAGATTTCCATAGGAATAGACGTGTGACTGTGAGATCAAGCCCGGATTCGGGAATGACTGCTCACACTGTAATCCCCGGCAGCTCCTCCTCTGACTCGAGAGAAAATTCACAGTGGAACAAGACCTTCAGTCAACTACACTGCAATCCCTTATATGATTATTCATCCCCTTCTCGCAAGGCATAGATCTGCAAAGTATTTTTTTTATTTTTGCTTATTTGTTTTATTCACTTTTATATTTATTTTTATTTTTTACATTTTCTTTATGGCTTTTTCTTCTTCTCGTTTTTTCTTTATACCCAACCTCCTTACACACTGCTCAATGAGCCACTCAGCCACCACGAAGGCTTCTCATTCCAACTTTATTAGATAAGAGTGTGAAAACAGTTCGCCCAAAGAATTTTCCACCCTGATAGTCAGCGCTGCAGAACACACCAAGCTGTCAATCCACCCAGCGCCCCCGAAACACACCAGAAGCTGCAGGGAGCCCAAGACAGCCCCAGTGAGTAATTTCACTGATTTCTTTTGACCGTTCAATAAGAATCGGATTGATTTCAGGTGCAAAAATATAAATATTTTTATATACGGTGGTGAATAGCTGCAGCCACGTGTTGCATACCTGTGGCATATAACTTAAAATACTCTGAGTATAACCCCAATCTGGGCTTTGGTTTGTTTTAAACGTATATGTTATGGTATCAAGTTACTGCAAGGAATGCAAGCAGCATCCAGACTGTACCCATTGAATAACACAATACTTCAAGCAAAAGTGACATCTTAGAGTTGCTGCTTAATAACTCTCTTACTGGGAATGTATCACTGTGTAAATATGTAGTGGTGCGAAGTTTTTTACATACCCTACATACTTTTATATTATTTTACAGATTGTCTGCATACCAAGCTGCATATATTAAACAGAAAATAATAAAGCGCAGCCTGGACGCTTCTAAACATCTATATCCGAATATAGTCTTATATCTCGCTGGTACGTGTATCAATTATATCCCATAGATTAATACATTCAGGACTAAATATTCAAAACCACAGATCAATTCAGCCACAGACAGATCTTTTATGGGGGTTTGAGTTGCTGCGAAGTGTTTTTGTGTCTGTGACTGTTTAGTTGATTATTATCCTTGTCATTTTTTTTTTTTTTTTTGGAACTTCTCAAACAATACCCTCTTGCTGCCAGGGGGGTGTGTGTGTGTACAGCTTTAAGAGGGAGGCGTGTGTTAGAGAAGTGACGTAGGAATGTTAATGAGCAACTCCTGAGAAAAAACATCTTCCTCACTGCACCATGTGTGGTAATAGGGCTTGGCTGCCACACTATTTAAACAGAGGATATACATCATGAACAAGGAGAATCAATAAGATCAAACACAGGAGATGCCCCATCAATGAGAGGGAGAGCAGTGTGTTACCTTAGGGAACCTTAAGCACAAAGCAACAGAACAGTATTCAGAGTTACATTTGTAACACAATTCCTACTCCTCAGTTAAACACTGGGCTGCTGAGGTTAATAATCCCCAAGGAATAGTCTCTGCTTTTCAAAAAAAAAAATATATATATATTTTTTTTTTTATTTAATTTTTTTTATTTAATTTTTTTAAGTATGTCCTTTTTTTCACTCTTTGACTTTCTTTTAGTGACTTTGGTGGTTGTCGTAGACAGCAACACTGTGGATGATAAAAAAGTGAACATGCTAGTGATTTTACCTAAGGATGATAACTATATGTTTTCAATAAACAGGGTGCAACCTGCCATTGAGTACGCCCTGAAATCCGTAGAAAAGAATTCGTCCCTCCTGCCAGGCTTTACTTTCAATGTGACCTATCAGGACTCGGAGTGTGGCAATCAGGCGCTCTTCAGCCTGGTCGACACGGCCGTGAGACAGAAGAAGCCAGATGTGATCCTTGGTCCGGTTTGTGAGTATGCAGCAGCCCCGGTGGCTAGGCTGGCGTCCCACTGGAACATCCCCATCGTCTCCGCCGGAGCATTGGCAATAGCTTTCTTGCAGAAGTCCGACGAATACTCCCACCTCACTCGCGTGGCGCCTGCCTACACCAAGATGGGCGAGATGTTTCTGGCCATGTTCCGCTACCACAAATGGAGTAGGGCTATGCTGCTGTACGCTGATGACAACCAGGAGCGGAACTGTTACTTCACCGTGGAAGGGGTACACTCTGCCTTTAAGGAAGAAGCGTATCACATGTCCACCCTCAACTTCGATGAGACGAAGAACGTGTATGCGGAGGATATTGTGCTCTCCATCCAGAATAAAGAGCGAGGTGAGTGCCAGTGTCCACAGGGATATTGCATGCATCCACCAAGAGGCAAACGTGTGTGTGTGTGTGGGCTGGTCCGAAACGAACACACGTCACTAAGTAAAATAATCCTACCTGGGATAACCGCTTTTTTCCCCCTATAAGAATAGAATTCTGCCATTTATTGCCCGTCTTGCGGCTCATTACGAGCAGCACTGGGCTGTAAGTCTTTGCAGATTTGTGACTGTAATAAAGCCTCGGAGTACCGTGACTCGGCTATTAATTGCTGCAGGCATGCCGCGGGCTGAATGCAAGTGTATAATTGCTGTAATTGCCCGTTGGACCTCGATCGCTGTCATGTGAGCCTCTGTGAACTGATTTTTATGAACACAAGACGGTTGTTTCTTAGAAACATTCATACGGTCATAAATCTGCTTCATTCAGAAAGATTTGTGGAGCTTGTAGTCAAAGTGAGGTCCATAGGCAGCAATTAAACTGGGGTTGCATTCGGGGGTTAGGCACGGGAATATTGCACACGCCGACAAAATCAATCTGCCGACATCTGTGCAATCTGCAGGTGGCACAAAGATGTCCCATAAAGTCAAACGTATATTAGTTTAGATGAGATCTATAGGCAGCCTGTGCTCCTGCCATGTTAACCCCTTGTACTCAGCAGCTATTCGCAGACCAGCACTTCCCATGCCTGCATGATGTGTGTGTGTTCTTAGCATGCCAGCTGATCAGCACTCAGGACTAATGCAGGAATTGGAAGCATGGGGAATGCAGTCCGGGGAACTCGGGGAGAAAGTACTCGCTGTCACCTCTGCCTGGGGTTGCACAAGGAGAAAGCTAAAACCAGTTATGTGCTAAGCAGCATTAGACAAGATATGTGGTTACAGTGAAGTTAAACAGTATAATCGATTTAATTTCACGCTCCGCGAAACACAAACCTAACAGCGCAGGTTTGTTCCCCAGATCTTGTCGGTTTTCTGCCAGTTTGTTTGTAAATTCTTATGTAATGTTCCTGCAGCCATTTATTTATCCATCATATATCGTATTACTTGCATCGGTGCAGTCACGTCAGGGTTGTTGCTTTTAAAGCTACACTGGCATTACAGTTTAGGGGAGATTGGACAGACCTTCGAGAGAGATAAAGTGGTATTGTATATGGACTAAGCCTTGGGAGGAGATAAAGTTGATGGGGATAAGTGCCAGGCAACTGAGGGGCAGATTTATTAAGCCTGGTGAAGTGATAAAGTGTCCGGCGATAAAGCATCAGCCGGACAGCTCCAAACTGTAATTTTTGTTCAAACCGAGGGGTCGATGTATGAAGCAGTGATAAGGGGGGAGAAGTGATAAAGTGGTACTTCATCACAGCCCAATCAGCTCCTAACTGTCCCTTTTTGAACCCAGCTGTAACATAACAGTTAGGGGCTGAGTGGCTGGTGATAAAGTTTCTAGGCACTTTATCACTTCTCCTACCTTATCACTGCTTCATGCATCTACCCCCAGTCTGTAATGTGACAGTTAGGAACTGATTGGCTGGTGCATTATCACCTTTCACTTAATCTCTTCACCGGGTGCAATACATCTGCCCCTAACATCCTAACTGTCATTTTTCAAACACAAACCTTTAACATGGCAGTTAGGATTTGATTGGCTGGTAATTTATCACCCTGCAAGGCTAAATACATAGACCCCCATAGTACCAATCAGCCTCTGTCATTGTTCAAACACAGCTGGGAAAATGACAGTTGGAAGCTGATTACTAAGTACTTTGAGTGCTATGAACTTAAGCCCCGTACACCCCGTGCGATTCCTTTTGTATTCAATCCCGGTTTTGATGGGGAACGAAACGCATGGCACAGTGTACCCATTCCATTTTTAGTACAAATACTGAATGTACTCAACCGTTCGCTCTTTATGCGATTTTGACTATATAGTCAAAATCGAATCCAAAGTGACCCGTGTGCATAAGACTTGGAGAGGGATAAAGTGAACAAAGATAAAGTACCAACCAGCCAGCCCCTGACTGCCATTTTTCAAACATAGCCTGTTATATGGAAGTTAGAAGCTGGTTGACTGGCACTTGATCTCTTGATGAGTTCTCTGTGATTAGTTCCAGAATGTGTCATGCGGATAGGGCAAGAAACCCTGGCCCGCATCGCATGTAGTGGGACGTTCCTCCCTGTAGGTACATGACCAGATAAACATAGATGCATCCATTGAACTACAGTCATTTATCTCCGCGGAATGATCCCCCGGCAGTACAGGGAATGCTTCACATCCGATTCATGTTACATATGGAGAAATGTCTCAATTAGTGCTCCGGTTCCTCTATGTCTGGCATGGTTCCCACATGAGAAAAGCAGGGGATTTCTGCAGACAAACCATTGTTACTGCAGATAATACTGTTCCCATATAGCAACTGGGAATACTAATATTGGATGGGATTGTGTGATGTATGGATTCGCACGCATTAATGAAAGAAACATTGCAATGGGCAAATCAAACATGTTATCACTTCCAACCACGTATGTAACCACCGTTATCCTCGGATTCTGCACAAACCAAACTTCATTGTACCAGCTACCCAGAGGCAGAACTCTGGGAGGCAATGGACTCATCTGTCACCGGGCTCCTGCTCCCAAGGGGGCACCTCTACTCCCCTTCGAGTTTGAATCAGTTAATTGAAAGCAGTTGATATTGCTAATGTGGCTTACTCCCCCTTCTAACATAATGTTTGCAAGTGTCACACCCTGTATTAGATCCCATGACCTTACCGGAGACAGACGCCTTACTGAATGAGCTATTTGGGGGGCACCAATACTAACCTTGCCTCCGGGCAACTGGGATGAACTTACGCCACTGCAGCTACCAGCAGACAGCCAGCCAGCCAGCCGGACTCCCTCTCCTTCTAGTTCTGCATTCGGCCTGATGACTGCAGTACGGCACGGGGACACAGGAATTAGACTCTGGAGATTCGTGAGGGTCCTCCAAATCTCGGGAACATCACAAGTGTCCCCTTTGTTTCTCCCTGTGCGCATTATTCTTCCAATTGGTAGAGCAAAACTACATGAGGTACAGTAGGGAATACGGTCACTACTGTCCTCTCTAGTAATGCCACAGAGGCTCCCAACAGTCACTAGGATGGTCATTGCACCGCTACTGACCTCATACAGTACTGGTAAGGGAAGAGAAGCCAGTTTGTGGCTTGCACACAGTGTTACTAGATTGTAAGCTCCTCAGATCAGGGCCCTCTTCCCTACTGTTGTTAATGCCCTCTTCTCTTCACATGTCACTCACAGCTCTCCCATACTCACACACTCAGTGACCATCTTCATCTCCATCATTGGCCACCAGCCCCTAGTAGTACGTTGATTGAGTCCTCACTACTTATATGTAAGCTGTAATGTGTATTGAACTGTGGCGCTCTTTACTTGTACTCTATTTTTGTTATTTATTTACTGTAAAGTTGTGTCTCCCTGTACTGTTCCTTTGTACAGCGCTGCAAAACACTTGTGGCGCCTTATAAATCACCAAGCAATTTGTAATAACGATTTGGAAATCTGGATCATCTCACAGTTCCTATTGGCTGGTCCAGAATTGCCGCTCTTGGCTCGGTGATGCCACTGGCGTATAATAAATTTATGGAAATCATTATTCTTTTTAGGCCTCGAGGGGTGCGAGTTCCTTTTCCTGCCGTTAAAATTCAATGGTACATCACACCCTTCGTCTGCAGTAGGACTGACCCCAGTGTTTCTCTGATTATTTTTGCGCAGAACCTGGCTGGCGTTCAGTTCCATTTGATGGCACATCGTCTTGCCATTCATAGTTACACTGTGGTGGTGGGAGTTCTTTATACCAAATGTTCTGCAACTCATGACTGTTCCTTATGCTAGGTACGCACCTGAATGGTGGATCGCGCCCATTGTGCCAACCAATCCAATGATTTCGGAAGTGCTATGCACAAATTATATTGTGCAGGCAAATTTACCAATCCGCATGTCACAGGTCAGACCACAGAGATTGATGGTGACATCATAGTCATTGGTTCCTGAGCAGTCAGCAGACTTCCTGATGTACCCATGCAGTGGCGTAAGTTTGTCCCAGTTGCCCGGAGGCAAGATGAATATTGGTGCCCCCCCCCACACACACGCACACAACATTATTCAAAATATAGTCTGTTATGAAATATATATTATATACTCTATGTATAAACTGAAAGAGAGAGAGAACACACATATATTTCAGAACTCAGCCACAGAAGCGATTTTGATGGCTTTCAATTAATGGATTTAAACTGGCAGTGGTGGAGAGGTGCCCCCTTAAGAGCAGGAGCCCGGCGGCAGATGACTCCATTGCCTCCCAGAGTTCTGCCTCTGTACCCATGTATCTAGATATATCTCTTTTGGATGTGCTGCAGGGCTAACATGAGATTCTACCTAAAGTATAAAAAGGGGCGGACTAGATGGGCCAAGTGGTTCTTACCTGCCATTCTATGTTGCTATGATACTGTATGTCTGTGAACAAACACGTCTTCTATGTCGGTGCGCTATGCGATATGTCATATATTGTGTATAGCTCGCATCCCTACCACTGACAGTTAGGGGCATTATACACCAATGGAAATTCTTCTGTATTCCATGCACTTTTAGATTATGTGCTAAATGTTGAATAGCATTTAAGATGCCTTTTTTGTTAACCTTTTAAAATCGGGATATGGTCATTAGGTTAACCCTCAAGAAAATGGATGATGGACAATCCATAATGGTTAAAATAATAATAATAATAATAATAATAATAACAAAACTAGATTATAAACAATCGGATTTATTATAGTTCGATATACAGGCTTGTAGTTGTTCGGGCGGCTTCCCGCTCCGGTATTTCTCAACTTGCCTAAGCTGGGTTAACGGGTGGCAGTGAAACTGGCAATTCCTCAGGCGGCTTACCGCTACAGTAGTTCCGGACTGGCCGGTCCGCAGGTGTCCTCTATGCTCGGTTGATGGGTAGCGGTGAAACTTCTGCTGTGGAGCTGGCAGGTGCTGGTGGGGATGGAAATGATAGACAGCCTGCTTGCACTGTCAAGTTAACGTGACTCCGGGTGGCTTATTGCTCCAGTGGAACCCGGCTTTACGGTCAGCGTGTGCCTGCTGAGCGTCAATATCTGGGCGACAGATGGATATCGGCTGCGAAGCTGGATGACACCGCCAGATAGTCTGTGGTCAGCAGAAAGCCGCGGCTCGTAAGCAGCACCCGTGGTAAAGCGGGCACGGGAGGCGAGTGTCTGGAAGGTCGACAACTGAAGGTCGACACCTGAAATAGGTTGACATGGGTAAGGTCGACAGGGTTGGATGGTCAACACAAGCATTAGGATGACAATGGGAAGGTCGACAGTCGACATGAGTTTTGAAAAAGAGAGGCGGATGGGGGACGCCGCAAGCTGGCAGGGGAATTAGAGCTCTCAGCCAATCAGTGGCTTCCCATTCTTCATTTGTATTGTTTTTTTGTTTTTTTTGCACCTCTCCTCTCCCCCCCTCTCCCACATCCTGGCCGCCTCCTACTGCAGCTCCCCAGGCGTTGCATGTGGTAAATCGCATTTCAGCTCTTGCGGCCTCATTTATGGGGGCCTTTAGACGCGCTCACATTTGGACAGGCGGAAAAGACTCTTTGATGTTCCGGGGATTGCGAATTGATTTGCGAATGTATGGCGGTTATCGATGCATTTGTTTTTCAATCGCAAATTTGCATTCTAGACATGTAAAACATTTCCGCATTGTGTTTTGATATAGTGGGTTAGCATCTATTTTACTTCAGTTTTGCCTTTGATAAACCCATCTGTCTCTAACCTGTCCAAAGGCCTAATTCAGATCTAATTACAGGGCTGCTTTTTTTTAACAAATGGACAAAATCATGCTGCATTGCAGGTGGGGCAGATGTAACATGTGCAGAGAGAGTTAGATTTGGGTGGGGTGTGTTCAAACTGAAATCTAAATTGCAGTGTAAAAATAAAGCAGCCAGTATTTACCCTGCACAGAAACAAAATAACTCCCCCCAAATCTAACTCTCTCTCTCTCTCTCTCTCTCTCTCTCTGGATGCAATAATGGGGCCAGTTCAGACCCATACACTTGGGTCCAAATTTGACCCTGTCCCCGATGTTCGTTATTTGCGCATGCGCTATTATGCGCATATGTAAACCCCAGGAGCAAACTGCGTTTTCGCCAAGCCGTTCACTCCGGGAAGGGAGGGTCGAGTGCGGACTAGTCGACAGCAGGGAAATGCTTTGAATTTTATGGGCGTCCCCATAAAAACGTTGGGCATTCCCCTGAGAATGCAGGCGTGGCAATGCCTGCTCTGGGTGGGTGGCCGTCATCACATGACTTCAGCACCCACACCAAATTCAGCAGATAGCGGCCAGAATAATAGTGTCTAGACCAGGGGTGGCCAAACTGAGCCTTGAGATCTACCAACGGTCCACGTTTTCCAAATCACCTAACTGGTACACAGCTGTAGTCCTTACTAACTGTCACATGTCCCATATCACCTAGCTGGTGCACAGCTGTAGTCCTTACTAACTGTCACATGTCCCAAATCACCTAGCTGGTGCACAGGTGTAGTCATTACTAACTGTCACATGTCCCAAATCACCTAGCTGGTGCACAGCTGTAGTCATTACTAACTGTCACATGTCCCATATCACTTAGCTGGTGCACAGCTGTAGTCCTTACTAACTGTCACATGTCCCAAATCACCTAGCTGGTGCACAGGTGTAGTCATTACTAACTGTCACATGTCCCAAATCACCTAGCTGGTGCACAGCTGTAGTCATTACTAACTGTCGAATGTCCCATATCACCTAGCTGGTGCACAGCTGTAGTCATTACTAACTGTCACATGTCCCAAATCACCTAGCTGGTGCACAGCTGTAGTCATTACTAACTGTCACATGTCCCAAATCACCTAGCTGGTGCACAGCTGTAGTCATTACTAACTGTCACATGTCCCAAATCACCTAGCTGGTGCACAGCTGTAGTCATTACTAACTGTCACATGTCCCATATCACCTAGCTGGTGCACAGCTGTAGTCATTACTAACTGTCGAATGTCCCATATCACCTAGCTGGTGCACAGCTGTAGTCCTTACTAACTGTCACATGTCCCAGATCATCTAGATGATGCACAGCTGTAGTAATTACTAACTGTCACATGTCCCAAATCCCCTAGCTGCTGCACAACTGTAGTCATTACTAACTGTCACATGTCCCAAATCCCATAGCTGCTGCACAGCTGTAGTCATTGCTAACTGTCACATGTCCCAAATCCCCTAGCTGCTGCACAACTGTAGTCATTACTAACTGTCACATGTCCCAAATCCCATAGCTGCTGCACAGCTGTAGTCATTACTAACTGTCACATTTCCCATATTACCTAGCTGGTGCACAGCTGTAGTCATTACTAACTGTCACATGTCCCAAATCACCTAGCTGCTGCACAGCTGTAGTCACTACTAACTGTCATATGTCCCATATCACCCAACTGGCGCACAGCTGTAGTCATTACTAATTGTCACATGTCCCAAATCACCTAGCTGGTGCACAGCTGCAGTCATTTCTAACTGTCACATTTCCCAAAGCACCTAACTGGTGCACAGCTGTAGTCATTACTAACTGTCACATGTACCAGATCACCTAGCTGGTGCACAGCTGTAGTCATTACTAATTGTCACATGTCCCAAATCACCTAGCTGGTGCACAGCTGCAGTCATTACTAACTGTCACATGTCCCAGATCACCTAGCTGGTGCACAGCTGCAGTCATTACTAACTGTCACATGACCCGAATCACCTCAACACAATATTGGATACTTTAGAGTGTAGCATCGATGTTCTGAATAAAACAATGGCAAGCCTCATTACGTATGCCCCCTCCGTGAAGCATACCTCCCAACTTCAGTCCGGAGGAAATAGGGACACTCGCGCGGCGAAGCCACGCGAGCGCCCGAAAAGGGGGCGGGGCGTATGCAAATGAGGGCGCGGCTTATGCTAATTAGCCGCGACCTCATTTTCATACGAGAATAGACGCTGTGCGCATGCGCACAGCGTCTATTCTACTAGATTGGGGGGTCTCCCAACTGCCACCCCCCGCAGCGGGACAATGCCTGCCGCGGGTGGGACGTCGGGACAGGACCCGAAAATCGGGACTGTCCCGACGGAATCGTGACCGTTGGGAGGTATGCGTGAAGTAATATTTTCTCCTAAATTGCATGTTGCATGTATATATGTGTGTGTTGTAAAAGGCCCTATTCTGTATTCTCTGTAACCTTATCACGTGGCACAAGGTTATTGCCACAAGCAGGCATGACTGGAAGCACAGTCTGCCCTCACTGAAATCTTCACTCTGCTTTCAAAGCCGGCTTTTAATCCTCGAACAAGTTACGGTAAATCTCTGACCATGTCCTAATTACCATAACCTGTAACAAGGTGATAATTCCCCTGCAGAAGAATGCTGGGTTGAAGGTAAATGTAGACGTGGGATGAGAACAGATAATATTGCCTTTTCACCTCATAAACTCCTGAAACCTCACGGGCAGCGGGCAGAGATAATGCAGCTTATTCTGCGTAGCCCCTCGCAATCCACGTGTTCCTATAAATAACCTGAAACTCTGATTGAAACTTTCACATAAGCTGGAAGGCAGTCTGTTGTGGCACTTGCCGCAGGCTTGGTAGGCTTCTATTATATGTGGATACGGAGAACTTGAAGTTCCTGTACTTTCTGGCCTCTGTCTCCGGGTTTCTGAACGTCAAATCATTGTTCTTATTGAGGTTTATGTAATAAAATGAGGTAATGGTAACCTGCAGCAAACTGCACGAGACTTGCTAGATCTGGCGGGTGTAATTAATATCTTTCTCCAGTGTTTATCCTGTGAGTGGAGATTGTCGATTGTTGTTGAATGAGTCTATTTGTTAGATATGTACTAAGCCGTAGGAGAGAGATAAAGGGAGATAAAGTACCAGCTTCTAACTCATTTTTCAAAGACAGCCTGTAACAGAATGCATGTTATATGCCGGCGGTCAAAAAAAACAACCCCGGTACAGTGAATCCTGACAGGGGCCCTGTAAATGTCCTAACCCTCACCCCCCAAACCCTCCTTTGCAGCAGTCTGCAGGTCCGGATTAAGGGAGGGACACGGGGTCAGTATCCCAAGGCTCCTCTCTATCTAGAGGCCCCCCCATGGGACTGGGGTAGTGCCGGCATCCTGGCCACATTCCCCTGTCGCATGGCAGTTAGGAGCTGATTGGCTGGTACTATGGCCCAGATGTACTAAAGGTGGCCATACACCTACAGATTTATCTTCAGATCTGGCTGGTTGGAACAAAACTCTGGTAATTTCTGAATGACAGTTTGGCAGTTTTCCAGCATTTCTAAGCAAATGGTCAACTGTCATTTGCTCTCATTCATAACCATGTTTTTGTTCCAACCAGCCAGATCTGAAGATAAATCTGTAGGTGTATGGCCACCTTTAGCCTTCAAAAGTGATAAACCACCAACCAAATCAGCCCCATAACTGTCATTTTTTTCCACAGCCTTACAGTTAGGGGCTGATTGGCTGGCACTTAATCGATCTCCATTTCATCACTTTTAAAGCTTAGTACATCTGGCCCTTTATCTCTGCTCACTTGAGCACAAATAATCTGCAGTTTGCTCTGACTATCATTGGGTTACGTACAATCAGTGGTCCAAGAGTGGGTCCGGAGATTGTTTGCTTTGCTTCCGACTTGGAATTAGCATCATAGAGAGTAAATTTCTTACAATACATTTGCAACTATTTAGATCGCTACTGTTCTAATTGGAACAATCTAACCTGGAGAATGGGCACTGCCATCTTCAATTAAATCTGAAGGTTAAAACATTTTTTTTTTCTTTTATAAGGCACAAATGGGGGCCGGAGATGTGCACCAACCAACCAGCTCCTGTCGTTTTTTAAATGCAACCTGTAACAGTAATAGTTGAGCACTCCTCTTCCATCCGGGGGCTGACTGTCGGATCGCCAACTGCCAGCCCTCGCCAGCCGCTGGAAGGGGACAGGCGCGCATTGCCTTCAAACTGAGCTCCCCGCCGGTCCCCTGCGCTCTCCCCACCTTCCAACTACACCCCCTCCAACCCTGCCCATCTCCCTGAATCAGAGATAGGCAGGTTCCACCGCCCGGTAACTGGGAAGCTCGCGTGTCCCAGTCGATGGAGCGCCATCTCGCCAGATGGGGCAATCTGGCGAGCCCCGGCGCTGGCTGAGAGGCGCTCCATCTGTAGCTGGTACTTTGAGCCCGACTCAGGTTGACTTGGTAAGCTGCAAACATCTTAGCTTGCTGAATGCCTGAGATGCCACCCGTCAGAATGTCCAACCTCCCGCCGCCAACAATTCCCCTCGGTAACATGCAGGAGAAATCATGTGATAGTTGCCGAGCATCTAATGATTTCTCCTACACTCGCGGAAACTGACTTATTTGCGTGTGCTTGGACAAAGATGGGGCAGGCGGCTGATGTCCTGTCCTGGGACGTCAGCCGCCCACCCCCGGCAGATATCATCCCGCCCACATAACCATTTGAACACCCAGCGTTCCCATGGCCGAGCCCCATTCCCGCCGCCATCCGCCCCCAGCTCGCCCCAACGCTAGCTTACGTCTCGGCGACTATGGAAGTCGCCGAAGCAATTTGCAAAAAATCCTATTTCCTCTCTATAAACCACGTTACAAGTCATGTCAAATTGGTGTGGTACAAAGTAGCGACTCGAGACTGTCGACATGGTCCTTGTGTCGACATTCACAATGTGAACAATGACGTAAATGGCATGTACTGTAGAATGTAGCGTTTTGGGTTTGAGCCCAAACCTTAAACATACCTTAATGTCGACATTCTGGATGTCAACTATCCGCTGAATTTGGGGCGGGGACGTTCCTCTGCCTGGCCCACCCTTTCCGGAGCGAACAGCTTGGCGAGTGTGGAACTCCTCAAAACCGCTCGCTCTGGGGATGGGCATAATCACTCATGCACAAACTCTGAACATCAGGGACGGGGCTGAATCGGCCCCATTGGCTGCTTCTGGACGTCATTTTTATATGAAGTGTGCAGAATAATGAGCAAATTGTGCACTGATTGCCGGCGTCCTATACAATGCAAGCAGTGAAGCGCCAGGGAATGGAAGCTATGCACAGTCCCAGTGTCTGATCTATGCAGCCTCAGTTAAACACCAGTTCTTGGCTATTAGATTAGATAGGACACAATGGGGCAAAGTATTCTCTTTTATTGATCAAATGCAAGTAAAACCTTCTTAATTGAGCTTCTGTTGACCCTTTTCATGAGAACGTTCCCAGATTGCCTACAGCAATACTCCGGGTCCTTTTAACAATGGCTCGGTTTCAAGCCTAGGGACAAGCTGTATTTCATGGCACAGAGAACAATAACTTGAGTTGTGGATGGAAGAATTCTGGAGCCCAGCAATCTACAGAAGTAGGTTCTCCATAGCCAAACAATTCAATAGTCTGTGAAGGTTTAGATTTCATGATAATGGGGAGTATACAAAGTGCCAAGCGACGGTATCGAGCTTCTTATTAAAGGGTTTGTTCTAGATACACAGAGGGTAATGACAGGGTGCTATCAGACGTGTACAGTACTTTTCCAGTGGCAGTGTTCTCCACCCCACCAGCTTACCGAGTGCCTAAGACGCCGCCCGCCACCCATCCAAACACCTGCCCCCCTCACCCCACAGCCGCCGTTTCCTCTCGGTAACATGCGGGGAGATGTGTAACGTAAAACATCTCCTTGCATGCCTCCGCTGCAGGAGAAATCTTTCGATGGTCGTCAATGATTTCTCCTGCCTTCGCAAATTGAAGTGAGTGGAAACTGACTTTTATTTGCGTGCGCCCAGACGAAGACGGGGCGGGCCGCCTACCCGCTGCCCAGGTCAGAATACAAGTAGAATTGCATTTCTAGGGGACTCCAAGCAGTATATTAAAAATCTTTAGACTTGGCTGTATATCCTCGAAATGGGCCACACATTACCGTTAACTTAAGTAATAAGGTCAAACAGTACATTTAAGAAGGATGTGCGTATCTTAAATAACATAGCCGGTGTTACAAACTAACAAGCCAGTATTGCAATAATGCAAGAAAGTGATGGGGATGCAAGTGGACTCCGAGTAGGAGGAGCTAGGACTACGGTTTAAGACTTGAGGGTGAGAAGCTGGGGTCCACAGGTGATGTCTTTGGTTGTGAGAAGCTTAGGACTCAACTGAAGACTTTGTGGCGAGGAGCTGGAAGCCATAGGTGAAGATTTGGTGGGTAGAACCTGTGGTGAGAGGTAAAGACTCGGCGGGAGAGAAGCTGGGGCCATAGGTGTGGAGAAGCTGGGCTCCACAGGTGAAAACTTGTAAGGGGAGAAGCTGGGGCCACAATTGAAGACTTGGAGTGGAGAAGCTAGGGCCATAGGTGAACTGTTGCAGGCGGAGGATCTGGGAGCCACAGGCATAGGAGGCCAGGGTCAGACAGAGACACTGCCTCTGTAATAGGAGTGATCCAAGTGTTGATGGTGGGACTGCTGGTGGCATGTAAGGAGGCGCCCATACGTAGTACAGCATGCACAGGCGCTAAGAGCGGGTGTCTCAATCCTTGCGCACAGCTGTACACCAGTGAAGGATTTCATAGTAGCATTTGCTTAAAGTTGCAATAGGACAGCTGCCAATAGACGTTGCTTCTGTCCGAGACTCTGAATCAGGCCCTATGTATTCTAATACGCTACTAAGTAAAATAAATGTTCTTTTGACCTGGAAAAAAAACAAAACATTGAGTTTGAAAAAAATGACAGTTGGGGGCTGAGCACCATCTATCATATGCAACAAGCTGTAATTAAATGGTCCCTTAACTATGTTGTGTGGGTGAAGGAATAGTTAATGTTATTACCAGTAAAACGGACAGATCGCCAATTGCTAAACATCAATGGGAAGCCAAAGTAACCATCTGGATATTGGCAATACAAATTCATATATATTTATTACATAGTTTGTCTTTTAATTTGAGTATTGCATACTGTATGTTTGACCTCATTAATACTAGCTGCAATATTTCAACAATATATATGGTACATCTGTTTTCCATTAAAAGCCTACAGCAGGTATTCACCATGACCCACATCATTAAGGCCTTATCCTAAGGTCGCGCCATTCCTTTCCGAGTTCTCTTTAAACTCCTCACCACCACCTACAAGGCTCTCTCCTCCTCCACCGCTCCTTACCTCTCCTCACTGATCTCTATTCACACTCCCTCCCGTCCTCTTCGCTCCATCGCTGGCCGCCGCCTGACCTCTCACCTAATCACCTCCTCCCACTCCCGTGTCCAAGACTTCTCTCGCGCTGCCCCCCTGCACTGGAACAACCTCCCGCCACCCATCAGGCTTTCGGATTCCCTTACCTCCTTCAAGCGCTCCCTCAAAACCTACTTCTTCCGACTAGCCTATCCCTCCTCCTCTTTCTAACCTCTTTTGATCCTCCTATCCTGCCTACCCTACTCCTCCATCCTTTCCTACTTATCCTATAGTTTTTCGTTCGTCCACCCACCTCCTTTTAGTCTGTTAACTCTTATGAGTAGGGCCCTCCTGCCTCACGTACTCACCCTACCTCTTTACCTCACCAGTGTCCTGCCCTGTTCTTCCCTTCCTCTACTTCATCTTCAGTCTCCTTGACAATTTCCACACCTACTTCAGAACTGATGCTGATTTTAGTTCTACCAGCTATACCCCTATTTATGCTGTGTTTTATCAACACACCCTGTACGTTACCTTGTAATTTGTTTTTTGGTTGCTATGTACGGCGCTGCGGACACTTTGTGGCGCCTTATAAATAAACGTACTACTACTATTAATCTGTAATTCTAACCAATCGTGTGTTGTGTTGTGTTGTGTACACTGCGCTGCTGCCTCTGCCTTGGTTCCCAAAGCACAACCCACTAAGCTCACAGTACCCAGACCCATCTAATGTTAATTTCCGCATAATTTATTGTAAAATGCCTGAGTATTGCATTACTTGATTAATGATTCATAATGCTCAATGATTAAGCTGTGCCTCTCTGACCGTTTGTCCAACTTAATGGCAACATAATGTTTCTGAAACGACGTAATATAATGACTCGGTTTATGTTCGTTCATTTTAGTAACTTTGGAATAGAAGGAAACAGTGTCATTATAATACATACAATAGTTGTCCAGTGTTACACTGGATGACTCAGGTTCATTAGATGTAAACTTTAAACAATTCGAAGTGGGCAGTTGAAGTCTGCGGGATGTGCATGGAGGGAAAAAGAGGGCCCAGGACTGGAGTCTAGTGTGTCATAATTCACTTGACGCAATATACAGTACCTGTGGAGGTTGAGTAGTGAGGCCAGTGCTTCGGACATGGAAGGTCTCACCAGACACACCAGGGTTTCGGTGGAGGGGGGGGGGGGCTGCCTATTTTGAAAGGTGTTTGTGCAAGGTAGAGAAAATGTACAGTATATCTTGGTTTATTTAGATTTGATTAAAGAGGGACACTGTGGGTGCCTTCAGTTTGGGTTACGGTAGGTGACACTGCATGCCCTCAATGGGATGCGGTCAATATGTCGGCGGTCAGAATCCCGATGGACGAAATACTGACGCCGGAATCCCGACCGCCGCAATGCCGGCACTTTGTCCCTCTATGGGTGTCCACGACACCCACAGAGGGAGAACAAAATAGTGTACCGAGTGTAGCAAGGCACCGGGCATGCTGCGTGGCGAGCTCAGCGAGCCTGCAAGGGGGGGAGGGGGGGGGCGATCCGCGGTCTCCACTTGTCGGGATTCCGGCTTCAGTATTTCGACCACCGGCATTTCATACCGAATCCCCCTCAATGTGGGTTATATGACCGAGATTATGTGCCCTCTGTGTGGGTTACTTGACAGAGAGATTGCATGCTGTCAGCACAGGTTATGTGACAGACTGCAGGCTTTCAGTGCTGCTTATGTGACCGTCTGTGGGCTTTGTGCGTGGGCTCAGTAACCAACTGCATACCTCCCAACTTCTCTGTTGAAGAAATAGGGAGGCGGGGCGTAGCGATCGAAAAGGGGGTGGGGCGTATGCAAATGAGGGCGCGACTTATGCTAATTAGCCGCAACCTCATTTTCATACGAGAATAGACGCTGTGCGCATGCGCACAGCGTCTATTCTATTAGATTGGGGGGTCTCCCAACTGCCACCCCCCGCAGCGGGACAATGCCTGCCACGGGTAGGACAGCGGGACAGGACCCGAAAATCGAGACTGTCCCGCTGTAATCGTGACAGTTGGGAGGTATGCAACTGTGAGTCCTTAGAACTGGTTATGCGACATGGAAACAGCATGCCCTCAGAGTGGGTAATGAAAGAGACAGAGGGAGTGTGAGTCCATCGTGCCAGATGCACTATGCTTGAAAAGTGATAAATGGAGAGTGATAAACCACCAGCCAATCAACTCCTACCTGCCATGTCACAGACTGTGTTTTGGAAAATGACAGGTACAGTAGGAGCTGATTGGTGGTTTATCTCTCTCCAATAACAGCCAGTTGAGTTGCTTGGGCAGTATGCATATTATTAAAGAATGTTTGAGGTGTTCTCTAAAGGTGGGTGAGTGAAACCTTTCAAATGAGTCGTGCGATTATGCCGTATGCCCCACTGAAATCATTGAAAGGTCGCCGATCATTGACCACTGAATGATTTCTCTCCCCTTCGAAATAAAAGTTAGTCAGAACTGACTTTTTTTGTCGTAGTCCACTGTAGAGGGGTCGGGCGCTGACATTCCCCTGCCCGCTCCCCTACCCATACGAACGCCTCAGCACTTGTGATAGTTGCTGAAGGCAGCGGCCCTGCAGATACACAAATCTGATGGGTACCGATCACTAAAGAATCAGGCCCAATGAGTGATGTTGTTACAAATGATAAATGGTGCTCCAGCCAATCAGCCTCTGCCATTTTTCAAACAGGTGATGATTGGGAGCTCATTGGCTGATCATCATTTATCATTCATAATGTGTGATAACAAAAATATCACTCTAAATCTGCCCCTAAGTGACTGTAAATGAGGCCCGCGGTGTGGTCATTTATCAGAGTTCATTGCTGATCATCGAATTTGCAGATTGATCGATTATCGAATGACTGCTAATGCATTGCACATGTGTGAGGGGGAATTGCTGGCAATGTAGAACTCACTCTCCCACAGTCTCTGCACGGCCCGGTTCACCAACGCGTTTCATTCGCTACCGCGATCTTTTTCAAGGTGTCCTGCAGGGGGGACGCTTTTGAGGACCAGACGCTACCCCTTCCACCTATGCTTTATATAAGAATATCCCTAAAACGGATTTCTCATATACATCTGGTAATTACAGACCACTTTTGTTCCCTCATTCCTCTTGCCACTGCCCACTTGTCTTTTATGTTCTTATATATGTCTATATGTGTTTTACATAAATAAAAAGGATTATTGCACTATATGCATTTCCTTTATACGTTTTTTTTTCATATACACTTGATGAAATACCCTGAGAATAGGACAGCACCCCAGGACACCGTCTAATGTGAAGTTTGTCTCTCTGGTTAACCCCTGATTGACTTATACAATGAAGAGGAACGGTACTTCCCTGCAAGGGATTCACATTTCTTTTCACGCTTCCTCTCTTCATTTGTGGCGCCGATAGTGGGCTTATCCCAATCCTTCTTTTTTCAGCACAATCTTAAACAGGTGGGAGGGCACCTGAAGGGATTAACTCCATTGGCAGCCCATTGCGCACCGGGAGGAACCTATACACCTCTTTTTTCACTTCGATTCGGCAATTGTGTATGGATTTGTGGGTAGATAGCGAATAGCAATCCATTCGCAATTCCCTTACACAAGGCGGGTTTTCCTTCTGTCTGGGTAGTGGCTGATTACTCGCAATCCATCTAGAACTTTGCGTATGAGCGATTATCTCTGAATCAGGCCCAGTATACAGGATGGTGAAGGATCTAAGAAGTCCAGAATGAATATGTTCTCAGATTTTGTCACGCTTCATTTGTATCCTATTTACAAATGTTGCGGCCGGCACAAACAACCTGTAGTGTCCGTCATGGTGAGCTTGCACGTACGCTATCATCCCAGCCTCCTCTATCTCTGGCAGTCGACGTGTTCCTACAGCTAAAATGATTTGAAGGTCACATTTTTGTTCGCCTGACTCTGGAGCTGTCCTGGTCTTCTGCATTTATTTTGATATATCCTGTTTACTATAGGCAGAGGATATTTCAAGTGTAGGCACTAGATCATTGCACGGTAATACGACCAGCGCTGAAGTGAAATGGGGTCTTCTTCCAACACCTCATTTGTATGGAATGCGAAACACACAAACAAGCTGCCTGCTATTTACATAAAATGATATTTATCAGAGTGAATGTGCTCATTGTGCATTACCCTGCCTCTCTGCTGCTTAATTAGGACAGGGCAAGCGTACAATAAGCTTACAGCAGCGAGACTAGGAGGGGGGGGGGGGGGGGGAGGGGTGTTACCTCTCACCAGTCTCAGGTAGTGACAAATGCATCTGCCATCTCCACCAGTTACCTAGTGGTTAATAGGGTTAGTAATATTTTCCCCTCGCTGGTATGTGCCAAGCAGAGCATTACAAAGTCATCTTGTACATACAGTATGAGCCTGTGCATAGTCATTAATGCAGGGTTGCCTACTTTTTAAATCTCCTGTCCGGGAGAAGTCCAGCAGCACTTCGGGGGGCGGGGCCTGATGTAGATATCATCAAGCTCTGCCCACAGTAACGCAAACCCTGCAATTCGTGGGTCTTTGAGGAGGGGCGGGGCTAAATAACACAATTTGCGTATTTAGCCCTGCCCCCTCCCCCTAAAAGACACATCTTAGTATTTAGCTGCTGCGACCAGGGAGATTCGGGGGGTGCCGCCGGTATCGGGGAGGGTTGCCCACCTTTCCCAGGGGGCGGGAGGGGGACTAGATTTTTGGGAGCCTCCCGGTTATTCCGGGAGCGTAGGCAACCCTGCATTAATGCCATTTTAGTCCTCTGTAATAAAGTTTCTTTATGTATAATAGCCTATCGGAGCAGTGGGTCACATTTACAGCATCAGTAAGGTTTAGGACGCCACAATGGACATTTTCCTATGATGCAATGCAGCTAGTTGCAGCCCTGCACTGGATTTACGATACTGCCCACAGATTTGGGGCAATGAGGGTGACTTTTGCAAGTTGGGGATATTGCAGCTTAGTGAGTTGACTGTACATTGAAGCTTATCCCGCCCACTGTTTTTATATCTGCTGTCACTGTCTCAGACCTGATCGCAGGGCTGCAACTACATGCAGCCCTGCGATCAGGGTTGAATCGTGCGCTAGGTGCCAAAGTTCCATCAGAAGCAAGCGCAGTGTTTCACGCAGGACAATCTGCTTACGCACTCACAGGCACTCAGTGCATTTCTGTGCAATCACAACGCTGGGCCCAGATTCCGCCATTTCTCTGAAAGCGTAATCCGTCTACAGAAGTATCAATCCGATTGCACTAGCGTTCTTCTTCAGTGAGCGAAGCACGCACAGTCACAATGAATATGGCGCATGCGCAGTGTACATAAGAATGTCCCGCCTGCTGAAATCCACATAAGTCCGCAACTGTAACAAGCCGTTTCTTTACAGAAGATATTTTTAATTATTTCTACTGAAATGTATCAATATTTCCTACCGCACCTGTGACATTGTGGAAAAAAAAAAATCTTAACCCTTGGAGCGCCGAGTGAATTTTTCAAAATTGGTGTGAAAACTGCCAAGCAAATATTTGTATTCATCATAGTGACCTGTAATGTTTACCTCATATAGGAAATATAGGGTGACATTCTATGATATGCGATAAATGCGCATGTTTAATTCGCACCCTGTATCGCCGCAAATCGCCTATTTAGAAATCGCATTTTTCAGCCTAAATGCGCATATTTAATGTGATGCGCATTGGAGGCTGAAAAGTGCGAATAGGGGCGATTTGCGGCGATGTGGTGCTCTGGTTTTAGTCCTGAAAATGTGCGATTTTCATGTGTGAAAATCGCACATTTGCAGGACAGCGCAAGGTGTAAAAAAAAGAACCGAGCGCGGGGTCCCCCGTCCGAGTATAACCAGCCCCGGGCTCACTGAGCCGGTGCTGGTGACATAAAATCAGGGTCCCCGACAAATAGGGGTCCCCTTGATTTTATGAAACCAGCACCAGACTCAAGGTCCGGCGCTGGTTCCCAAAATACGGGGGACAAAGTGACTAGGGGTCCCCCGTATTTTAAGAACCAGCACCGGACACAACCAGCCAGCAGGCTAATGCCACAGCCGGGGGGAGACTTTTTATACAAAGTCGGCTCCTGATTGGCCGAGAAATCATTCTGTTCAGAGACGTCGAGGGAGCAACATCGCAGCGCCGGACCAACTCCTTGAAGCCGGGTACCAGTCGGGAGCAGCGCTGTCACCGGAGGTCGCCGCCGGGGAGCAGGTGAGTTGGATTTTCCTCCTTAGGTACCCCTCTGGACTACCATGGATCCCGGACCCCGGATTCTTCACGCCAGGAGCCCCGGAACCCCAGGACCAGCCCCGGAACCAGGACCAAGGCCCCGGAACCGGACTCTTCTGCCCTGGAGCCCCGGAGGACGAATCCAGGATCCAGGGACCGACCTACGGGCTCAAGGTAGGTAAGTATCAGTGTGTTTTGTGTGTATTAAAGTTTTATTTTTCAGGGTGTCAGTGTGATTTTGTGCACTATTTTTTACACTGCAGAACTACAAGTGCCAGCGGGCACTTTAATGCCCCGCATGCTGGGACTTGTGGTTCCCCAAGTCCCAGCATGCGGGGTAGGCTTGCTGGGACTGATAGTTCGCCAGTGTAAAACAATAGTTGACATTCTTTTTTTTACACAAAGCATCAGCTCCATGCCCACAGCCCAGGGGCATGGAGGACAGCCCCGGACTATCAGCATGGGCTGGTAAGTCCTGGAGGGGGGGGTCCCCACTTCCCCAGGACCCCTGCCCATGCTGACCAGCCAGGGGGTTAATGCTTTGGCCGGGGGGACTTGTATAAAAAGTCTCCCCCCGGCTGTGGCATTAGCCTGCTGGCTGGTTGTGTCCGGTGCTGGTTCTTAAAATACGGGGGACCCCTAGTCACTTTGTCCCCCGTATTTTGGGAACCAGCGCCGGACCTTGAGTCTGGTGCTGGTTTCATAAAATCAAGGGGACCCCTATTTGTCGGGGACCCTGATTTTATGTCACCAGCACCGGCTCAGTGAGCCCGGGGCTGGTTATACTCGGACGGGGGACCCCGCGCTCGTTTTTTTTTTAATTTAACCATTTATTTTATTTTTTACAGCAGAACCCTGCACGGAACATTGCGATCTGTGCAGGGTTCTGCCTAATTCGCCTAACAGACCCAGGTCTGAAATAAGTGCGAAAATTAGTCACTTAAATAATGCGATGTGCAAATGCGCATAGCATTAAATAAGCGACTTGTATACTTTTCTGTGCGCAAACATCTGGATGCGATAAAAATGCGAATTAATCTCGCATTTTTATTCACCAGACATTTACGCACAAAATATGCGATTTCAGCCCCTGTGCGCATCCCATTAAATCGGCGATTTAATGGGAAAATGCGATAGCGCCATTTTGTGGTCTAATTACCGCAAAATAGCGCTAATCGCATATCATAGAATGTCACCCATAATCTTTTTTTTTTTTTTTTTTTTAAACACAATATTTTTTTATTTGAATTTATATAACAAATGTGAGCAACGCTGGGAATTTTTCGCTGATATTTGTCACCTCTCCCACAGAGATGTTGGCACTCAAACGGTTCATTTAGGAGGTTTCTGACCATTATTCTTACAGCGGCTCTGGGCAGCGACATATTATAGCAAACGGGAATACCTTTTTATTTTATGTTTTTATATTAGTTGTTGGTAAAGTGTTTATTGATTCCTTTCCCTCTGTCTTCTCCCCCTAGTTGTGATAATGTGTGCAAGCAGCGACACCGTCAGGAGCATCATGTTAGCGGCGCATCGGCAAGGAATGACCAAAGGAGAGTATGTCTTCTTCAACATTGAGCTATTTAACAGCTCATCGTATGGTAAGTTACTCATGTGCTTTCCCCACAGACCATTTACAATCGCAAAGCTTCAGAACAGCGAGTCTGCAACATTGTGGGGTAAACCAAAATGTAATAGGGACCGAACTGCCGGAGTTCCAGGTCTTCGGGCGAGAATGCCCGTGATTTTAAAGCCGCAATTTTTTACAAATCCAATCCCGGCAAATGATTGCCGCTTTAAAACTATGGGCATTCTAGCTCGAAATTCGGACCCTGTTACATTTACCCCTGTATGTGTTTTGAAAGGAAAAGTTGCATAAGGGCGTTGCTGTGCATACTGAGGGTGCTATGTTTCTTGTGTTGCACCCACATTAAAATACAGAAATTGAAGGGTGGCTTGGACATGTATACAGAGGTCCTTGGCACATAGCGAGTTGCCCAGCCATGACCTGGTGCATAAGTCTCAGCGTAGCCTTGTTTATATCGTAATATACAGGTAATCATGATAGTGGCAGCATTCCACGTTCCACTACCTACGTTTGGACTCTACAGTATGTATTACATTGGCTAAAGTGGCTGAACATCTGCCGTCCCTTATAGGACAAACCTCAATGTTCAAGAGGACATGGCATTGAAAGGACAGGTCCTGACTATCCCATCCCATCATTTCCTTTTACTTGGAGAATATTGCTGTCTGCCCTGAGAAACACGATAGTGCATACACAAAATGCGATTTGAGCTTCCGATTTTGACTATATTGTTAGCAGAAATCGCAGTGTGTATACAGCTTACAATGCCGATGTGTGGACCCAGTGGGACCAGCATCAAAACAAAATATTGACTGTGCAGGAGAGCCACTTTTGAATATATTGTATACAGTTTAGTGTTCTAGATAGTCAAAAATCATTCATAGTCAAAACCTAATATAGTCAACATTTTATGGTTCTGGGCTTCGGGAATACAAGGGAAATCGCATAAGGCTTGAACCTTAACACACACTTTAAGCTAGCTTAACTAAAAATAACCCATGCTGACACAATAAAGACACGGACACCAAAGCAATTCGATTTAAAGGTCATATGTATATTTATTACATGGTATGACCCTTCTTCGTAAAGGGCTGGCAATAAGGCGCCACGGATGCCCAGGTCTAGTCACATCAAAAATGACGGCGACATAAACGCCCCAACTGACTGATATTAACATGGGGACGACTGAGACGTCCCATCCGACTAAGGCACAACCTAACCCTCGGAAGTCTCACCATCCCTTCTCTGGCCGGTGTGGACACTCCCCGTCGAAGTGCCCACATCGCCCCCCGCAAAGGCAGGACACCCCGCCATCTTTCCAAGGGGCAGTTCCTCCCAGCGCCCTCTCATGCCACAAGTGACCGCTGGACCGTGACTCCCTACCGCCCCAGTTCTGATAATGGTGAATGTACCAATGAATGGACTATAAATTGAGATGCCAAGGGCAAGGGAGGGTGGGTGGGGCTGAAAGACTTCTGCAAGAGGAAGTACTTCCTGTAAGGACCTGCCTATATACCCCTCTCCTAAGCTCACGCCCCTAAGTTCACCCAAAGGCCAACCACAAAACTGAAACTAACTTTAGATAACTAGCAGTCATTAACTCTTTCCTGCCAACCCAAAAATTGTAAGCCTCTTAAGTACGCTCTGGCTTAGGCAGCCCTTGCTTAATCTAGTCAGTCACCATAGTACATAGCCAAACTCTCAGTGTGTATGCACATTTATTACACCCTTACCCCTTGGATCTCTTTTACAGTATCTCAGTTATATAATCTACAGTAAGCATAGAAACATAGAATTTGATGGCAGATAAGTACCAATTGGCCTTCAAGTCTGCCCCTTTTAATAACCATATGGTTACCGTTTGATTATTATTTATTTATAATGAATCGGAAAATGTATTATTCATTGGTAAATCATTGCTATTTTATATCGTTGCCTATCGCCATAATAGAAAATGTAAGAGTTGCTGGTATTTAACAATAAAAAAACATGCATTTACTGGGTGCAGCTAGATGTGCCAGAAGTTCCCATGCAGCCATGTCTGATCCACAACGGGAGGGGCTACATCTGTACCTGTCCTTTTTTTTTTTTTTTTATTGCCCATACACATTACACTTATTGTATACAATATCTGTTTCAATATTGAAACAGAGGTAACCCAGGAAACTAGGTCATGTAGAGTTTGAACCGGCAAAATCCCGATTGAAAAATGCCGGGTTCTTACCCGGGATTTTGGTGGAAAAGCGGTATTATAGAGCAAAGACCTATTGGTGCTGCACCAGTAAGTAAATATTTCTGAGCCCGTGAACGAGCCAGATGCTGTTGGCGTTCAGCTTGTTGCACAGTCTGATGAAATGTAAACTTCACTAACGGCTTTCTAGGCTGAGTATTTATCTTGTAGACTGTCAGCTCAGGGTCTTGTGGTCACTTATGAAGAGAGAACTTCTTTTTTTTGCATCATTTAAATCTCCATGATGATTTATTACAACTGAATCTTTATCCGGAGAGTTTAACACATTGTAGTATAGAGAAGCGGTTCAAGCGGACAACACGAACATTAAAGAAAAAGACACACAACGTGGTTCCATACCATCTCCAATGTCTGTGGATCTGTCCATGCGCAGGTCTTGCAGGATTGCTGGCAGTCTCCCCTTAGTTCTCAACATAATTGGCATGCTGCGGCCTTTTGGGGAGTTGGGGATTGTTCGATGGGGATCGTTCTACAAAATAGGGGTGCGTCACCTCCTAATGCAAGGTCTCCTGTATTATTAGTGATACGGTATTACTGTTGTAGAAAATAAAACTATAAGGGGGAAGGGATATTTTGATTTCCAGTAAATGTGTATAGGGTACGCGTCTTCCCGACATGTTCATACTCCCACTATCCATGTCGGTGTGGAGTTGATTTTATAAAGTGTGGCGAGTGCAGCGAGGCGAGCGTACGATGAAATCTAACCCAAAGCGTGGCGAGCGGACGCGTACTACACGTCACGTAATCGGGCTCGTTTTCACCGTCCCCTCGTGGGGCTGGCTACTCTCGCCTTGCTGCAGGCGCCACACATTATAAAGTCAACTCCAAGCCGACCTGGATAGTGGGGGTGTGAACAAGTCGTGAGGACGTGTACCGCGTCCCCTCACGAGGCTCGCCACGGTTTGGGGTGGATTGTGGGGGGGTCCTAAATGTGCAAAGTCCCATCGCATCGCATGCGCAGCCGACCGGCAATCAGCTGGGCTGCCAATTCACAGCCCAGTCAACACAAGCAAAAAGGTTGACGTGAGTTTTTTTCACATTTTTTGGCGTGAATGATGACACCTGGCCTGCAATTAGTGTACCGCGTCCGCATCCATGTAAAGTATGAAAAAGACCAAAAGAAGTAAAGTATTCACGTCGACAATGACCATGTTGTCTTTTTGCTTGCGTTGACCTCTTTCATGTCGACCTACAGTAGGCCCTGTCCACTCATCGAGCGGATACTCCTGAGCAGTACATTCAGAGAGGATCGGAGTCACTGGCTGTAAGCACTAGAAGAATGGAGAGAAGTGAGAGGGCCCTGCTCGTCAGAGCTTCCATCCATCATCTGACTAACACAGCACCTGCTACCACCACCGCTGGCGTATACTAGATCTCCGCCTGTAGCCAGATGAGATGGTCTTCTTGCTACGTGTGCAACGTGTTCCATTACTGAGCGTTTCTCTGAGAAAAATATCTTCCTGACTTATAAGCAGGAAATGGCCATTTGAAGACAACATTGCGGATTTCTGTTTGTCTATGCAGTACCAGGAATTTCAGCCAGCGAACTCGGTAAACTACATTTTGACATCTGATGCAATCTATTGAGACCTGGGATTAAAATAGCTCCATTCTGATAACAGTTTCCAGTTCCTTGTGTAATGTTTGCACTGGAAGATATTTTTTTTCTTCAGAAATTAGTTTCTTATATAACTTTAGAATTTCGAAACAAACCAATACAATCATTTATCATTTATGATGGGAAAGTGCAGAACTGCAGCTTCCTCCCCGTTTCCTGCTTATATCACATGACTTCATGTACACTGCTCCAACCACCACCTCCATTCATGCATGTGCGTGTCAGCAAGAAGGGGGTCATACAAGATTTCTCCCATTCATGAGCTTATTGGTAACATATGTTGGTAGTATATGTACTACAGATATTTCCCCATACACCTAGCGCCTATGTATACAGAGGCGGAACTACCATTGGTGCAGTGCACCTGGGCCCCTGAGGACAAAGTTGCCCACTGCTGCCCGTCACCCTCTGCCTCTCCCTGTCACCCATTGCCATATTTTGAACTTGGGTTGGGTTGGAGGAGGGGGTCCCAATATCAGTCGCAGATGTCACACAAGGAACTTGACACCAGAAGTTGTAGTTGCTATCACTGAAGCCCTTGTGGTCAGTGGGGGTGATTTATCATGGGTTGTTAAATTGCTAACATCGCAATTCAGCAATTCTGGCCATGCGTTAAAGCTTGAACTGTGGTTGCATTCTGGAAAATGCAACCGCTCTTCTGAGAAGACAGTGGGCGGCATTGGGTGGGCACAGTCAGAACTGTTTTCTGTGCAGTTATCAATGGGTGCATGAGATCAAATGCAGCTGCTGCATAACACGGAGGCCATGCGGAGGCCAGGCTACCATAATTATGTGCGTCCATCGCATACCTGTGAATGTTTTGCAATCGCATTACAGGGAGGGACTCTGCCTGCTGGGCTGACTTTGCCTGTGCGGGACGGCCCCCCAGCATGTTGTTGGAAGTGCCATATGACCAGTCCAGCGATACCAGAGAATGTACAGTATCATTTCAGCTGCACAGAAGGCATTATTCATCTTTCACAAACACCTTCATTAATGTGTAATCTGTTTGTCTTAAGCCATCCCCCAGAATTCCAGGACTACTAAAGCTGGGCACACATTCAGGGGCACCAACAGGTTGGCCTGGCCTCTGTAAAATGGAGGGGGTGTGGCTACCAGGTGGAGGCATGGCCGTGAAAAAAAAAAAACAAAGGAGAGGGAGGGAGAGGACATCTGCCTTTTTCCCCAGGACTGATCAGCTTATGCTTAGCTGGGGAAAGAGGCTGTGCTGCATCCTGTCATCTCTCTCCTTCCCGCAACGTTGCCACTGTAAACATTAGGCAACAATTTAAACGATTCGGATGATTCTGACAGATCAGAATGACAAATCATTTCAATCGTCCAGTGTGTACGCTTTGTTGGATGTACATTCCTGCTGGTCATTGGTTTATATTTGTTAATTTAGTTAAACATACTCCTAGATTTGGCCACTGATCTTTTTGCAAGATTGCACAGTGTTTATGCACTTTATCGTTTTGTCCAGGAGCTCATGGGAAATCATTGATATCATCATTGCATCCTTTGCATGTCGTCTATTGTGTACCCACCTTTTATAAAACCCTGCTGTCTTTTCCTGTACGTTGCTATTCTTCCCACGGTATTTTTCCCTGTTACATTTTTAGCCTAGCGTGGAAGCTCAACGTCCGATTGAGTGAGAAACAGAGGAATAAGGTGATTCTGTCCCCCCTGGCAACATTCTACATACACTTGCAGTAATCCTAGTCCACAATAACGCTGACACAACCTGCCTAGAGTCCAACATTCAAGTGTAGGGTTCCTGAATTGTTCCCTCTGTTATTATCAGATGACAATACAAACACGGTATTCTACAGCATGTGACTGTCTAATCCTTTCTCCAAACACGACCACACCAAAAGGCAAACACAGCTTGGGAATGCACTCATATACTTCTCTCTAGAACAATCCCGATGTAAACTGTCACATTTATTAATAAAGCAAACAGTGTAAGTAATATTATATTACAGATGGATTAGGTATTTTGTCCTTATTTTGTCTTCTTTCCCTACCCGCAGGTGATGCTGCTGTGTTTTTTATTTTAATTTGTAAGTTCATTTTTAGTTTTAAGCTACATAACCTACCGAGAAAATGTCAATTCGAGATTTACTTTGACAGTGTGTTCCATTGATAAAAAATCTGCACCCCCCTCCCTGGAAAATTTCAGCACCTCCCCTCCAGTAAAGTTATGAACTTGCCCTGCCTTACCCCTCTCCACCTTATGAAAAAAACATTCCTCACAAAATGGCCTCCCCCTTACAGCAGACCAGTTTTAAGGAGGCCTCAGCCATTTTGTGAGGGACATTTTTCATTAGGAGCCAGGAGGAGCACTGGGACGCAGACAAGTAGATTTGCGGGTCCCGACTCCCTGACACAGGTGCAGCGGCAGGTACTGGCAGGTGGTAGCATAACAATAGCCCCCACACTTACTCAGTGCCTCCCCGCCACTGCCGCTCGGGTGTTGTATGGTGGACAAAAAAAAGAATATTTTTATTTTGCAGACTATAAAAAATTGCTGTTCTGTTCATTAAACCTGTAATACTTACAAGGACCAATGTTTTACTCTGGGTGGCTCATTTTCTACAGAGCGAGATAAAGGTATTAACCAAACCATTCATGACCTTTTTGTTTCAAACCCGGCCTGTAAAGGGACAGTTGAGCCCCATACACACTAGATCAATGGTTCTCAAACTGTGGGTCCCGACCTTCTCAGCATGGGGTCACGACTCCATGCTGATGACTTTTCTAATCTCAATGATTCAAGATCTGCTGAGTTGTCTGTTACTTCAGACTCCTCCCATCATTTTGTGCCTCCACAATGCTGCCATGTATGTTCGGTCTGCTGGCTACACGTATGATGTGATGACTTTCTGCAGTAACTTTCTGGGGGTCTGATGGGGTCCAGGAGCACAATAGTTGGAAGACCCCTGTACTAGATGATATGGTTTACAAACAATAGCGTCAATCATTTCCGCAATGTTTACAGGTAATTGGGGGAACTGATGATGTCACTGAACAACAATATAACTCTGTGACATCATCCGGTCCCTGCTCCGTACATGGAGTGGGTTGACGATATAGTCAGAATTGATCTGCGTGTACAGATCATGGAGGAAATTATTAACGGCCCACGGGAGGGCGCATTGTTGATGATATGAGCTTACGCCCTGGACGATATTCATAAATCTCTCCAATCCACCCCCCCACCCCCACCTTGGCATCTGTTGGGAAGAAGTGCCTGCTCTGTGATCCGGAGTACAGCCATTACTTGTGGGCTGATGCAGGAACTTTGTAGACATGTTCCGAGCAGATAAACAGTCACACACTGAAATGAGGATGCAACGATAGCACAGGGGGTTCCCTTATCACAGACGTGCAAATGCACCAAATACAGTATAGTCTCCAACTGCCTGCCATTACTTCTCTGGACAGCTGCCAGAAACAGCAAGAGCACCCACACATGGGGGAAAAAAATTGGTAATCTCTGGCCTAAATAAAAGTCTGTCTTGACTGAATTTTATTAGCGACCCTCAAATGATTTCTCTTCCGTTTTGCCGCATACGAGTGGATGTGTGCAATCACATGACCCACGCGGTGGTGGGGGGGGGGGGGAGTTTGCCTGTTCGCAGGTCTGAACTTGAATCAGTGTCTGCTGTTCATAGTCGCGTATGCCGATGTTGGTGCAAGTCAATGCGAATCACCTTAGAAAACACCCAAACCGCCCTCTTGACACACTCTCTCTTTGGAGCCCATGAATTCAGAGGATTCAATTTACTAAACCTTCTAAAACTTAAGAGGTGATGTTGCCTATAGCAGATTTACTCCATTGGGCTCCATCTAGTGGCTGCTGCTGTGCACAACACTTGAACTGTACCCGTAGAGGTGAGGAGCAGCGCAATCCTTTTATTATATAAGATTTACAGTAACCAGAATGCACAGCGATGCATCCACTTAACTTTCTGAGTGGGCAGCTGGGTCGTGGGGTGCAGATGGTATCAGGAGAATTGCCCATTATCCAGGGTGCCGGGAGGGCCATCTGATTATCTGGAGCCTCCCACCTGTTTCTGGGGGGGTAGGCAAGTATGGGTAAACAGCAGCTTCCGATTCCATACTGTCCCACCCGATTACTGCATTCTGTAGATGAGGGACTTTTAGCAGTACCTAAAATCTCCCATAATTCATCTGGGGGTCGAGCTTATAGCCATGCGACTCCGATTCTATGAAACTCACTTCCCCGCACAGTTCGATATACCCCCACACTAGAATCCTTCCAAAAACAGACTTTCCTGTTTACTCAAGCATTTCCGTAATTCTTTTTAAGTGTAGTTTATGAAAAGCTTTTCTGTACTTCATTGTTCCTGTACTGTATTACATTAATTCAATCTGTGGAGAAAAATGAAATACAATTATTATTAATAATAATAATAAACTGCAATATACTAGAACAGGAATGGTCAAGTGTTTTGTGGCCTTCCAATTGTGAATGTATTAAACTGTGCCCCAGCAGCGGACATCTTGGCACTTGTAGTTCTACAACAGCCGGAGCTTGCTCTACACTTTTCCTTAATTGTACATTCCTGAATCTCCCTAATCTGCTTTGTGATTTATATATTCTCCCTGAGCAGTATGCAGGGAATGTAACGTCTAGCGACAGGCGCTGTGTATAATGTGGCATGTCTAAATAAAGTGCTGCTTTAATGCTCCCAAGACACATTCCTGCCATTTTTTTTTCTACTTTTCACTGGAAAAAGTGACAGACAATAGACTACACTGTTATTTACAAACATATCTATTTACTGCCTTATGTAGGGGCGATTACTGATGGAGAAACTGCTCCTTTATGGTAACTGGCTCAGATTGTAAATGTTTTTATATCTCCCCTAGGAGACGGCTCGTGGAGGAGAGGAGACAAGCATGACCTTGAGGCAAAGCAAGCGTACTCATCCCTGCAAACAGTTACTCTACTCAGGACAGTAAAACCCGAGTTTGAGAAGTTTTCCATCGAGGTGAAAAGTTCTGTTCAAAAGCTCGGACTCAATGAAGGGGATTACGTAAGTAGTTGATGCCTAATGCATCAGCCGCCTGTAAACAACCTCATAATGTAATCACAGAATGCTCTGCCTACCTCACGCTAGCTGTGCGGCTCCACAGTCACCTCTAGAGAGGCTTCTGTGCTTTCTTATAAGGCAAAAACTCACTCTGCACATATAACGGAATAGCAGTACTTTGGTTATGTTATAGTTCCACTAAATGTAGAATACAAATGTATTTATTTACAGTTTCTTAGAAAGTGCAGCAAGTTCCGTTGTACTTTGCAATAGGAAACCGTGATAAAACAAACTGGGTAGATACAAACCGACGTAGAGGTAGGAGGGCCCTGCTCGCAAGCTTACAATCTATAGGAGGGATACATAAAGATAGGATTCCATAGCATGGCAGTCCCGCCAGATTACAAGACAGTCCTGATGGGATACAGTTAGATGTGACTGCTGATGGAGGTTATGTGGGGGTTCTGGAATATGATAGGCTTGCCTGAAGAGGTGAGTTTTCAGGGAACGCTTGAAAGTTTGGAGGCTAGAGGAGAGTCTTAATGTGTGCAGAAGGGCATTCCATAAGGTGGGTGCTGCCTGACAAGTGGGAGCAAGTAATGAGTGTGGATGAGAGACGCGGATCTTGTGCAGAGCGGAGAGGTCTGTTTGGGATATATTTTGAGATAAGCGAAGAGATATATGTTGGTGTAGTCCGGCTAATGAATGTAAGTAGAAGTATTTTATATTGAATACGGTAAAATACAGGCAACCAATGGAGGGACTGGCAGAGCGGATCAGCAGACGATGAACGTCTAGCCAGGAAGATTAGCCTAGCAGCTGCATTCAAAATGTATTGTAGTGGTGAGAGTCTGTTCTTAGGAAGACTGGTAAGGAGGCCATTGCAATAATCAATGCGAGAGATAATGAGTGCATGGATTAGAGATTTTTGCAGTGTCTTATGTAAGATACGGTCACATTTTGGATATGTTTTTTAGATTCATGTTACATGATTTAGAGACAGATTGAATGTGAGGAATGAAGGACAGTTCAGAGTCAAGGATGACCCCTAGGCAGCGAGCTTGTGGACTAGGATTAATTGTAGTGTTCTCAACAGTGATAGAGATATCAGGTTGGTAACTACAGTACTCTTGGCATATAGTATAAATTGGCTACTAATGGCTTTTATTTGTGTAGATATGAAGTTTAGATGAGTGTGATTTTAGTGTACTGTACTGTAGATACTTTTACCTGTCCGTGCAATTGTGGCTCTAAAAACGCCACTGGGTGGGGGCCCGACAGTGATCAAATTTGAACTGACGTCTCCTGTTGAAATCAGATAGGAATATTTTTAACTGCTGTGAACTGATTGCAAATATGATACTGTATAATGCGAATAGGCCACAAAAGCCACACTAACAACTTAGTATCTGTGGAGGGATCAAGAAGCACATGTCTGGGGATACGGCAGGGATGTGCAATCAGGGGAGGCAGTGCTTCCCCTGTCATTTTGTTTAAAAAAAAAATAAAAAAGAATATACCTATGACCCATACTCTGAGTCATAAGTATTTTCCTTATATTATTTTACTTATTACTTGAATTATTTAACCTAGTTTGAGAGGCAACGATAAGCGTGCCTCCCACAAAGAACTGCAAGGGGATGAAGCGAAGGGCGGGGCTAAGCGGTGGACTAAAGCCCATTAAAAATAATGCCAAAAGGGGCAATTCTAGAAATGCCTAATTGACAGGGGCTGCTGTGATTGGACAGCAGATGAAGCTGCTGTCCAATCACAGCAGCCCCTGTCATTTAAGCTTCTGACAGTGCCACTTTTGCTCCCGCCTTCACTGTGACCTATGCCCCGACTCCTGAGTCCCGGTTCCCTGCCTGTGTGCTGAGTGCCTGCTCCCCTCTCCCTTGCCTGGTGAGAACAATTTTTTTTTCAGGGGGGGGGGCGTCTATTGGGGACAGAGGTAGCAGTGGGGGATGGTTGCCGGCTGCTGCAGGCGCGGATGTCGGCGACGGCCAGGTCCGGGGGGGGGGGGGGGGCGGGTGTAGTACAGTTGCTGGCTGCTGCTGGAGGGGGGGGGGGGGCAGCGGGTGTCGGTGGCAGCCAGGTGCGGGGTGAACCGACATATGACAACAGGCAGTATTTCATGCCCTACCATCCACTAGGGCAGGGCTGGGCAACACCGGCCCTCCAGATGTTAGTGAACTACACATCCCAGGATGCTTTGCATTAGTTTTGCTATGTGGCCATGCTGAAACTGATGCAAGGCATGCTGGGATGTGTAGTTCATCAACATCTGGAGGGCCGGTGTTTCCCAGCCCTGCACTAGGGCCTTGATGGCTAACCTTGACACTCAAGGTGTTTTTAAACTACACATCCCAACATGCTCTGCTTCAGTTTTGCTATTTTGGCCATGCTAAATCTGAAGCAGAGCATGCTGAGATGTGTAGTTTAAAAACATCTGGAGTGTCAAGGTTAGCCATCAAGGCACTAGGGTGTGGTAGGAGAATAAAAGTGTGCCTGAAGCATGGGGAGCGCAGCAAACCATGCGATAGGACATGGTGCTACGTTCCAGTGTCCATGTCGACTGTGTTGACATTCGGGACAAAAAAAACCCTTCAGTCATGTCGACCCTAATGCATGTTGACCTAGTGGTGTCGACCAAATGCTTGTCTACCTAGTTGCTGTCTGTCCAGTGATCCATAACCCACGTCTGCCTGTGCTGAATTTTCATAAGAACATACTTTTTATTTTTTCAAGAATGAAAGAACATTGAGATAAATGGTGTTCATGGAAATCCTCTGGGCTGTCTGTGCTGTCAGATAACAGGGCCTATCGTGCGCAAATAAATTTCCTCCAAATAGACAATTTGTCCCTGACTTTTCTCTGGAAAGAACGCTATCAAGTTCTGTATATTGTTTTATTGGAAGACAAACACAGGCTCCAGTCCAGCGCCATCCAGTTTAAGTAGTTTTCTCCATGGAAACCATAAATAATATGTGCGCAGAAAGCTCCGTAATAACACTATATGTTGGATCAGGCATGTCCAAACTGTGGCCCTCCAGCTGTTGTGAAACTACACATCCCAGCATGCCTTGCCATAGATTTAGCATTCCCTATAAGCCAAACTCTGGCAAGGCATGATGGGACTTGTAGTTTCACAACAGCTGGAGGGCCACAGTTTGGACATGCCTGCGTTAGATCGTAAGTACTGCTGGTCCTCTACAAGACATTGGGATACGGTCACTAGGCCGAACCTATGAAGGTCAACATACAGTAGGCTGACCACTGAAGGTTGACACCTGAAATAGGTCGACTGGGTCAGAAGTTCGACACAAGCATTAGGTCGATAATGGGAAGGTTGAGTTATTCAGGTTTTTTTTTTTAAGCTGAATTGTGCCAACAGACGGTATTTCATACCCGACCATCCACTACGGCGTGGTGGTGAGCCATGGGAGGGGACGTGGTACACTTAGATGTTGTCTATGTCAACATTCGGGACAAAAAAAAGTGAAAAACTCATGTCAACCTTTTGACTCTCGACCTTCCCATTGCCGATCTAATGCTTGTATCAACCTTCCAACCTTGTCAACCTCAGCCATGTTGACCTATTTCAGGTGCCGACATAAGCACTGTCGACCTAATGTATGTCGACCTTCATGGAGTGGAACCTAGAAATGTAGCCAGCCTCTTCCTTGCAGCTGCTGGTGAAACTATCGCCAGCCACCAGCTCCCACCAGGGGGCGCACAAGACCTGCGGCAATGGAGCTCTCCACCGCCATCCGCCGCCTCCCCCGCCGGTCCCCATTGCCGCAGGTGCACCTCTGACGCTCATGCGCACTATTCCCGGCAATGAACATGTGAGCATAGAATTGCCCCTTACACATAATGCACACAGTAGTAGTGCCGCTTATACACATAATGCCCACAGCAGTAATACCCCTTACACAAAATGTCCACATTAATAGTGCCCTTTATACACATAATCCCCACAGTAGTCCCCTTTATACACATAATGCCCACAGTAGTGCCCCTTATACACATAATGCCCACAATAGTGTCCTTTATACATATGTTGTATCTGCCTGTGTCACTCCAGCAGCTCACCACCTGACTCCCTCAGCAGTCACATGCCCTGTGTCTCTCCATCAGCTTCCTTATCTCTGTGTCCCTCCAGCCCCCTCTCACCTTGTCTTCAGCATGTACAGTAGCTACTATGCAAGGCATTCTGTTGGAATTACTGTGTTGGGCTGGGGTGGAACTAGTTCCCCTTACCATTACAGGTGGGGAACACAGTTCCACTCTATTCTCCCTCCCTTAGACCCCTGGAGAGCGCTCTTTAGACTACATTATTCAGAAGGCTATGCTTAAGCAGGTGAGTTTTCAGTGTCCGTTTGATGGTGAAGTTGCCCGTCGCAACAAGAACAAATGAATTCGGTACTTGTTTCCTAGCACGGCTCCCACGATTTTCATCTTATGCCATCGTATCGATCGGATCGCATCGCTTTGGGCTCGGTGGCTCGCTGCGCTCGCCACACTATTTAGAATCAACTCCACGCCGACGAGGATAGTGGGGGTATGAAAAGGTTGGAGGACGCGTACCGCCGCCCCTCGCGGGCTCGCCACGTTTCGGGTTAGCGTTGATAGTGGGGGTGGCGTTAACAATGGGGGTGCATTTAACATAGTAATCACCCATCAGGGTGCCTGTACAATTAAAAATCGGGTCTGATCGCATGCAACGCAATATTAAAATTGTACAGTGCGGTCTTAGGACCCGAAAATCGGGTCCCATCGCATACCTTAATTAGTGGTATGCGATGGCATACGATGGGCGCCGTGCTAGGGAACAAGTACCATGAATTCTACTTGAAAGTAGCTAACCGTTCTTTAGAAGGCTTGATACAACTCTATCAGAAATCCCTAATATGCGGCGTTTTTCCAATTAGCCTATCAGTATTTTGTTTGGAGAGTGGTAGGAAATCCACACAAACATAGGGAGAATATACACATACCTCCCAACTTTGGACCAGTCGGAAGCGGGACGCAGCTCCTGCGCGCCGAAAATTGGGGGGGCGTGGCCTAATTCGGGGGCTTGACCTATACTCGCTGCTCCCCCTGCGAGGCCACACCCCCATTTTGCCGCTATGGGGGCATGACCCAGAGGTTTTGTGAGCCTCTAGCCATGCCCCCTGGCTACGGGAATAGACGCTGTGCACATGCGCACAGCGTTTATTCCCCGCTGCTTAGCAGCCTACAGGGGGGACTCCCAACAGCCCCCCCTCATCGCGGGACACTGCCGGCCGCGGGAGGGACAGGCCCTGATAATCGGGACTGTCCCGCTGTAATCGGGACTGTTGGGAGGTATGTATACATTCTCCACATCAATGGGTCATGGCTGGAACCGAATTCACTACACCATTGACCTGTTGACTGAACATTTCAAGAAGGAAAATCTATTTTATAGTGTAATCAACTAAAATTCATGTATATCAATATCTGAATAAGACTGGGAGGCCGATTTTTTTTTTTTTTTTTTATTTCTTGATATTTTTTTTGTTAATTTCTCCTTTAAATGTAACTGATTATTTAGTATTTTGTATGCATAACAAAACTGCATGCCCTTATTGACTTTGCAAAGGAAACATTATTGCCATAAAAAAAATTCTTATTTAGAATATTTCCTGTTTCCTTTTCGTAAACAATTTCACTAAGTAAATACTCATACCAATGTCTTCCATGTATAAATAATTAGTAAAAATTGCTTGACAAGATCTCTAACAGATATTTTCCCCTAAAAAGCCTCTTATCATTTAGCAGCCTGGTGAGGGTCCCTCCCGTATTCAATCTCGGCTGTTAAATCTGCCCGGCGGATTTATCGTCCGCCCGTATTCAATCCTGGATGAAAACCTCCGGGACTCGCCTATTCAGAGTCTACTTTTTTTAAAAGTCGAACCTGCATTGTCGAAAACGGCTGCTGGGTTGCTGAATCTGCCACCATTTTCGACTAGTGGTGGTTTTTGGCGATGCACTGACTTACCGACTATCGTAATCTTTTCTGTAAATCAAAAAAAACAGAGCGGATATTGAATAGGTCAAATGTAAATTCAGCCTGATCTTGACGAGAAGGTCCGATCTTTCTGTTTGCCGGAAATATCGTTCGAGATTGAGAATCCCGCTCTTTGAATTGCAGCAGTGCTGTGTACACGAACTGCCAACAAATATTTGAACTTTGTGGATCTCGGAAAATAGTCAATTGATACTTAAATGGCAATGGTAGGTTAAGAGATTGCCGTTGTGGGCAGTGGCGTAACTACATTTAAAGCCCCCCCCCCCCTCCCCGCCCGCCTGAAATTTTTGGTGCCCCCCCCCCATAAATTAACACTCCCCCCCCCCCCCCCACCCCAGAAAAGTTATCACCCTCCTTACCCAGTTGCCGTCGGACACGCAGATCTGTCGGGTCCCCGGCTCTCCCGGCTCCTAATAAATAGTGACACTCGGAAAATGGCTGCCCCCATAATGCAGACAGTTTTTGAGGATAATAGAGGTGAGGCAGCGGCCTCCTCTAGCAACCTTAAAAACTGTCTGCTGTATGGGGGCAGCCATTTTCCGAGTGTCACCTATTAGCAGCTGTAGCCGGGAGAGCCGGGGACTTGATGGACAGATCTGCGTGTCAGGGTTAGAGGCGGTGGCAATGGGGTAAGGAGGGAGTTAACTTTTCTGGGGGGGGGGGTGGCAGGAGCGCCGGCGGTAACTATAGTCCCGCAGAACCCCCCTGGTGCCCCCACCTTCTTAGCGCCTCCCCGCCACCGCGGGGGCTACGGGACTATAGTTACGCCACTGGTTGTGGGTTATTAACCTTTTTTGTCGACATGGACACCGAAAAAGTGCACCGTGTCCCCTCGCATTGTTGAGCTATGCTCTCAATGCTTCAGGGTCGGCGCCTCGCTACGCTTGGCACACTATTATATTCTCCCTCCAGGCCCTAGTGGATGGTACAGTAGGGCATGGAATACCAGCTGTCGACACACGTTGGCTAGAAAAAGAAGCGAAAAACCCATGTCGACCTTTCCAATGTTGACCTAATACTTGTGTCGACCTAATAACCAGGTCGACCAAAAAGTCATGTTGACCTTTTTCATGTATTGACCCAATGCACGTCAACCTTTTGTATGTCGACCTATATCCTTCCTACTGGACCTAGTCAGAACACAGACTTCCTTAGGCAGAGAATACAACATTGGAGGAAGTTCTTCAGAACTTTGTGTTTGCAGTTATTCTCCATAGACACTGCAGCGCCAAAAGCTCTACCACCAAATGTAACGTTCCCCTTACCATTGTTCAGCCAGAAACTCTCCAGATCCAAGCATGAAATACAAGAAGGACCAAATAAAGTGTGCTTGTGTCTCTCCAATTCTCCTTCAGTTATAAATGCCAATCAGCTCAGTAAACACCTGCCTCCCAGGGAATGATGGGACCAGCCGTTCAACACTAGACAACCTGCTGAGAAGTCAGCACCACGGACAGGGACGATGACCTCAAGAGCAGACATTATAAAATGTTCCTGGTATCCCTGCACCATCATTGCAGCCATCAGGCGCAAACTGAAATATTGACTAATATACTGTATACATGGCGCTTTTGGGCTTTAGGTTTAAATATCCAAGTGAAGCTTGCCCTCCGGTGATGTTATTTATTTATTTTGCACAGCAGCACTTCTGTGCGGTATTGCAGTGCTGCCCGGCCTTCCGCCGCACACTTTAAACTCCGTTTTTATCTTCTATGCATGGGTTAACTTTTGGGATTTAAGTACAAGCTAATGCAACCGCGCTGGAGGCAGTTTTGGTGATTGTAAGGGCAACGGTACTAGCTTTTACCCTCTAGCGCAGTGGTAGCCATCCACAGTCCTCGAGAGCTACCAACAGTTCACATTTTCCAGACAACCTAGCTGCTGCAAAGGTGCACTCGTTACTAGCTGAAACATTTTCAAAGAGCCACAGGTGGAGCTAATTACTTCACTTGTGATTCTGTGGGGAGATCTGGAAAACATTAACTGTTGGTAGCTCTCGAGGACTTGAGTTGGCTGCCCCAGCTCTAGCGTATATAGGATTTATCTGGTGTTGGAAAGAGGAACCTCCTCATTCCCTCTTCTCTCTGTAATCTCACCATTGTCACACTTAGGAGCATTCTGAGATAGTAATTATGAATTACTAAGAGGGTGTTCACACGGTGTGATTGCCTTGCTATTCTATCCCTATTCGATTGGGCAAGGAAACCTCATTTGATTTTGACTGTATAGTACAGATCTGCACAGTCTATTTTTCGATTCGATGCCGTCGGGCCGTGCATTGACATCGAATCGGCATTCAATGCGTTCAATGTCTATTCGACTTCGATTCAATCTTGACTATATACTGTAGTAATTTATTTTCTTATAAGCTTTTTATTACATTTTGCCAGAAAATAGCAGTACAATAAACATTTGCAGAGAAACCAGTAAAGACATTGTTACGTTTATTCCTTGTAAGAAAAACATATTGTAAGTAAGCACTCGTTCCGACCTTGGTGGAGTATTTAGCGTGTCCAAGTATCCCGTGTCACGACTTCTTTCGCACTGCCCCCCTGCACTGGAACAACCTCCCGCCACCCATCACGCTTTCTGATTCCCTTACCTCCTTCAAGCGCTCCCTCAAAACCCACTTCTTCCGACTAGCCTATCCCTCCTCCTTTTAACCTCTTTCGCTCCTCCTATCCTGCCTACCCTAACCCTCCATCCGTTCCTACTTATCCTATTGTTTTTTGTTCGTCCACCTACCTCCTTTTAGTCTGTTAACTCTTATGAGTAGGGCCCTCCTTCCTCACGTACTCACCCTACCTCTTTAACTCACCAGTGTTCCTGCCCTGTTCTTCCCTTCCTCTACTTCATCTTCAGTCTCCTCGACAATTTGGACACCTACTTCCGAACTGATGCTGATTTTAGTTCTACCCTATTTATGCTGTATTTTATCAACACACCCTGTACGTTACCTTGTAATTTGTTTTTTTGTTTACTATGTACGGCGCTGCGGACACTTTATGGCGCCTTATAAACAAACTACTACTACTAGCGTATTAAGCAGGCAATATCAAGTCGATCTTACATAGGTAACAAAGATTTTTGGTCAACCTCCTCTCCTGCAGGCAAATGAAAGGTAATAGAAAAAAGGTAGCAGTACCAAATAGTCCTACGTCCGCTCCACTCCACCTTATCAAAAATATCACCATGGACAAGCTAGGCCTGCACATTAATGAAGTACGGTGTCTTATTTGGTTTCTCTAACATCTAAAAAATAAAAATAGCAAGAACAGTAATACAAATATAAAAATTTAATTGAAAGCTAGTCAGAACCGCACCATTTGTACGAGGCATTAAAGTGAAGTCTTTTGACGTGTCTAGATCAGCTGTTCTCAAACTGCGGGTCCTGAACCCACATTGGGTCCCAACCTTCTCAGCGTGGGGTCACAACTCCATGTTGCTGATCATCAGGCTGATGACTTTTCTAATCTGTCAGTGATTCAAGGAGTCTGAAAAGTCTGAATTGTCTGTTATTTTAGACTCCTATTTTGTGCTTCCACAAAGTTGCAGTGCATGTTCCTTCTGCTGACTACACATGTGATGTGATGACCTTCTGCAGTAACTTTCTGAGGTCTTGTAATTATTTTTATCGTCTGATGGGATCCCAGAGCAAAATAGTTTGAGGACCCCCGGTCTAGATTATAAATTCATATTGCAATTTTATATGGGACTGGTATCTCGTGTTGGTGTGTAACATTGTATTTGGCTGATTATGTGCCCGTTAGTTGTTGTAGGCCTTGATCTACTGAGATGGTTAGTGCTGGTTAAAACCGTATTTTTCCGTTGGCCAAAGGTCCGTTTTAAAGTTTGTGACCTAATTTGATTATTACTGTATATTTTTATTTGTTTGCTCGAGTTCTAGATGGCCAGAGAACATTTTATAAAAAGTTTAAATGATTCCCTTGCATGCAATCTCTCTTTTCAGCAGAATATCGGTCTCGAGATAAATTATATTACTGTACGCTCCACATATAGTTGTCCTTAAAAGTCCGGTTCTCCGAGGAATACACTGACTGTGAAGGGCATTACAAACTTTGATATATTGCATCAGACAGGACATAGAACACAGCATTGAGCTTTTAACTTCGAGCCCCAAACAGCATTCCTTTATGTGAGAATAATTCCAGATAGCGTGGTAAATATTTCTAGAAATACAGTCTGCAGTGTTTCAGTTGTAAACTCCTATATTCAGCCCTGTTTCTATAAAATAATTCCCAACACTTCCCTCATTGGGACTCGTACGGCACATATTCAACTTAAGTTTCTAAGCTCCTTAATGCCACCTCTGTTCATGGCATGACGAGAATTCCCTAAATGCTGTTTTCATTTCTTGATCGGTATTCTGAAATGGAATGATTTCGCTCTCCTGAATATTTGGTCATTTCTGTGTTATCCCCATTTAACCCTTTTCGGGAAAAGCTTGGCATGCGACCGAGTGCTCTGCACGTTTTGACCCCTCTGTCGTATAAATGTTTAAAAGATGTAATTCAAGAGAAGCCCTTATTTTGTGAGAGTTACTGAAACGTGGTCTCAACTCCAAGGCAGAACTATACGTGCGTGTAACTGCTGTGGGGCTTGGACCCTGGAGCGGAGGAGACATGGAGGACATTCTGCAGTGCATTTTATGACTACCTGTCTTTACAAGCAAATTGAACATTTTCCACCTTGATGGTAGTGCGTCAGTTTGGACATTAAAGTCTTCCAATATCCTTCTTTGCAAATTTTTAAAACTAATCTGCAGATTGGTGAGCTAAATGATACAGCTAAAGTAACTTTTGTGTTTCTGTTTAACAAAGTCTGTCAGTTACGGTTTGACTGCAATCAGGATTAGGTTTGGGAAGGCCTCCAGTTAGGGTTAGTTTTGGGTAGGCCCCAAGGGTTAGGTTTGGGTAGTCCTCCAGTTAGGGTTAGGTTCGGGTAGGCCTCCAGTTAGGGTTAGGTTTGGGTAGGCCTCCAGTTAGGTTTAGGTTTGGGTAAGCCTCAATTAGGGTTAGGGTTGGGTAGGCCTCAATAAGGAACGGTTAGGTTTGGGTAGGCCTCAGTTAGCGTTGGGTTTGGGTAGGCCTCAGAGTTAGGTTTGGTTAGGCCTCAATAAGGGTTAGGTATGAGTAGGCCTCAATAAGGGTTAGGTTTGGGTAGGCCTCAATAAGGGTTAGGTTTGGGTAGGCCTCAATAAGGGTTAGGTTTGGGTAGGCCTCAATAAGGGTTAGGTTTGAGTAGGCCTCAATAAGGGTTAGGTTTGAGTAGGCCTCCAGTTAGGGTAGGCCTCAGTTAGCGTTAGGTTTGTTTAGGCCTCAGTTAGCGTTAGGTTTGTTTAGACCTCAATAATGGTTAGGTTTGGGTAGGCCTCCAGTTAGGTTTGGGTAGGCCTTCAGTTAGGGTTAGGTTTGGGTAGGCCTCAATTAGGGTTAGGTTTGGGTAGGCCTCAATAAGGGTTAGGTTTGGGTAGGCCTCCAGTTATGGTTAGGTTTGGGTAGGCCGCCAATTAGAGTTAGATTAGGCTATGCTACTAGAAGGGCAAATACATTTGTACATGGCCTGCATGTATAGTTTGGAGCAGATAAGGGGGGGGGGGGCGCAATGATGATGACGACATAATAGAGGCTGTCACATATACAAAGGGTTTTACCAAGGTCCACGAGGGAAACATGTTTTTACAATGAAAAGAGGTATTCGAACACAAGGACATGCACTGACACTGGAAGGAGGGAGGTTCAGAGGAAATATTACTTCACAGAAAGTGTAGTGGGCAAGTGGAATAGCCTCCCATCAGATGTGGTAGAGGCTTATGACCAGATGTGCTAAGCTTGAAAAGTGATAAAATGGAGAGTGATACACCACCAGCCAATCAGCTCCCACCTGTCATGTCACAGACTGTGTTTGAAAAATGACAGGTAGGAACTGATTAATTGGTTTTTTATCACTCTCCTTTTTATCACTTTTCATGGCACATCTTGAGGACAGCCTTAAGCAGAAATAAGGATCAAATAGGGTTTGAGGTAACAATACGCATAAAAAAGGTGCAGACTAGATGTGCCGAATCTGCCGAGTAGGATCTGGGTTACACACACACAGACAACTGGCTGGAAAATATCAGCAAGCCACTCTAAATTGCACCACTGCGATAATGTCTGAATGACCCCCTTAGTTTTATAGTTGCACCACACAGACATCATACAAGCATGAGCCAGTATGTAAAAAAACACAGGAAAGGGAGAAATCCCAGTAAAAAAAAAAAAAAAAAAAATTTTTTTACTGATTTGAAAACACAACTTTTTTTTACTAATATATAATATTTTTGAATAATAAGGTACTGCTTGGCGTTGTAAGATACTTTTTTAAAAATGCATTTGCCTATTGCCGCATGTACAGAAAACAGTATGCTAATTATGAGTAGTTTATATTGCAGTTTTTCCCCTGCTCTTTTTTGCCTGGACCCACCCGATAGAACAAAGTTTGTTTAACATGTTTTCTTTCTGCACGTCCAACTCCATTAATTCCTGCTCTGTGTCATCCCTGTGAGCTTCCTACCTCAGATAGTAAGCCGGAGAAACACGGGATTCTGGGAATGAATTAGAATGGCCACCAGGGATCCCCATAGCAACCACAAAAACCAAATGAAATCAAAAGCATAATAACACCTTCATCTTTCGGAATTTCTGACCAGAAAAAAAAAGAGGTTTATTCTTGGAAGACGAGGGTGGAGCATTATGCAAATTAAGTTAAACAAGAAGAAGGTTGCTGGTCGAAAAGTTAACGAAGCACAATAATTACCTCAGGCAGAATGCGTTATAAATTATAATATGTGAGGTTAAACATACAAAACCACATGACACGTTCGTCCGTTTGCCTTAGATTTAGTGGTGACTGATACACTTCCAGTTACGGGTTTCTTATTGATTGACTAAATCCCCATACAATCAGCGCTTGTCTTGTGTTTGAACTATCATGACAGGATCTGATTGGCTGGTCCACCGTTTATAGCACAGCCCCCAACTGTCATTTTTCAAACACATGGCTGGAGCAACATTTAATATTTGTAACAAGTCATAACAACAAGAATATCTGTCGTTGGTAAATCTGCCTTTATTTACACACGCCGCCATCTTGTCCTCCAAGATCCAGGTGTGTGATGTCCGCAAAACAGCATTTGCCCTGCAGGCTTGCTCTCTTTGCAGTTTGTACAGTAATACCCTTTTAATACAATAATCTATCATACTACAGTAAATAATTTCTGTCAAATGGATCTACAAATAAAGCAACACTTTGCAGCGAAATAAATTACTTTCCTCGATACAACTCCCATCTCCCATGCCTTTTCTATTACAATTTCCATTTGGTCGAGCAAATTATTTTGGGGACATTAAACAGGGCTTGGTTACATCACTCCTTTTTGTTCTTAATTCGAGGCCATAGAGAAGAAACTGTAATTAAGTACGGATGACTAAATTGTAGTTTGAATGGATTATGTTAATGTGTCTGCTTCATCCATTTCGTACAATGTGCAAATTGGTTAATTTTAACATTAATAAGTTGCTGCCCAAGGAACAGTTAGCAAGATACGTGTACACTACACGGTGCATATAAATCTAAAGAATACAATCTAGATTTGCTAAAAACTCGTGGTGGATGAGGGGTGGAGGGGTTATCATTTGATCAGCGCAGCCAAGGATGTCAGCCAACTTTTTATTTTTATTTTTGAAAGATCTGGGATATCGGCCAAGCGTCTTTTTTTTATTTTTCTGAAATAATCATGTTGCTCTCTCTCCCTCTTTATTGTTCCTTCTCTGGATAGGGTCTTGCGTCACTTCCAGAGCTACAGTGTTTGGCTCCTGCTTTGATAATAATTCTTACTCTTAAAATTATGTTAAAAAAAATTATGCTGTGTGGTACGGTTATCTTTGTTTTAAAATCTAATTTTATCCAAAAACCTGGCATGTACACGCTGTCTGCTAAGAACAAAATAGCGTGTAACTATTAGAGGACCCGAATGCGATGGAGACTACCATTTTTTGGACGGGTCTAGTCCGTTTCTTAGGAGAGGGTGACATCACTTCGTACCTGAGTGATGTCACTGGTTCACAGAAAACTGATTGGCTGCCTTGTCATGAGTATTTGTTTAGAGTTCAAAATGGCTTCATCTGCAGAAGGTGGAAGGTCCACCTTAGTGGCCCTCCGTGGCCTAAGGCTGCAGCTTCTCCTTTGTTTACAGGCCGTGTTTAAAAAAAAATGTCAGCTGATTGGTTTTTAGTTTGTCTCTCTATCCACGGCTTAGTACATGGACCCCTTAGTGAGGACCAGTCGGCAGTCTGTCACAACCGGTGAAGTGTTGCCAGATTCAGTTCCCCGTGACCGCAGACTGGATAAATGACAGACAAGCTTTGTGTCTACCAAGTCTGCAACATAATGGAGAGGGTTTTTTTTTTTACTCAGCTAGGGAATAATTTGTCCAGATGAATAGGCCCATTCATTAGATAGAGTGCTTGGCTAATTGCGGTTGAAAGTATAAAAGCGTACCACAAGCAGGCATGAGAAAGCAACGCTATAGCAACTTTGAAGCGATAAAAATGATTTCACTCAGCAAAACCCAATGAAAAAACTCTCAGAGCGCCAAGTGCGCTGGGAAGTGCAGGGGGGAAATGGCAAGGCCAGAGACAATGCATTCGCCCTGGTAGCGCTTTCACTGACTGGCACATGCTGTGTGCTGTGCATGGTAGAATCTTATTTATATGATTAATGGTGGCTGATCATCAGTGATCTGATATGTGTACAGGGCTCCAGGCGGGTTGGGATCATATGGTCGACCACAGGAAGGACGACATGCATTGTGTCGACTACTGAAGGTCGACATGGGTTGAAGTCGACAGGGTCATTAGATCAACACAAGCATTAGGTGACATGGGGAAGGTCAACAGTCAAAAGGTTGACATGCATGAGGTGTTCACTATTTTTTTTTCACAAATGTTGACATGGACACCGTATCGATCCACCGCGTCCCCTCACATGGCTCGCTGTGCTCGGCATACAATTTTATTCTCCAGCCATGCCCCAATGGATGGTGGGGCATGAAATACCACCTGTCGGCTAAAAAAAACAAACCCATGGAAATACCGTTGTCGAGCTTTTGACTGTCGATCTTGCCCATGTCAACCTAATGCTTGTGTCCACCTATTTACCCTGATGACCTAAAGCCATGTCGACCTTTTCAGGGTGTCGACCTTCAGGGGTGAACCTCGTGGGCGTGTACCCTCAAGACTCCACTCGCCACTTAAGTGCTCTGAGATCCTTTCAAAAATGTGCAAGATTTTTTTTTTCTTGATCTTATTAATATTTAAATGCAAAATGCGCAGTTTATAAATGACCAGCTAGCGCGGATAGGAACACGTACAGTAAGACGCCAGAACCACATTTCTATCTTCCCAGTCTCGTATGGGAGTTTGGCCCTTATTCTAGTTGATTCGGTCGGATGCGTATTTTCGTACAGGAACCAAGTGTTCTTAGCCCCGCCTTCCGTACGGAACACTCACACCGTCCGAATGCGGTAAGAAGCCGACCGGACGGACCGCGAGTGGATGTTTCATGTGAACACCTCCTCCATCTGTGGGAACCTCCCCCATCATTCGATGGTCACTGACCATCGAATGCTGGACCGAGCAGTCAGGCAGCACCGAGTGCTCCAGACCACACGTGCATTTCTCTGTGCAAACGCAGGGATATGGGCGGGCAACTGGCATCCGGCTATGTCATATGTCCGCCCCCCCACACGTTCGTCATGGCCGGATTACCATACGTACGCCCAGCGTTTTCATGGGAACGCCCATCAAACGCGGGGCATACGCATATGGTAATGAGCCCAAACAGCCCTTCACGCCCCTCTCCACCCCCTGCTCGGATTGTTCCAACCGATTGTTTGCTGTACAGAATTTACGCCATATTCGTACGTGCGCAGCGTTCGCACATGCGCAGATACGCCTCTGCACATGCGCAAACACCAACCATCGGCATTCGGAGCCACATTGTATTATTGTGTGTCATCTACAGACAGGGGTAGCAGTAGTAACGACACTGCAGAAGATTCATATGAACAATGACCCACAATGGGAACTACATTCTTCAATCCTAGCCGTATAATACGCGCACATGGCTCATTGCTTTGATCTGCGGAACCACACTGATGTGTCTGTTTATAGTGATGGAAAAGCCCTTTCTCTAGAATTATAATCGGATGAAGGACTTTTACGTCCTGTACGTTATGTAGATACCATTTATCACCACTTCCTGGCATCCTCCTGGACCTCAGGAAAACTTCACACCTATTGAATTCACTAGAGATGGACATACCCTGTACCCTACAACATTAACCCATAGGCAGCTTTCTCTGTCCGGGTCCCTCGTCTATAGCCGGCACACACTGGACACAGACTGGATTGCGCATGCATAGAACTCTGGGGACATTTTGCGGTGACCAATTTCTTAGGGGGTTCCCTTACTGCGCATGCGCAAAAATCCCGAAAAATGTCCCCTACTTTATTTTCCAGGTGATTTGTGTAGAGGTTTTGCTGCTTATGGAGAAATGTGTATTGGAAATATAAATGCAGGGTGTGCACATACCTCCCAACTGTCCCCGTGGAAGTGGGGCTTGGCATTGCAGTAGTGATGCGATTTGTAGGCCACGCCTCTGCCTGCTAGGCCACGGCACCACATTTCAGGCATCAGTGCAGAACTCCCGTGTTTCGTATTCTAGAAGTTGGTAGGTATATGTGCAATGTGAGCACCCCATGGACTCCCGGGGACTACACCCATTATAATAGATGTACCATACCTCCCAACTGTCCCAGTTACAGTGGGACAGTCCCATTGGCGTAGCTACATATGTGGCAGACCCTGCGGTGGCTTGGGGGAGCAGCGCCAGTGGAGTCTGTGGTGGGCGCTGCTGGCTGAGCTGGCAGGTAAGCCAGGCAACAGTGAGGGCTGAGCTGGTCCGGCCCTGTACATATCTAATGAGCGGGGACCCAGTGCAGTGCATATTGAATGAGCGGGTCCCCGCCCTGTTCATATGTAATGAGCAGGTCCCACTCAGTACATATGCATGGGGTGGGGACCCGCTCATTAAATATGCACTGCGCTGGGTTCCCGCTCATTAGATATGTACAGGGCCGGACCAGCTCAGCCCTCACTGTTGCCTGGCTTACCTGCCAGCTCAGCCAGCGGCGCCCTTAGTCCATCGCCTTGCCCTTTCTGCGTTGAGGAAGGTACCAGAAATTTCTAGCTACGCCCTGGACAGTCCAGATATCCTACCCATGGGTCGCACTGTCACGCAGTTTGGGGGGGGGGGGGTAGTTGGGGGAGCCAGTGATCACCGCTGCTCTACCCAGCTGCACAACATTAATCAGTGCAGGTAGCGGAGCCGGGAGCTGCCGTGAAAATGAGAAAAGTAAACTGCGGGGGCGCAGTGCTAGGCAAGGCCCTCCACCTGAGGCCCCTCCCACCCTCTTATGGCCCCACCCCCCTTTTGGACAATCTATGCCTCTGATGCGGTAGGTCCCAATTAGAAGTAGGACAAAGTTGGGAGGTATGATACACCACTGTTTTATTATACGCAGTTAAAGTTACAGGCAGCTCAGGGTCTCTATTAGACCCTAGGTGTACGGGGACACATCTGCAAATAGAATCCTGAAGATGAAAGTTCAGAGGTCCCCAGTCACAAGAACAGGCCTCGAGGGCAGCAGAAAGGGTCAGTACTTCAGAAGGGTCAGTCCTGGATACAAAGTAGGGTTAGTTCTGCATGGACCATGAAAGCCAGAATGAGCTTCAGTCTCTCCAATGTGATAATGAGCCCATTCATACATTAAAGAGAAAATGACAGCTTTGGGTAACACGCATCTCTTACATAGTGCCTTTTATCTACACAAAAATGTCTTCCCTGCAGAGCTGTTTATTAGCCAATGCTTTATGCAAATGCCCTGATCCCCAGGTCCCTCTGCGTGCTGGTTTCTGGTTCTGATTATGGTGTTGCCTGGACGTTTGCACAGAATCCGATATGATTGGGGTGCTGCAGAACACCTTTTGAGCGAGGCCGTGCGCCTTATTGTCCTGATATGTTGTTCTCTCCCATTAAATAAAGGGGACGTGGGGAATTTTTTTATTTTAAACATTGACAGAGCACAAGGCACTGTACACAATGTACGAACCGGCTAACACTGGTTCTCTTCAAATGGAGATTACAACAAACATGACTTTGTGTTTGAGAATAAACAGAGTGTAGAGTACTGACACATATGCTGAAACGGGACTACTACTTGCTGATAGGCTGACATGCAGCCACTTTAACAATACCCAAAGCTGCACAAGGGGTCTGCTTCCGATGTGGTTGGAGTGCGCACCGCTGCTGTTTTATATGGAAGCAGCAGCAATGTACTAGTATGGTAATACAGCAGTAGGCGCCTGAACAAGCGGTTGGTCTAGTGCAGGCGTAGTGGCCCTCCAGCTGTTGTGAAACTACAAGTCCCAGCATGCCTTGCCACAGTTTTGCTGTTAGGGAGTGCTAAACCTGTGGCACGGCATGCTGGGATTTGTAGTTTTACAGCCGCTGGAGAGCCGCAGGTTGCCTATGTCTGGTCTAGTGTATGGACCGCATTTTAAGTTTGGTAATAAAGTGTATTGACGGGACAAGCGGAGATACAAGTTAGCGCCAGCTCCTGCGATATCATACAGATGTGTCCTCTTCATTTACTTAGCATTGAATTCTTTTTGTTTGTTTTATCGTTTCAGTATCTTTTTCAAATTCTTTGCTAAACTAATTGTTTTGCTGTCCCGTTCATCTGTGAATTTTGGGGGTGATTCAGGTTTTTACCCTGAATTTTGCCCCGTTCCGATAGTTATATTTGTGCATGTGCAGAACCCCTGTACGAATGCCTTTGCCGAATATCACACAAGGCGTTTGCACGGCTAAGGGAGGGGGCGGACAGGGGGCAACAACCAGCATCTTATGGGCGTCCACATAAAAACGCAGATGGGCCGATGCCTGCTTGGGGGCAGGGCAGCTGAAGTCCCATGACGTCTTTGGTGAACAGTGGCGGAAGTAAAAGTCAGTTCAGACTGACTGTTGTTTCCGAAGGGGAGAGAAATCTGACCATTGAATGAATTCTCTCCCCAATTCCTTAGCATGTTACCGGCGCTTTCCCGCTTACCAATCAGCAAAAGAACACTGCTTAGCGAGTGGGTCTGAATCAGGCCCTTTATGAATCTGGGCCTAGAACTCTTTCTTAGAATTTGCTATTGCTCTGAGGCAGCGGGAGCTGCTTTTCTGCTGTACCTGGAAGTGCAACAATGCGCTATTATGCGCAGGGCAGCCGAGAGGAATGCCGGGCCCCGGTAAAATTTTGGGTGTGTGGCCTAAGTGTGTGTGGTGTGGGCACCTCCCACACTTAGGCCACACCCCCAAAATGTTTAGAGGTGGGCAAAGAAAACTCTAAAAACTGTAATCTCAGACGCAGCACACACCTACAGCATGTGCTGTGCTGACACCAGGCTCAGCATGACCTCTCACGCTGTCAGTGAGACACTCATGCTGAGCCTGCTGTCAGCACAGCACATGCTGTAGTAGTGTGTGCTACTGTTGATACCCAGGAGGGACGGAGGGGGAAGGGAGGGGTCGAACCAGGGCCCCTGCGGGGCCCCTTCAGCAAGCCTGGGCCCGGGTAATTAGTACCTGCTCCCCCCCTCTCTCGGCTCCCCTGATTATGCGGTGAGGCTTCGGACCTAAAGCTCTGTGTAATAGCATCAATATCTCAAGTGTCTGACCTAGGAATAAACAGAGGAGGGTTCTGAGGATTCTTTTTCTTTGAGTGCATTTCATGTCAGAACACATTCATTAGGGACACATGAGAAATGCTGCTTTTAATTAGTGACACCGGAGGGAAAAAGCTCTGGCTTCAATTTAAACCCCACCAGTAGTGATTATCATTGTGTGATCACAACGTGAAGTCAAGCAGGGCAGTCCGGGAGGATCAGAAGGGAACACATTGGGATGGTTAGCGTCTCATATCTTTATCTTTGTCCTCTATTCCTCATCTCTTCCGCACACGTCATGTGGATCGCGTTCAACTAATGTGAACTTGTCCTGTAATGCTTAAGATCTATATTTAAAAACAAATAAAAAAGATATTGGTGGGTTATTTATGGGCGTACGATGTAGCGCTACTATATGCCTCCTGCTTAGCATTGTTGCTCTTGGGTCTGAGCCCAGTTTTATTATCTACCCTGTGCACACACTGAGCCTTCTTACATGATGTGACTCCCCACAAGGTCACGTTCTAGGGCTGCTTCCATGTCTGCACTTTGTGTTCATTTCTCCAATGCTGTGCTCTTTTCACACCATAGTAAGGGGGCACGGGTGTAGCTATAGAGTGTGCAATTTCTATGGGGCTCAGAAGCTTCATGGCTACACTTGCACCTGGGTCATATAGTGGCATAGTTGCCTACCTATCCAGAATCCAGGAGACTCACGAACATCAGATGCCCCCCCCCCCCCCCCGGACAGGTGGGCAAGTACCCCATATCACCCCGCACCCTCCCAATCAGCTGCCACTTGCAGTATTGCATTATCTTAGGCCCGCCCCACTATCAATACCGTTTTTATGGTGTTGTATGGTGGGAGGCGGAGCCATGTTGACATGATTGTGTCACCTGACCCTACAAAGTGCATATTCCCACTCCGTGCCATACTCGAACCGACCGTGCCGGTCATCCTGCCCCCTCCACAACTATAGGCCACTACTAGGCATAACATTAACTAGGGCGCTATCGCTGTAGACAGAAGCTTCTCTCTAAAAGCATTGAGGCAAAACGTTGCCTTAAAGTCTGGCTATGCCCCTTTATGTAGGCTATGGGGCCAGTCTGGTCCGTTCACTTTTACATGCTAATAACGTTGTCATGTACCTGTATATAGGTGTATTGTGTCTATAGCATTTTTCAATAACTAAAAGTAGTTGGATACTGTAGTACAGTGGCGTAAGTTCATCCCAGTTGCCCGGAGGCAAGATGTGCATACACATACATTGCTTAGCAGTCACACCCAGGATTAGAACCAGTGACCTGTCTCACTGGAGGCAGACACCTTACTGGTAGAGCTATTTGCTCCAGCACAGTGTGTATCATACCTCCCAACATCTGATGTACTGAAAGCGGGACTCTGCGCGCATCCAAAACTATGGGGTATGGCCTAGCAACAAGGGGGTGTGGTCTATACGCATGATACTCCACGAGGCCAAGCCCCCATTTTCACCACTGGGAGGGCAGAGCCACTGGCCATGCCCCCAGCCCCTCTGTCTTCGGTAATTATTAGTGGACGGTCCCCCACCACCTGGTTGAAGGGGACGCGTGCACAATGGAGCTCGCTGACGGTCCCACCAATATTTGGTAGGACTTTCAGTGAGGAGAGCAGTGTCTAAAGGTGCATACACACTGTCCAATTTTTTTAACAACTTTTTTGACCAATTCCGTGCCACTCTGAACAAAATTGGTCAAAATATCTTTCAGTGCGTTTGCGGCAAATGACAAATGATGATGCGCGTACCCGCCAGTTGTTCATCAAGGTTGTTTGTGAACTGTGCATGAGGCTCAATTTGGATATTTTCCAAAAAGAGACTATAACCTGTAGCTAGATCTTTTGTCTTTCGTCAACATCTTTCGTCCAGGACACTGGGTTCAAGGGAAATGTCTTTCAACAAATTTTTTTTTAGCATAATTATGATTTTTACATCTAGTGGCGCCATTTTTCCCCTTCTAATAGCAATTATATAAAAGCCCAGGTAATTAGTACCTGCTCCACCTATTATTATATTGGCCCTTTGCAAAGGCAAATTCCTTCTCAGATGGGCAAAACCATGCTGCAGTGCAGATGGGGCAGATGAAACGTGCAGAGAGAATTAACAACATCCCATCTACAATAGAATGCCCATCTTAGTAAACAAACTGCTAACAGTCCAGGTTTTTTGGAATATCATGCTGGAGAAATTATGGTACAGTACTGCGAACCACTTGTGACTTGTGAGGTACGGATTAGGTCACCTGTTCCCAAGTATGGCTATACTCAAAAGCTGGACATTTAGGGGTAAGCAACCAATCAGATTCTGTGTAACATTACTGTATGCCCTCCAGCTGTTGTAGAACTACACATCCCAGCATGCCTTGCTACAGTATTTCTTTTGGGTATGCTGGGATGTGTAGTTTCACAACCGCTGGAGGGTCACTTATGACACGTTCCTGCTTGAAACTAAGAAAATGATAGACCGAATCAGACCGGTTGCTATGGGCAACAGCACCTCCTTTTAATTTTTAGCTTTAGTAAATTTACTGCTTGTGGGTATTCAATCCACGACTCCGACTGTCGGAAACCCCAGGCCATTTTCGGTCCGCTCAACCGTAACTCGACAGTTGGAATTCAATGTTCGGCTGTCGAGTGTCGGAAAAGGGGGTGCGTCGGCAAAAACGGCCACAGATTGTCAAAGACGGCCGTGAATTCCACAGTCCATGGCTGTATTCGACAGACACGGATCCGTTTTGGCGAAATCTGCCTTCATTGCTGTCGGAAATGATGGCATTGAATAGGCGGCGACCTCTATTTCCCCTGTCAGAAATAGTGGGGGGTGGAATTGAATACCGCCCTTAGTTTCCTTGAGGAACGTGGAATGGAATCCCTGCCTTAGTGGCAGAGGATATGTCAAATCATTATTTTGGGCTTAATCGTGTTAGTGTTACATTAACCAGAGGTTTCAAAACTCAGTCCTCAAGGCCCACTAACTGTCCAGGTGTTAAGTAAATCCATCCTTAGCCACAGGTGACTCAATTAGTGAAGTACATCAATCAATTTGATTTAAACATCCGTGCTTAGCCTTTGATCATTTTTAAAAGCTGGACTGTTAGGCCGCTTCGAGGGCCGAGTTCGGGAACGGACATACACAACAGGTTTGTTATTTTTTTATTCTTTCTTTGGCAAAAAAAGCGTTTTGTGAAATAGTTGTGAAGGTTTGAGATTAGGGCGTCTCAGTAAATATCCGGCACACGCAGCTTTGCAATGTCATCGCCATGCTCGGAGTCTGTTCAGTGGAACCTAACACGCGTCATCCATGTTGGCCACAGACCAGATCTGGCAATAGGGAAACCCGTATGTGATAGGCGAACGCATATCATGCAGGAAATGATAGCGGTGCACAGCTGTAATACGGAGACAAATGTTATCTATTAGCTGGAGAACACGCAGCAGCCGCCTAACGTGTTGTTCATGAGTCTAAGCTGCTGCGTTCTAATCTAGAATTCCTATGCGGCCTCTGCGGCTAATGTCCCCTGCGCCCTCGCTTTACACAGTCCAAGTGACTTTAGTGGCAAGTGCCTGCCTGTCTGCAGCAGGACTGTCCTCCAGTTCTATTTAATACTATTTAGTCAAAGTTTTTGTTTTTAAATCATGCGGGTAAAAAACCCCATAAAAATCTATTCCAAATATACTATGCTAGAAAAGCCATTGACTAATGGTGTGCCGTGGCATCCAGCTGTTTTGTCATAACTATGCAACTCGTTACGGGAGTTTTCAGTGATCGCTGGCTGCTTTAGAGAGCATAACAGCGGTGATCACCAGCTCCACCTAACCAGGTGGGAGAGTGGCCAATGATACCCCTTTCACACCAGAAACCCGGCAATTACCCAGCATTTTTAAGTGCCGGGTAATTTTTCCGGATGCAGCCGGACCCCATTCACAACCCCCGCAAATTACCGGGTTAAAGCATTTCAACCCGGTAATTTGCCGCAAAACCTGGGTTTTTTGGTGGTGTGAAAGGGTCAACACGGGTCTTAAATCCCTTGCACTCCAACCCTGGTCAAAAGCAGGGTCGGAGTGCCGGGATTTAAGACCTGTGTTGACCCTTTCACACCACCAAAAAAACAGAGTTTCCCGGCAAATTACCAGGTTGAAAATCTTTAACCCGGTAATTTGTTTTGTGGTGTGAATGGGGTATTAGTAGGACTGTCTCTCCATCATCTGGACATTTGGGAGGTATGTGTCTGTGCGGAGTGTAAGAGGACACAAACATGTGCAGAACACCGTGTCGGAACTTGTGAAGGTTTCGCCCAGGTGCAAAAATATCATTTGGGCCCCTCTTCCTCCTCCTCCTCCAGTCCAACCCAAGTTCACAACATGCCACACAGCAGTGGAGTGGCAGCGGTGGACCCTTCAGTCCTCAGGGTCACCAATGGTAGTTCCGCCTCTGGAAGAACATACAAATTCAACACAGGCTATAACTATGCATTAAACTCATAGGGGGAAATTTATTGGGATGAAAGATTCAGAAAGTGAGAGATTTGGTTATAAATCTCCAGGTTTTTTTAAAGCGGCAATCAAACAAACTGGTTTTGCAGTGTCAAGGATTGCCGCCTTAAAAAAAACCCTGGAGATTTCATACCAAATTTCTCATTTTCTGAATCTCTCATCCTATTAATTCCCCCCCCCCACACCCCCTTGATTGCATTCAGTGACTGTAATGAGCTCATTGGTCACTGTCCAGGGGTGTAGGAATGCAAATTTTCATGTTGCAGAGGGACAGGGACTGTTTATGACTGGAGCCCCATTTTTTTCACGTTTGGTATCTCCTTTTAGGACAGTTGTAACAGTGACCGTAGATCTACAAAGACTCCCAATTCTGTGTTGGCCAACCCGTTTCATTGTTTATTTTACAGAGCTGGTACAGGATGATGTCACTGAACTATGTCATTAATGATATCATTCAGTGTGTATACACGATTTCGTTTGTGCAGGGAGTTGAATTAACATGATCTTACATCAATGATATTGTCTTGTGTGCACCCATCTTTAGAAAGATAAATTAAATTGTAAATATTTCATGCATGTGCAGGTGGGGCAGATGTAACATGTGCAAAGAGAGTTAGATTTGGGTGTTATTTTGTTTCTGTGCAGGGTAAATACTGGCTGTTTTATTTTTACACTGCAATATAGATATCAGTTTGAAGTACAAACCCCACCCAAATCTAACTCTGCACAAGTTACATCTGCCATGCACATGGTTTTGTCCATTAGAGAATGAATTTGCCTTTGTGAGTGAATCAGAATAACCCCCTAAGTGGTCTGTGCGCCAAGCTTTGGAGAGATATAAATAAAGTTGACACTTTAAACTTCTAAACAAGGGGGATGAATGAAATGAAAATGTGGAGGAAGCAATAACATTTTTATTAGATGTACTGTATCAGGATGTGGTAACGCACATCCTGATGCTACATGTTCATCAGGAACACACAGCAGGAGATATATTTTTGGCAAAGTGTAGGAGTAGGTCCTTCATGATACCTTCTGAAGTCATGGTATCTGTTCTAAACTTGTGCAAATTTTTCATTGTCTACATACTCCAACTCGGCCATCAGGACCCCACACAGTGCATGTTTTCCAGGTCTCCTCGCAGAACCACAGGTGACACAATGAGCTCCATATGCATCATTCACTAATGACTACACTTGTGCACTTTTAGGCATAGTTGCCTACCCACCTGCATTCTGCAGGAGACTCCCTAAAATAGCAGCAATCTTACTCTCTCCCTCATTAGTCTAGCAATCTCCCTCATGTCACCTAGCCCACATTACACTGTTACATCATAGTTACCTCCCCTCCTGCATTCTGCAGGAGACTCCCTGACATAGCAGCAATCTCCATCTCTCCCTCATTAGTCTAGCAATCTCCCTCATGTCACCTAGCTCACATTACACTGTTACATCATAGTTACCTCCCCTCCTGCATTCTGCAGGAGACTCCCTGAAATAGCAGCGATCTCCCTCATTAGTCTAGCAATCTCCCTCATGTCACCTAGCTCACATTACACTGTTACATCATAGTTACCTCCCCTCCTGCATTCTGCAGGAGACTCCCTGACATAGCAGCAATCTCCCTCTCTCCCTCATTAGTCTAGCAATCTCCCTCATGTCACCTAGCCCACATTACACTGTTACATTTTGGGGGAAAAGGAATGAGAGACAGATACATTTACATTAAATCATCAGCATCATTTCCCAGCACTTTACTAAGTATAGTGTCTCTTTCTAACTGCTTTGGGGATCATCAACATTTGCATATAAGTCATTTTAAAAGATTCCTCTCAGATGTAGCAGTACACACCCACGCTTCTAGGTGCCACGTTCACAATCTCTTTTCACAATCTTTCCATATATGGAACTAGAAACGCCCCTTGGGTGGAGCATGACACGCCCCCTCAATGGGGCGCTGTGCAAAATTCTATTACCAACTATAATCTCCCTGAAACGTAGGCAAGTATGCTTTTAGGTGACCTGGAAAATGTGAACTGTTTGGGGTCCTGGGGACCGAGTTTGAGAACCTGTGCCTTAGTACTGTATAACTACCAAATGTTGGTAACAGTGGCGTAACTAAGTTTTGGGCGCCCCCCCGCCCCGCGAAGCACCCCCAATCCCCTGCCGCCCATGCAACCCCCCCCCCCCCAATCCCCCGCCGCCCATGCAACCCCCTCCCCCCCCCCAATCTCCTGCAGCCTTACCTATAGCACTGGTCCCGGCGGCTCCGTTCTTCTTCTGCTGAGGACCACCACAAAATGGCCGCCCCCATACAGCAGACAGTTTCAGAGAACTGTCTGCTATATGGGGGCGGCCATTTTGTGGTGGTCCTCAGCAGAAGAACGGAGCCGTCGTGACCAGCGAGATAGGTAAGTCTGCGGGGGATGGGGGGGGGGGGTGTAACTATAGCACCGCAGCCCCCGGCGCCCCCACATGCACAGCGCCCCCCGCGGTGGCGGGGGCTGTGGTGCTATAGTTACCTTGCTGGTTGGTAAATATAAATTGCCCCAGTATACAGAGTGATTGATTTGTTTGTATATTATACAGCTAGAGCCACGGTCACCTTTGCACCCGGCGTGCCAGAGGGTCCCGCCTCGGCGATTGCTGAGAACGGGGCGGGCGGACGTGCCTGCAAGATTCTTGCACGCCCCAATCAAATGAGATTAAGCTGTCAACAGCATCTGAATAAAACTTGGTTAATGAATATGGTTTTGTCCATTAGAGAGTGAATTTATAATAATAATGATATTTATATAGCGCTTTTCTCCCAATAGGACTCTTAAGTGCTTCACCATTGTCTTTACAGCTCAAAATACAAAACAAGCTTAACAATAGATGTCAGTGAAATGCTTGAGTAAATAGGTAGGTGTTTAGTCTATTTTTAAAGGATTCTTCAGTGGGGGCTATGGAGAGTTCCATAGTGTTGGAGCAACAAAGTTGAAAGGTCGACCCCCAATGAATTCAGGGAGATTCTGGGTACTGTTAGTAGTCCTTCTTCAACGGATCGTAGTACTCGAGTAAGACAGTAAGGAATCAGCAGCTGCTGCAGGTACCTTGGGCCCTGGTCATGTAGGGCCTTGAAAGTGAGTAAGCCAATCTTTAAAACGATTCGCCATTTTACAGATAGCCAGTGAAGGGAGTAGAGAATGGGAGTTATGTGGTTGGAGCGGGGCTGGTTAGTTAATAGTCTGCATTTTGTACCAGCTGCAAGCGGTGCAATTCTTTTGCTGGAAGACCCAGGTAGAGAGCATTGCAGTAGTCTAGGCGTGATGATATAAATGCATGTATGACTTTAGGCAGGTCTTCTGAGGGAATTAAGTGCTTGATTCTGGCTATAGTCCTTAGATGATAGAATGCAGATTTGATTGTGGCTGACACCTGATGTTTAAGTGTCAGGCCACTATCCAGGACCACACCAAGATTCCGCACATGATCAGAGTTTTTTTAGTGCTGTGCCCCCCAGCGTAAGACCTGTCAGTTGGCTATGCTGTCGCTTTGTCCTGTGGTTTATCATCATGCAATTTGCCTTTACATGTGTACCAGAATAACCCCCACAGTGTTGAGTAACAATGTTAACAACAATGTCTCAACTGCACAGAACCCAGAACTGCTACAACTCTCATAGATTTAGGGTTAGATTTAGGGTTTAAGCCTAATACACCTTCTCTGTAGCCTAGCGTTGACCGTTGGGTCAACAGGGGGCAAGGTCAAAAGGGTTCTAGGTTGACCGGTGTCTAGGTCAACATGGGACAAGGTCGACATGGGTTTAGGTGGACACATGCGTTAGGTCGACGTGGGTTTTTTCACAGTTTTTTGAGCCGACATGTGCCGACAGGCGGTGTTTCATGCCCTACCATCCTCTAGGGTGTGGTGGGAGAATAAAATAGTGTGCCCGAAGCATAGCGAGCGAAGCGATTCACTTCCAACTGTGTCCATGTCGACTGTATCGACATTCGGGTCAAAAAACAGTGAAAAAACCCATGTTGACCTAATGACCTGTCGACTTAACCCATGTCGACCTAGAACCCTGTCGACCTTGCCCCCTGTCGACCTAATGACTGTTGACCTAAGTATGGTCGGTAAAACGATCCACACCCTTCTCACCAGAGGTCAGCAGAGACTGCTCAGCACACATCGCTGGTGCATTGCATGTGTGCGACCATGTGTGCTGAGCGATCCGTGCTTAAACACCTCGCTCAGCACGGGGCGCCCTTCGCTCTGTGTCTATGCGCTTTACAGCATACCTCAAATCTGTCCCGATTTTCATCGGACCTTCCCGCCCAGGGCCAGCAGTGTCCCATGGTGGTATGGGGGGGGGTAGGGAGTTGGGAGACCCCCCTGCCTGGTGCTGCTCTACGGTGAATAGACCTCAGTGTCTGTTCCCAGTGTCTGAGGGGCATGGGCAGTGGCTGCCATGCACTCACAGCGGTGAAAAGGGGGCGTGGTCTCACTGGAGCATCATGAGTATAGGCTACGCCCACTTGCCGCTAGGCCACATCCCCCAAAAGTCCAGAGTCCTGCTTCCACTGATGTTGGGAGTTATGTCTACAGTAACAATACCCCCTCCATAGCTGAGAATTTGCATATGTCTTCAGGGGATGATCTGCAAATAAGTGCAAGTTATTATTATCCTTATATAATGGTATTGCACACAGTTTAATGCATCAGGTCATAAAGATTGCCAGCAGAGTTTTCTGTGTGCGAAATTAATCTCCAAGTGTTTATTGCGAAACTTCAACTCTTTCCCATTGAAACATCAACAATCACTGTACTCCCCCCCAAACCCCCCCCAATAACAGACCTGTCCAGGCAGAAATATTACCCACTTCGCAGGGACACTAGGTTAATAAGAAACTTTATAACCCTGTGGGAAAAAAAATCTGAGCTGCAGGATCTGCATTTACAATAACCAGACCATGTTTGTTAAGTCCCTGCCCTAATTCTGCCATAGCCTTTACTAATAGACAATGAGCATTTGCAGAGAACAGATTTGTACACGGACACTATTTGTTGCTAGCCTGCATTGGCTGGGGCCAACCCAACTAGTTCCCTGTGTCTGGTAGTGAGTTCAGTTTTTTATTTTATTGCATTTTGTTAATCTTCATAGACAACCACTTATCGCCCAGCGCACGTGGCATGAAGATTGCTCAGGCAAGTAGGCTGGAAGCAGGAAGCTGGGTACATCCCAAGGTGCCCAGTTACCACAAGTGCAGGTAGCAGGAAGGTAAGCTGGGCAACCATGCTGCCCACTTGGCCTGGCACCCTTGGCCAGGGCCTGATTAACCAATCGGCTGATTAGGCTGCAGCCTGGAGCGCTGGGTTCTGGTGCTGCTTCCTGGTGCTGCTGGAGTTTGGGGAGGAGCAAGGTCTGTGGGAGCAGCGGTGCCTGCTGGGATTAATTGCATCACCAAGGCAGGAACGCCGGAAAGAGATCCTGTGAAATCCGTGGCTGGCTCCGCCTCCGAGGATGTGATTGATGCCACTGCCGCTGTTGCCAGCATTGCTAGGGTGGTAAGTGGCAATATGAATGGAGTTGAGGCCTGGGCCTGTGGATTCCTTAAGCAGGCCCTGCCCTTGGCAATGGCAATGTGACAATGCTTGTGGCCACTTTATTGTAGCACTGGGATACTGCTCTGCCACTGCTACATTTGGTTAATGATGAAAAGTTGACAAACCATACACGTACACTCTACAACGGGTTGGCCAAACCGGTCCTCGAGATCTACCAACGGTCCACGTTTTCCAGGTTACCTAGCTGGTGCACAGCTGTAGTCATTACTAACTGTCACATTTTCAAACTTGCTGCATTCATTCCTACTATAGATCCACAGGTTGCCTGGAAAACATGTACCATTGGTAGATCTTGAGGACTGGTTTGGCCACCGCTGGTCTGCAATTATTCACATTATTCAAGTATTCTATAAATGAAACACCGCTTGGAAACAACACCTATTAAAAACTCATGTGCCAAGCCTGTTCCACTAGAGCAGTGGTTCCCAACCTGGGGCACTCGTACGGACTGGTTGGGGGTATTTAAAAATAATTGATTTCAAAACTCATTTATTGAAAAATAAAAAAATTTTAAACCAAAAAAAAAAAAAATAATACTGATAATGACGGAAGAAGTTGCCAAAGAAACGAACCATGTCACATTAGTTCCAGTTCCGTCTGCAGCGTCATCGGCATCTCCTATTGCTTTTGCCCAACCAGAAATCCACTGGGAGCTACCCGCGCTGCTCTCAGACATCAGTGATCATCTGCCCCGCCTGGAGACGGGTGGATGAATCAGCCGCCTAACTCCTACAGTCATTAGCGGGAACCCTGAAGACCGTACACTGCCAGACATACCAGGGGTTGGGGTTCCACGACCCTCATAGAGGGAGAAGAGAACCTGAGCCTCCGAGCCCGCAAGAGGCTTCATAGCACTCCCCCCCCCCCCCCCCCTGTTGGAGTCCCAGCATTCAGCATTCCGAAGGATGGTCTAATGATAATTGGTATATTATTGATAATTGGTTGCTTGTTCACCACTCAATGTTGCTAACTGGAATATGTTTGATCCATCTCCCCACAGTAAAGCTGGGTACACACGGATAGATTTGAAGCCCGATGTGGGCGTTCCCGATCGATGGGAACATCCAATCGTTCTGTGCATCGTTAACGATGCGCGTACCCGTGAATCGTTAACGATGGTCTATGATCTTTCCTGCATGCAAAAAGATCATAGACAAATCTTTTGACAAGTGTATCCAATCGTTCTGTGTGTACGCACGATGAACGATTTGATACACTCGTTAAATGTCGGAACGCTTCCGACATCGTTCCGTGTGTACCCACCTTAACTTGTAGGAAAAATTTTGCTTATCCTAATGGACCATAGTTAAGATGCAATAGATGGGGCAACAGCCCAGCATGGCAACAGGCATAATCCAATATGGTGACTGTCCGTCACTGCTGATGCTAGCAGCTCATTCCTTAGCGCACTATTTTATTCCCCCTGTGCTCTCTCCTGGCGTTCTGCGTTACTCATGTCATTTGCTTAAAATGAAATATCTGTAGGATGTGAAGCATTTTCCTGGCAGGGCCGAGCAGTGTGCTATAGTGCCGAGTAGACAGTTACTACTAGCTCTGGTTCCGAGTTGGTATGTTGAGTGGGATCCAGAGTCAGCAGACGCGGAGTGGGAGCAATCATTAAACAAACACATTTCAGAATTAGATTTAAAAAAGTCCTGTTCCCCAATCAGAACAACAGCTTTCTTCGCTTAGGATGCATAATAATGTCATAAGATTATATCAATTTTCATTATACTCTGACGGCTTTCCAAAATGTAATTTACGTTCGAGAAGCAGATAGAATTAGGGCTATTGCGTCCACAATGGGGGCACTGTTCCAGCGCTAGTTTGGCAAAACCGCAGAGCACAGCTATGAGGATACAATAGCCCAGTGTACAGTTTAGTGAATCTGTGCGTAACACAAGGTTTTTTAGTTTAAAAAAAAAAAATAATAATTAAAAAATTTCTCCGATCGCAATCACAAAATAGAGATCAATTCAGTGCAACAAAAAAGGAGGAAACGGAGTTTGTGTTTTTAAATTAGTGACTTCTTTGTTTTGCAATTAGCACGCAGTTGTGTTCCTGCCTACTGTATATAATATATACAGTATAACTGGATGGTGACTTGCTATCTGACATGGTATTGTGAACTGAAGACATGCATACCCCATGTAAAACCTGGTAAAATGAGGGGAGTGGCCGATGGGGGAGATGCAGCCAGACCTCCTTAAAAAATCTTATGTAGTTCGTAGCTGCATAGTGGGGTGCCGTTGTTTATTCCGGTTTTGTGCCCTCCTAGTCAAAGAGAGAAGGCAGGCTGGGTTCGCAGCGAATGCAGGGAGCCAGCTGTATTTAGCTGCGAGTCTCGCTGGTTCAGAGGCCGCATACACCGTTACGCCCTCGCTCCAAAAATGGAGCGAGGGGGAATCGGCATATGCAGGGAGGGGTCAGTTGAATACTGACAGGGCGAGCTGTGACAGCGAGCAGGCAGCACAGCTCGCTGTCACAGCTCGCCCCCGGCACAGAAGTAACACCAGAGATTAGGCTTGTTGCCGCTTCATGAAATAAGCCCCATTGTACAGTATCTAATGCCAAATGTGGGCAGTTGGCAGGTTCCCTTTAATTCAGGTGTTGATTTATTGTTTATTTCTGTTCCTTTCCTCTGCACGAAGCACAAATGTTGCTGCACCTGTTCTGCTCGCTAGCACAAATTAGCATTTATCCTGCTTTGCTGATTTAATGAATAAAGGCACGGAGCCATCAACCGCAAATTCTGATTAAGCGCTTATTAAATGGCACGGAAGATCATTTTCCGGTGCATTAAGTTCTCCGTACATAAATGGCTAACTTTAATTATTGATGTTATTATACCTTTTATCAGTACTTTCTGTACTTTTTCTTTATAGGGTTCTTTATGTACTGTAGATTCTATTTTTTCTTTTTTTTTTTTCTTTCAGTTTTTATATTCATCCAGTATTTTATGAAGACATCCCTCTGTAATGCATAAACGTCCATAAACACAAACGCTCCAGAGAGTCTATTGCCCTCTGTCTACAAGTGACGTCTGAAAGCAGATGTCGTGCTCTGAGGTGTATGAGACAAAACACAGGCACCATAGAGTTCCCTTCGTCATGTGACCTTGCTTCGGGCACCCCTGCTGTGTCTCATACACGGGAGGTAGCATCTTGTGAAGTGGACCAATATCCATGAGTTCATTCACAAAGAGATATCCACTAGTGAGTTGCAGTGGTTTTACTATAAATTTTGCACCCCCCTGCCAACAAAAAACCATGCCCCCCCCCCCCCCATACATTTATTATCCAAATGCTCGTTGCCAGGAGTGTCATGCTCGTTGCCAGGAGTTTCATGCTCGTTGCCAGGAGTGTCATGCTCACTGGCAGGAGTGTCATGCTCGTTGCCAAGGGTTTGATGCTCGTTGCCATTGGTTTGATGCTCGTTGCCAGGGGTTTCATCCTCATTGCGAGGGGTTTCATGCTCGTTGCCAGGGATAAACATGCCCATTGCCAGTGGCAATATATACATATTGCTAACTAGAATATGTAACTTACAGGTAATGATATACGCTACCCATTAGGACATCTAGCATCTATAAATCTGTCCGGTAGAACCTCTAGCATCTGTCTCCTCCAAGCGGACATTTTTGGAGGGACATTTTCAGCAGGTTGCATATGGACGACCTGACCCATTGGAAGCTGCAGAGACCACGCGCACCCACAGCGCCGGCTCCTCCGAGCCACCCCTTGGGCTGCAGTGCCATTGTTACACCACTAGTGGGCTGACTAACTGGCTGCAATAGTGTTTGCCTCTTCTGTTTTGCAGATCCCCTGAATATAGTTTTTATTATTTTATAGTATTTCGGTACGGTAATGAGAGAGAGAGGGGTGGATATCAACACTGAAAACTCAAAGATCTACTCATGGCATAACGTGTTTGAGAACCACTGTGTAAGACCATAGATTCTCAAACTCGGATGAAAGATAACATTGACAGAGATCGAGTATCAACCAATCAGCAGCTAACTGCCATTTTTCTAGGACAACCTGAAAAACCACAGGAGCTGATTGGTTGGTTTTATAGGGTGCCGGACGGCTCCCCGACAGTCGGGATTCCGACAGTCATTACTCCGACGTCGGAATCCCGACTGCTCCCTCGTGGGGGTCCACGACCCCCATAGAGGGATTTTATAATACTCCCCCTCAGTCCATAACCCTATTGACAACCTTAACACTAATCCTAACCATAATTCTCCTGGAAATGTCAACATTATGGCAATGTTGACATTTTGCAGGTGTCGGTATTAATGATGTGTCGATGACATGTTGACATTGTGAATGTTGACTCGGTGAACGTTGATGTTTGTCCCTTGGTGAGGGAAATTATAGCTGGGATGGGGAAGCCTTTCTGAATAATAGATTTAAGACCACTCTGTTATAGCCTCTAGTTCTCCCTGTCGGTAATTCAACCTTGGGTCGGGGTCTCGGTCAATTGCAATGAAGCGAAAACACCCGATATAATCTGATTTATTTCTTGTATGAATATCGGAGCATTGATTAGCAAGGCTTTTAGCTTCCAAGACAATGCATCCAGTCTTCTTATTGTTCACGTTTACCATCTTGTTTTTTGTAGGTGAACATGTTCGTAGAAGGATTCCATGACGCCATCATTCTCTATGCCATAGCATTGCATGAAGCGGTGAAGAACGGGTTTAGCAAGAAAGAAGGGGAGAAGCTCGTCCATAGGATGTGGAACAGAACATATGAAGGTACAATATCATTATTTATTCTTCATAACATATAGGGGTGAAATTTCCTAAGATGGGAGTTCTATTTCACGTGGGATGCTGCTATGGGCAAAGTGGAGGTTAGGGATGCTCCCGTGGCAGATAAATGGCCACGCCCGGTTTTACGTCACCCTGTGGGCATGGCCAGCGCTGCCCCCCCCCCCACCGCGGAACACTGCCGGTCCGTGGGACAGTCCCAAAGAGCAATACTGTCCCACAAATCACTGCTTTATACCAATAGGAATCCAAGCTTGACCTAAGGAGGTCACATTCTGTATACCAAAGCCAGTACCTTCTACATGAGCACAGCCAATGTTCCCCATTCCCAATTTATTCTGATCTCAATAATCATGAAGCTACCTAATGGAAATATACCCAAATCAGGTCTCTATGAGTGTTTGCTGAGACCACTGTGATTGGATCATTTCAACACTGGGGGGGGGATTCCATTGTTTTCTTTTCAGCACCCAAAGTAATGGACACCCGTTGGAGCAATCCAATTGTTGCTCTGATTGGGAGCCCTCATGAGCCCAAAAACACTGACTAAAATACTGCACACATTGCGATCATTCCTGTTTGGGTACATATCTGCTCTCCACATCGGGAGGCAGCGAGCATTAGTGTCGGTGTGCTCGCTGCATTAGCACCTTAGCGATTGAACAATTGAATTGAAGGTGTGCACAGAAATGTAAGGTGAAATGTTTAAGACGTTTTTTTCAGTTTGCTTTTACTACAGTATTGCTCTCGGTGTTATATGCTTGTCCGAAAAGTAGTCCTGTTGTTTTGGGTTAAATACGTTTTTATAAACCTCTTACACCCATGGGTACAATCACAAAAAACCCTGTGTCGACAATCTCCAGCTCTCTAGCTTCCTAATTCCCCAGGCAACATTGTCAGGAGAAAATGCTCTGGATCTTGCGAGCAGTGACGAGTTTGTACTTCATCGACATAAGAGGGGACAGATGACAAGGAAGTTCCTCCCAAATAAAGACCAGAAGTACACGGCAGCACTCTACAATGCAACACATGGCTTTACTGAGGTTTTACATTAAAATACTGTTATGCCAAGTATAACATTTGTAGGGCAGGGAAGAAATGCTCTCACGCTGCTTTCTGCAATAAACAAAACATTACAACAGTACAACGGGTTTTCTTTAATCTACTCAATGACAATAGGGTTTTTTTTTTCCATTCCCGTATTTGTTATTGTAAAAGACAGAGTTTGATAAAAACCAAGCTGCCAATTTACGTTCATTGGCATCTTTCATGGTAATAGGCTGATTGCTAATCTCAGAATTGTTGGAACATTCTTCAAGTCAAATCTTCGCTGTGCAAACAGAGGAACCGGTAAATGGTCTGTGCAGCCATCTGCCTTTTAAAGAAATAAAGTTCCCAGGATTTCAGTGCAAATTGACATAGAGAAATCAGCTCCGATTTATTCTAGATAAGTCATCTAGAACGTAGTTTGGGGTCAACCCAATGATTTAGTCTCTGGTGTGAGGAAGTGTGGTTCTATGCCACCGCCGCTACTGCCAGACTCCTGGATATTTGTTCACAGTCCCAAATGGTTATGTATAAAAAAAAAAAACAAATCTGGGGCAGGATTTGGACTCGAGGGGAGCAATTTCCAATGCCATAGCCGGTTCTTCCTGTTATTTCAACATCATACTGCCTCACTTGTGTGCTGGTACTTGAGTTAATTGAGTTATTTATTTATTATTTATTAACAGTTTCTTATATAGCGCACACATATTCAGCAGCGCTTTACAGAGCATATTTGAACATTCACATCAGTCCTTGCCCCAGTGGAGCTTACAATCTATATTCCCTACCACATGAACACGCAGACATATTCTAGGGATAATTTTGTTAGAAGCCAAATAACCTACCAGTATATTTTTGGATTGTGGGAGGAAACCGGAGTACCCGGAGGAAACCCACGCAAGTACGGGGAGAATATACAAAGTCCGCACAGTTAGGCCCATGGTGGGAATCGAACCCATGACCTCAGTGCTGTGAGGCAGTAATGCTAACCATTACACGTCTGTGCTGGCCAAGTTGACCTGTTTGTATCCTGCACTTATGATTCTTCAGTTCACTGACCGCAAACAACATCATAGAGGCACTGTGTCTTTGGTTGTTCCTGAATAGATTAACTCCGTTTTCCTGAGCTCTGGTTGAACGCCCAAAATGGCCGCTTCCAAATGCATTCCTCCCACAATCCAAAAAATATATTGTATACTGGTAGGCTAATGGCTCCCAACAAATGAACCCTAGAATGTCTGTGTGCGCGTGTACATGTGGTAGGGAATATAGATTGTAAGCTCCACTGGGGCAGGGACTGGTGTGAATGTTCAACTATACTCTGTAAAGCGCCGCGGAATATGTGTGCGCTATATAAGAAACTTAATAAATAAATAATATGTGGGGCCCTTCTTCTACTGTAGCTGCAGATCCCTATAAGCTTAGACCAGTTAGTCGCAATGACAAAGGCTTTGTTTTGTAAATTAGTTATTGAATATCTTTTAGACTTTAACAATTTAAACAAAACATTTAGGATAATGGCGTGAAGTAAAAATAAATAGTCATTTATTTTATATCTGTTGAGTTCGTTGTTGATTTATAATTTTTTTTTTTTGTTTGTATCATTTAAAAAAAAAAAAAAAAGTATCACGCTGTTATGTTACAGAACAGGAGGCAGATTTTCCAAATCTTTGAGAGAGCTAAATGGGCCGATTCAGACCCATTTGTTTGGGTGCCCGAATTTGGCCCCTTCCCCGATGTTCAGAGTTTGCGCGATTATGAGCATGTGCAAACCCCAGGAACAAACGGCTTTGGTGAGTTTCATACTCTCCGAACCACTTGCTCTGGGAAGGGAGGGCCGGGGTGGTCAGGGGGCAGCAGGGGAACACCCAGCGTTTTATGGGCCCCCCCCCCCCAAAAAAGCTGGTGTGGCGATGCCTTCTTGGGGCAGGGTTAAGGGGGGGGGTTGCGGGCAGCTACGTTCCATCAGAACGGGGCACGGAAGACCTGTGTTGAGAACACATTCTTCCACAAGGCAGGAGTTGCTGGAACATGTGGTTCAGTTGCTGCTGTACCATATTGCCTGCTTCGGAAAAAGCAACAGCACTACATGTTTCTGAAGCCAGTAGGGAATAAATAGCCACTGAAAAAGAACTTTCATTGAAGCATTAATGGCGGCAGTGACGACATAGCTGTACCGTAGGTAAGATATAATTAGTTTTCCTAGGAGCTGATGGGCGACAGCTTATTATTATGTGTTTATATTATCAAGGGGAGTTGTTATTAGCTTTTCTCTTCCTGCCAAGCATTATTACAGGCATGACATTTCGGAAGAGCCTTATTTTTATTAAGTCGGGAGAACATTTGTGTTTTTATAAACCGTTTGCTTAGTCTATTTATAGATATAAAATTAAGTTAATGTTGTGTGTACAATAACATGGATGCGCAGTTACAAAGTGCGGTATAGTTGGACAACACCGATATGCCATCTGTAACATGCACACAAAGGACCATGTGTAAATGTTTGCGTTGCATCTATGGATGTCCAATGATATACTGTGGTGCAGTGGTGGCTCCAGGGGCGGGGCTGCAGCGCAGTTCAAAATTCAAATAGAGGAACCGCACCAACTGCCAGTGAGTCCGTTTGTAACGGCAGTTGGAGGGCGTGGCTTCCCTATTTGAATTTTCTGAACTTCTCTGCAGCCCCAACTCTTGAGCTGCTTTGGTGTACTCATTGCAAGATGACCCTAGAACCTACATTTTGGCAGAAAATAAATAAAAAAAAAAACAATTAAAGAAAACAATAAGAAATGGAGTGATGGTACATCAAATGCTAAATTACTTTAAGGATCGTTTATCTCTAGAAGTTTATGAAATCATTCTGTTTTTGTCTCTGTCGTAGTGGTTCTGGTGTGTGGGTAGAGCAAAAACCTAGTTAATTCATATTCCGGGGTTTAGGTTGTGATATGGGTGCATCTATGTGGTTCTCTACTACCTGAGGTTCTATGAGTGAACCCATGGTCTGGTGTCATACTGGAATTTTTCTAAAAAGTCTTTAAATCTCTCCATTGTAACTAAATCCCAATTTGATTGTGAAACCTCTTCCCCATGGGGAGATTTCTCTTCCAGGGTTGAGCTATGCAACATCTGCTAGCTGTGCTAAAACTCAACGCTAGTTGATAATATGAACGTGTAGATAACTGGGGTTTGCAGCCAAGGTCCCAACAGAGCAGTTCACGTGTTAGGTTCAGTTGTAGTTCAATAACGCAAGTGATAAGTAGCTGAGGACAGTTCTAGTCCTATCTCCTGATCCACCCATAGTTCCTGGACAAGCCCCAATAAACGGTTCTGGCAGATCTTGTGCATAGCAAACGCCGCCCAGTGGTATGGCAGAATGAAGTGATCAACGTTCATTTATCACCCACCCAGTAGCGGGCATCAACCAGTATCAATTTTGTCTGTACTTCTTTCTTCTTCATGAGAAATCGGATACATTTACATTTTTCATGAAAATCACCACCATGCACATGCATTTCATAAAAAAAAATAATAATAATTTTTCCGTCTTGATGGTTCGCTTATTTGGGGAGGATCATCTTTATCTTCTGTTACATGCAGGGGATGTTGAAGAGAGGGGAAGGCCTATGAGCAGTGCTCCTTCTAAGATCAGGGAAGGGCAGGTCATTGGGGTACGGTGGCAGCATGAGGGGGGTAGGGGTGCGATCCAGGCCCTATACACTATACGAGGGGGGAGAAGTCACCTGCAATGTTCCTTGAACTACCCAATATATTGTATGCGATCCCCCTCTCCGCTGCCGGGAGGCTGTCAGAGTCTGAGGTTAGACATGCAGCAGGTCCGATCTCTGGCAGGATGTTACCGCGGCTTGTTTGCCAGGTCATCCCGCCAAATGTGCTGCACGCTCAATAATACAACCCGGCAAACGACGGCATGCATCTGAGCGTAGCTGTGAACAATATGTATTGTGCGATACTGTATATTGTTTGGTGTGACCTTATGCATGTGTCAACATAATGACCATATAGATCTAATGCAGTCTACCTATTTCACGTGTCAACCTAGTGACTGTCCACCTAAGTTATATTGACCGTATGACCCATCCCCGCGGGCCGTATACGTCTTTTTGGCCCGCCCACCCTCCCGGCGGCTGTGAACCGAAGTCAAGTACAGGGGAAATCTCCCCTGTATCAGACTCCCTGCACAGCCTCCGGACCACACAGCCCCGCGACTCTAAAACTGCGGCAGCCGCCGGAGCGTGGGATGGCTGCCGCAGGGCAATTTGTACGTTTTTTTTTTTTTAAATGGCCCCCGAGCCATTTTCAACCAATGGAAACGGCCCTTGGCCCCTAAAGGTTCCCCACCCCTGGTTTATATCATGGATGGGGAACCTTCTGCCCTCCGGCTGTTGTTGAACTACACATCCCGGCATGCCCTTCAATAGTTTTAGCATGGCCAAATTGCAAAAATGTAGCAGAGCATGCTGGGATGTGTAGTTCAACAACAGCCGGAGGGCCGAAGGTTCCCCATCCCTGGTTTATATCATTGTATACTAATTGTGTAATGATTCCCTAAATGTACAGCACTGCACTAAATGTTGGCAAGTTGAGAGCGGTTTAAGTGACGGCGTGTTCGGTATATGGGGCCTTTATATTCCTTTCGTTACCGTCAACCTTGTATATTTTCGCTGTGGCTTTACATGGGAGAATACACTTTATATACTGCATATAGTTAGCGTTTATCGAAGGTAAAGCATATGGGAAAAATGTGTATTCCATGTATAAACTATGTAATTCATCATTTTAATATTGGATCATAGACCAAACCTGATAACTAGTTTAATACTGAACTCTTTATTAAATCCTTAATATGTGGGTCAGGGTTTTGTGTACTGAAGCTGGCACAGGACTGGGATATAGGAATGCAGACACTCAGATGAAATTTCAATGTGGTTTGTGATGCCAACGAAAATCTTGGAGGCTGATGAGATTTCCTGTTGTATGGGTCGGTAGAAATCTGCCGATTCACTTTCTTTCAGTGTTTGACTTGGATCGTGAGGTGTCTGCAGTAATTAATTTCTCTTATTCTTCTCATTCCACTCCATAGGTATAGCCGGGCAGGTGTCGATCGATGCCAATGGTGACCGATATGGAGACTTCTCAGTGATTGCCATGACGGATCTCGAGGCTGGTACACAGGAGGTAAGATGGATTAATAGTCTTCTTACAAACCAGGCTCTGCTCTCCAGAACTGTCCATAAGTGCAGCCGCTGACTCGTTCCAGAATCCAAGGTGCCCCGTCAGTGATACGGCGTATTCTCACTTATCCTAATATAAGATAGAGATTAGACATTCTCATAAGGTCCCATCTGCTTATAGTTACATAAGTGGCACATCGAGGGGTACATTTACTAAGCTGTGAATTTTGTTGTAGATGGGATGTTGCCCTAGGCAACCAGTCGGATTTGACTTTTGACTTATTTAGCACCTTTTAGAGCAGGGGTGGCCAAAACGGTCCTTAAGATCTACCAACGGTCCACGTTTTCCTAATCACCTAGCTGGTGCACAGCTTTAGTCATTACTAACTGTCACATGACCCAAATCACCTAGCTGGTGCACAGCTTTAGTCATTACTAACTGTCACATGACCCAAATCACCTAGCTGGTGCACAGCTATAGTCATTACTAACTGTCACAATTCCCATACTCCCTAGCTGGTGCACAGCTGTAGTCCTTACTGTCACATGACCCAAATCACCTAGCTGGTGCACAGCTGTTGTCATTACTGTCACATTCTTGAGATCACCTAGTTGCTGCACAGCTGTAGTCCCTATTAACTGTCACATTCTTGAGATCACCTAGCTGCTGCAGAGCTGTAGTCATTACTAATTGTCACAGGTCCCAAATCGCCTAGCTGGTGTACAGATGTAGTCATTACTAACTGTCAACATGTCCCAAATCACCTAGCTGATGCACAGCTGTAGTCATTACTAACTGTCACATGTCCCAAATCACCTAGTTGTTGCACAGCTGTAGCCATTACTATCTGTCACATTTCCCATATCACCTAGCTGGTGCACAGCTGTAGTCATTACTAACTGTCACATGTCCCAAATCACCTAGCTGGTGCACAGCTGTAGTCATTACTAACTGTCACATGTCCCAAATCACCTAGCTGGTGCACAGCTGTAGTCATTACTAACTGTCACATCTCCCAAATCACCTAGCTGGTGCACAGCTGTAGTCATTACTAACTGTCACATGTCCCAAATCACCTAGTTGTTGCACAGCTGTAGCCATTACTAACTGTCACATTTATAAACCTGCTGTATTCATTCCTACTATAGATCCACAGGTGGCCTGAGATACATGAACTGTTGGTAGATCTTGCCACCTCTGTTTTAGAATATAATAGATAGAATCTGATTGGTTGCTTTGGGCAACATTCTATATTCAATAGAACTCCCATCTTCGTAAATTTGCCCTAAAATGTTGTATGGGACATGAAGTGTTATTTGGGACAACAGTCTTCTAAAGATGCCCATACACATGTCCGATCTGAGCCAGATTTCACCCGATTCTGACGGATCGGGAAAAAATCGGATGTGTCTGACATCCAATCTGATGTACGGTCCTGTGCGAATCAGAGGTCGGACGAGCTGTGAAATTAGATTGTAGATTAGTAAATCTACCCCTTAGTTGGTTCCAAAATCTACCAAATCTGTTCATTTGAACTCCATATTGGTTGTTCTACTTTTATTCTTGAAATCCTTCCTTAATTATAAAATATACCTGTATCTTTGTTTCGGTGCCAAGGATATTTTGAACGATAATTTTGAGTTACTAAATTCAAAAATTAAAGTAGTTTCTGCAAATTGGCTTCAGTTCCTGAGATAATGATGACATTCAATTAATAGGGAACTTGGCCATAATGTGTGCCTATGGAAATGGGTCATTCTAGACCAGTGGTTCCGGAACTCTGTTCTCAAGGACCCCAAACAGGGCACATATTCCTGGTCATCCGGCAGGTGCACTGTGTATCACCAACTGCCATATTTTAAAAATCCACAGGTGCCCATGAACTGTGTGGGGTCCTGTGGATGGAGTTTTAAAACATTTGTTTAATCTAGAATACCTCCATATATAAGTAATTGGCCACTGTGACAGTTGGCTGTGGAGAGGCGTTTCCCGTTATGTTTTTCTTGTGTAGATGTATGAAGCAGTTATCAGGGAGAAGTGAGCCAGAGGAGAAGTGGCCCATAGCAACCAATCAGCTGCTCTGTATAATTTTTTATTATTCAAATTATAGATGTTACTTCAGTGCTGATTGGTTGCCATGGGCCACTGCTCCTCTGGCTGACTTCTCCTCCCTTATCACTGCTTCATACATCTACCCCTCAGTTTCCCGTCTGGATATCTCAAAAAGTAGAGCCATTCTGGCATAAACAATGTCGCATTCAGAATCAGTACCACAAGGTTACCCCAAAATCCCTCTAATTGCCAATAAAATGTTATTAATCACTTTTAGCTGCTCTTCACTTCACTAAAGATTGATCCTTTTTTGTGTGTGTGTGTGTATATTTTGTGTACATGTAGGTGCTAATTCATGTAGTATGTGTAATTTGTACGGAAGTCATATTGTGTATGTTTTTCTGTTGGAGTCATCAAAGCCTACTATAGCGGGAGGCTGGATCAGATTCGCTTGCCAGGATGTGAACGTATTGTGGGAAGATAAAAGCGATTCCTGTGTAGTTGTCTCACAAAAAAAATGTCATGATGTAACCTGTTTATATACAATGCTGGCTGCGTGTAAGACATTCTTCTGTAGCCTGGTCATGCTCTTCGTAGATGTAGACCAGATAACCGTACGCTTGTGCCCATAAACATTCAGAAGATTTTAGTTTGTTTGTTTGTAATATTGAGCTTCAGCTCCAGAGTTCATGTTTTTTTGGATATGTAATAAACTTGCTTTTTACCTCACGCAAAAATAAAAATGGAGAACTTTCTGTAGAATGTCCTAGTTTCCCCTAGACGGCGGAACAGAACCACTGAAGTCTTCCTCAAACTTTTTGTTCACAGGGCTGGTGCACGGTTTTTCAGCAACCTAGGCAAAACTTTAACTTACTGTTCCCACCAGCCCCTCTCGCACATCAATAGTGACTTTTCAGAACCTGAAGTGAAAGTGTGGAGGTGGTGTCTTAGATGTTCAACACTTTCCGTTTGCATTAAGTTCAACAAGGATACCTCTCTAAGGGCCTTATTTTGGTTCATTCTTTCTGACAAAATCCTTCTTAGATGGACAAAACCATGTGCATTGCAGGGGGGGGCAGATGTAACATGTGCAGAGAGAATAAGATTTGGGTGAGTAATTTTGTTTCTGTGCAGGAAAAATACTGACTGCTTTATTTTTACACTGCAATATAGATCTCACTTTGAAGTAAAACCCCACCCAAATCTAATTCTCTCTGCACAAGTAACACCTGCCCCACCTGCAGTGCACATGGTTTTGCCCATCTAAGAAGGATTTTGTCAGAAAGAATGAACCAAAATAAGGCCCTAAGTCATCCTTTATTTGTGCTCCCAGATTCTGGTGATCCTAGACAGTTGCCTAACGGTAGAGCCAGGCCTTTCTGTACTTCTTGCCTAAATGCTCCTCAGTAGATCCTCACTGTTCCGGAGGCTTGCTGCAGTGGGAGTTACCACCAGTACTTACACCACTTTCGCCCATGGCAGTCCTATTTATTTAAAAAAAGTTCTATGGTGTTGCCAGAAATGACCTGAGACCAAAAAGTGGCCCAATCACACTTTGAAGGCACTTCCAGAATCAATGGAATTCTTCACAACTGTTGCATTGAAATCCTGGGTTGGGGGGGGAACAGGTGGTTCCAATAACATGTATGACATTCACGGTGCAAGTACTGAAGCATTTGCTGTTTTGGCTTTGTATTATTCCCCTGGTAATCCTTATGCTATACATAACAATTATACGCTTGTTCTGCTACGGGTGTATATGTTACATCTTTATGCAATATCAGGGCCGGGCCAGGAAACTTCCCTTGACCTGCAAGAATATTGATGTCAGTTTGTCCCATGCTGAAACTGTAGCAGCCTTAATCCCTAGCCCTCCTTCCCCCTGACCTTAGCAGGAGAGCAGCTTGGAAACTAATAGGCTTGATGTACTCATTTGCAGCGTTTAAGCTTTAACTGATCACATATAATATAGGAATTACGTATGTAAATTGGCCAAAATCGTTTCGGATCTGATATCAAGCATTCAAGGTCACCCGAGACAATTACTTTAGCTGCAGAAATAGAAAACACTGGGCTGAGCAATTAAGAGATTATGTTGCTTGCAATTTATTAGCAATCGTACCGTGTTGTGTCATGGGTTGTGTGATCATTGTTGTAGTGAGGGAGGGAGAAGCGAATGGCCCATTCACCCCTAAAACCTATTGCTTATTGGTGACTCTGGGGAAAAATGCATGAAGCTTGGAGAAGTGGTATATATCCCCATAAAGGAATGTTATGCATGCGAAGTCTAATGCCGGGCTGCGCCTGAACAACCGCCCGACCCTGGCGTGTTGCCCGCGCAGCGTGACTAGGTCATAGGTCACGCTGCACAGGCCTCACTGCTGCGCGTTGCTGCCGGAACTCTCTCGCTGCCCACTTCCGGCTCTACTACAGCTGCTCCACCGCCACTTCAGCAGCTCCGCGGCTTGGCACCACACCTGGTGATTGCCTCCACATGCCGTATCGCCGCTGCCTCCCTTGCTCCCCCAAGTAAGTTAATGTGGGGGAGGGGCTTTTTTCTTTTAGGGATTGCAATCCCGGGAATCCAGGGATTGAGCATTTGTCAATCCCGATTGCCGGGATTTAGAAAAAATGCCCCGGGAGTGGCATCCCTAGAGAGATAGAGCATATGGTTTACCTCTGAGATTTTGCTTCTGATACTCTTTCCAATGTGTATTTGGGGCTTAACCAGAACATTTCAACTGAGCCCCTGCCCCAGTACTTCTTGAGAGACCCCTCTCTACAGCAGTTGTTCATTTTATACCCCAATCTAATGCTCTAGTTAATTTTCTGAACCATCGTAGTCCCATAGTTTTCATGATGTCACATTGTAGGGCTACCAGTACTCCTTATGCCACAGAATACCCCCAATTCACATTATGCCATATTACCATGCCCCCTTTTCATACTGTGCCATATTAGAGTGCCTTCCATTTCATAGTGTGTCCCATTACAGTGCCCTCCAGTTCTTACCGTGCCACATTACAGTGTCCCCTTAACATCAATGTGGTATGCAACTTTATAACCTGGGTCTAGGCCCCCTAAGCCTCCGGGCCCCATATCAATTTCACTCTTGCACCCACTATAGTTATGGCCATGGGTGTATATATCCTTCATGGCACCAGAGTTTGTAGATTAAATCTACTTACCCATCTCCTGTGATCTATTCTACTGATCGATATATATACTTCCGATAGATGCCGAGGCAGCAAGGCATACCAATTTGCACACTAAAAATAATACTAGACTTGGGGAGAATAGTGGAGAAGTGGAAAAGATGCCGCTAGGAACCACCCGCTAGCATTTATGAAGCACCTTCTATAAAATTATATGGACAGTAAAAGCTTTTTGGTTGCTATTTACCACTTTAGACGGTTTGATATATTTCCCCTAAGGTCTTCAGTTCTTATGTTCTGATACTGTCAGGAGTTAAAGTGGAGGAGAAAGGGGTGGAACTGAGTTCCACCACCTGTAATGTTGAGGTGGAACTAGTTCAGCCTCCACCGTGGTGCTGCACAGTAATTCTAACAAAGAAAGTCATAGTTTCCAGGTTGTGCCAAAAACCCTACCACTAGCCCTGGCTCTGCCTAATGGGGAGGGGGGAGGAATTAGGTGGCAGAGAAAAATGAGTTCCACCAACTCTCCAAGACTACTTTAAGCCCTGCTTTACTGTACATAATGAGTACAGTTGTAACTAACCTGTCTTCTCAGTCATGCTGCCTTAGATGTTCTGTCACTTCCCCTGTGTACAATATATTGCAATCATGGCAATATATTGGGCATCACGGTGTGCGGCATATGTATAATGGGCATCACGTTGTGTGGCATATGGATAATGGGCTTCATGGTGTGTTACATATGTATAATGGGCATCACAGTGTATGGCAAATGTATAATGGGCACCACGGTGTGTGGCATATGTATAATGAGCATCACGGTATGTGACAAATGTATAATGGGCATCACGGTGTGGCAAATGTATAATGGGCATCACGGTGTGTGGCATATGTATAATGTACATCACGGTGTGCGGCATGTGTATAATGAGCATGTGCCACACACCGTGATGCTCATTATACATATGCCACACACCGTGACGCTCATTATAAATATGCCACACACCATGATGCCCAATATACATATGTGGCTGTCACTCTCTCTGTGTCCCTGCTGTCACTCTCTCTGTGTCCCTGCTGTCACTCTTTCTGTGTCCCCACTGTCACTCTCCCTGTCCCTTTGTCCTTGCTGTCCTTGAATTTTGGCTCATACTGTGTGGCACAATGTGTAAGGGGCACTAGTGTGGTGTATAAGGGGTATGTAGTGTAGTACACTACACTTAAAGACACGCCTCCCCTTTTCAGTGGCCACATACCCTTTCCGGATCGCTTGTGCCTTTGGCACACGCATAACTAAATCCTTTCTTTTTTTTCATACCCCCATTAAAATTTCCACTTTGAGCACTGCTGAAGCCTGATAAGTGGGAAAATTTTTATTAGGAAAATAAAAATGCATTTGCATGTAACTGACAGAAACCTAAATACAAGACTGTGGTGCTTTTTTGGTGGCCTTCTGTTGTCCTAAACCTGGTTGCTTTGCCCCTCTCTCTGATATAATACATAATACATATTACTGTACCTCCTTTAAACTTTTTTTTTTCGTTTCCTCATTTTCCCGCTTTTATTTAAAGTCAACAATATGGTTTACAATTTGTAAAAGCATGGAAGCCACTTCTCGTATATTTGTGTCACTATATTGAATTTGTCCAATCGGGAGTCAGATCTTTAATACATCTGGTCTTACCAGTCCCTGTCACAGGACTTCTGTGTTTCATTTTCATTGGATAATTCAAAAATTTAATGTTCATCGTTAAACCAGAACTGCTGCTCAAGGAAAATTGCTTCCAAGAATAAACAGTACTCAACCAGACGCAGATCAAAATCCCTCTTCCGACATTACTAGACCAATAAAGAACTTTTTTTTATTGTCATGAAATTTTTATAGTGTTTTAATAAACCCGAGCAAATTTCGCTGGCTCTCCATAAGCGTTTTCACATAATTTACATTCTTAAGGGAAAATATGCGACGGACAAAAATGCAAACATTCATTGTGTTCTCTCGGTTTTTACGGAATGGAATCAGATTCTGAAATATTATCATTAAATTATGATTACTTAAGGATCAGTCACACTTGGGCTGCACAGTGCCTGCCTGTGTTAATCATGTACATGTTCCTACCACAGTCCAAACATGCTCCAACCACAATTTAGTAAAATAAGCCACAAACAGAAATTAAAATAATAAAATCTAGGCTCCCATTTAGCTATTACATTTGCTGTATTTTTTACATATAGGAAAAATGTTAGAATTATTTACTTTTTAATATTACTGTTTACTTTTTGGCTAGTCTCTATCTCCATGAATACCCCGGCTTTGCTGATCACTCTACGTAGGGACCCACCAGGCAGATTTTTGTCTGCTGTAGAAGCTCTTGATGAAACTGCAGATAAATGGTCCACTGTGGACACCTAGTGGCAGATGTTGTGAGAAGTCCATGTATTGCGAATTAAAATGATGTTTTGAACACTGAAGTAGGACATTTTCTCCTAAGAAGGGATAAATATCATAATAGATAAGGACACTTGGCACTAAGGCCTCTCCAAATGGAAACAATCTTAGTATAACAAGGTTGTAGCGAAGAAAGTGGACAGCAATTACAATCTCCTTCATTCTTCTTTTCTATCTACACTACCCACAATAGTCATAGTATCAGTACTGAGTTACTTCTAGTTACTGTATGTGGCAGTGAACAGGGTTGTGCTTCTTGTTTGTCCACATATACAATGATAGGCAAAACCGGGGCTGGTGGCAGCCAATCACATTGAACATACTGTAAATATCTTCATTTTGCCTTGACCACTAACCCGAAGCACCCAGTTTGGGAACAATGGGGCAGATGTATTATACCTGGAGAAGAGATAAACTGGAGATAAAGTGGAGATAACTTGGAAGAGTTAACGCACCAGCCAATCAGCTGTGTTTGAAATATGACAGTTGGGAGTTGATTGGCTGGTGCGTTATCTCCTTCCACTTTATCTCCAGTTTATCTCTTCACCAGGCTTAATACATCTGCCCCAATAAACCCAGTTCACAAACTTCTTCACAACATGGGCAGTACGGACGGTGTAGTGGAACCCTAAGGTCATAAGTTCAATTCCCATCATGGCCCTGTATGGAGTTTGTACAGTCTCCCAGTGATTGCATGGGTTTACTCTGGTTTCCTCCCACAATCCAAAATTATTTATTTACTACGATGAGAGTTCTATTGAAGATGGGATGTTGTGCATAGCAACCAATCAGAATCTACTTCTTCTTTTAGCACTTCTAGAAAATAATAGCTAGAATCTGATTGGTTGCCTATAGCAACATCCTATCTGAAATAAAGCCCTAGGGGGGGATTTACTAAAATGGGTGTTCTATTTCACATGGGATGTTGCTCTAGGCAACCAATCAGATACTGGCCCTTATTCTGGTTTACTCGTAAAGGCAAATTCCTTCTCAAATGGACAAAACCATGTGCACTGCAGGTGGGGCAGATGTAACTTGTGCAGAGAGAGTTAGATTTGGGTGGGGTTTGACTTCAAAGTGAGATCTATATTGCAGTGTAAAAATAAAGCAGTCAGTATTTTCCCTGCACAGAAACAAAATAACTCATCCAAATCTAATTCTCTCTGCACATGTTACATCTGCCCCCCTGCAGTGCACATGGTTTTGGCCATTTGAGAAGGAATTTACCTTTGCGAGTGAACCAGAAGGGCCACTATCTTTTATCTTCTAGAGGTGCTACTGTATATAAATAAGAAGCAGACTCTGATTGGTTGCCCATAACATCCATTGTGAACTCCCTTCTTATTAAACGAACCCCTATGAGTTTAGCTGTTCTTAACTGCTGTCAAAATCTGTGCTTTTATCTTCAGTAATATGTTCTGATGTTACTGTAGTTGTATGTTTGTTTGTACAGCTTATTAAAGTGCTTGTGTTTAGCCTTGAGCACTGATTACGTCATGCATTACTGCTACCTCTAGATTGGATCCAATTAAGCGTCTCCACCCACCTGCTTCTAAATGTCCCTTGGAATTACTAAGATTAGTTCCACTTTTTAGATTCGCTATGGTGACACACAGAAAATTGTATCCATTCAGTTACAAGACCCTTTTAAGAAAAGAATTGTCAGGAAAATTCGGCATTGCCAATATCCGCAATGATGTAGCCACTAGGGGCGCTGTTGCATTGGATTGTAAGGCGTTCCGTCCGCCGATGGCGAGATTCTACTGTAGGTGCAAACCGTATGATCTACATCTCTGGCCATAACCTAAAAGCTCTGTCAACTTAATTGTATGGCAGATGTGTATGTCTGTATATTTTTAAAGAACTAAAAACTCATTTAATGAGTCGGTTGTGTATTAAACCACAAGGCTATGAGCTGGTCAAATCTTATCTAACAGCCTATCACTGTTTGTTGGGTTTGTGTGGGGTCCAGACCGGTTTGATTGGCTGTGGCTTCGCTAGCCTCCCTTTTCTTCTGTGTTTGGGTGTTCCTTTAGTGATTTCTTAGTTTAGGAAAGACTTGTACATATCCTACCCGGTTCATTACTTTGGGTGCACTCCCGTTTGGTGGCCAGTTAATGGCTACGCCACCCGTTCAGGTTGGGTTAGAAGGGCACTTGGATACCATCTCTTGTTGGCAAGGGCACCTTGGCCGGTTTCCTTTTGCAGTGCATGGATTCGTTACGAATAAACGGCGCATTGATGGGCTGTGCGGAATTTGGCCATCCTTCCCTTGCCAACCATAAGCTTGGGTCTACCTTTTGTCAATGTCGACCTTGGATATGTCGACCTAGTCACTGTAAACCATTAGTGGTCGACCTAGACATTGTCTACCCAGTGATTGCATACCTGTCACTACTAGACTGGTATTTAAGTTGGGTCATTGCGTCGACCAACCAAAGGTCGACCACTGACGATCGACACGGCCTTAGGTTGACACCTGAAATAGGTTGATATGCCTGAGGTCGATATAGATGTGAGGTCAACACAAGCATTAGGTCGACATGTGTTTTTAATTTTTTATGTCCAGAATATCAACATGGTCGACATGGACACCACATCGGTGCACCACATCCCCTCGCATTGGCTCACTACAGTCGCCGTGCTTCGGGCACACTATTTTATTCTCCCTCCGTGCCCTAGTGGATGGTAGGGCATCAAATACCACCTGTCGGCACATGTCAGCTCAAATAAAAAGTGAAAACACCCATGTTGACCTTTTTAATGTTGACCTATCCATTGTTGACAATATTAGTATCAACCTTCTATCCATGTCGACCTTAGGCATGTCAACCTGTTTCAAGTGTCGACCGAAGCCATGTCGACCTTCAGTGGTCAAACCAATGCTGTAAATGTTTTGTGTGTGTCGACCCAACGACCGTATACCTTTACATTTATGTGATGGACACATTGGACACCCTTCAGTTCATAGTATGTTTAATTTATTTTAGATTTATGGATGTATTGCAAGGAAATAATGTATAGAATATAATATATTTATGTTATATTTTTCTATTTTCTGCTGATTTTGGAAATTCACGTAGGGCCAGATTCTCTAAGCTTTAAAAGTGATAAAATGGAGAGTGATAAACAGCCAGCCAATCAGCTCCTACCTGCCATGTCACAGGCTGTGTTTAAAAAATGTCAGACAGGAGCTGATTGGCTGGTTGTTTATCACTCTCCATTTTATCACTTTTGAAGCTTAGAGAATCTGGCCCCTAATGCCTTATTTATCTCTGTTTTATTTGAGGTATACAGCTACTGTATTGTATTGTGTATTATTAGTGTTGTATTATAGTAGTGTGCAGTATAGAATATTATAGTAGTGTATTGCATCATTTCCTTATCACGTTCCTTATGATCACCCTCTGGCACTTCTAAAGAAGAGATGTTGCAACTCATTTCTCTGTATGTTGTCACTTAGGTCATTGGAGACTATTTTGGAATTCAAGGAAATTTTGAAGTTCGCCCAAACGTGAAGCTTCTGTGGGGCTCCGGTAGGATAAGACTGGAAGAGAACAAAGTGTTCGAACAACCGGCTCCATGTAAAACATGTAAGTCATTTTATTCCCTGGATCTTTGTGCATGGAACACCATTTTATCCATGAAGAACAAACTAAAGCAGAGCGTTCTGTACACAGGGCGGGGACCTGTGTGCAGACTTTGGGGTGGCCCCCTCCTGTTCTTGGTGCAGTAGACTCTGGAATCTTGCCAAAGCCTACTGCACATGCACAGGTCTCCAGAAACATGGCACCACCCGTATTCTGAAGACAAAATGACTACTGTGCGTGTGTGGCGGGACTCTGGAAAGGTCAGTAATAACATGGTTGCTGTGCGAGCCACCCTGAACCCAGGGACCTATGTGCTCCGCACACATACTGTAGCACCCATGATAGAAATTAAATGTCAACGTTTCAGGTGCGCATTTACTTAAGTCTCAGATTAGCAGTGCAATCTGGGATCCGGATCCCAGGATTTAAGCCAATTTTTGCCTGGGATCCCCATGAAATGCTGACCATTCCCATGCCCCAGCGCCACCACCGCCCCCGTCCCTCCCCTTAACGAACTACCCAGCGAGTGAGCATCTCGCCACGGTCGTTTGCAGTCGGAGTTTGCACATGCGCAGAAATGCCCTTGCACAAACCCTGACCAACGGGGCAGGAGCCAAATTTGGTTCACTACATGTGATCGGCCCCATAGTTGCACAGTACAGAAATGCATAGATATATGTCCGAATGTGCCCCAAAGAGTTTATGCTTCAAGCCGTTGTTCTCAATAAAACCCCAAAAAGGTGTGAAACCTCTATACTGATTATATGAAAGTATCGAGATCCAATGTGTTCTCATTCCTCAAAGCCAGCAAGTACCAGTGCGAATCCATAGAGGTCTGGTTTTAATAATCCCATCTGCCAAAACAGCAGACTGAGAGATCTACAGTATGTGCACTGTTATATTCTGGTGTCAGACACCGGTCCCTAGATAATAAAGAATGCAGGAAATGTCACACCCATTTGTACACCGCTCCAAAGTCACTGACCTTTCATTAAAAACTTAGCAGCTATTTGCAGAAAAGAAGGATTACTGTAGGGGCAGCTGCTATTGCCCATCCTCAATCAATAACACAACTGTAAGTCTGAATGATGCCTTCTATCCAGGTTTGGTTTATAATCAAATGCTCACGGAATGTTCGAGATGTGATTGTTTTTCTTTCTAATCAGAGTTTGCTTTATGGCTACAGCATAGTTGCCTACCCTCCTGCATTCTGCAGGAGACTCCCTGAAATAGCAGCAATCTCCCTCATTAGTCTAGCAATCTCCCTCATGTCACCTAGTCCACATTACACTGTTACATCATAGTAACCTCCCCTCCTGCATTCTGCAGGAGACTCCCTGACATAGCAGCAATCTCCCTCTCTCCCTCATGAGTCTAGCAATCTCCCTCATGTCACCTAGCCCACATTACACTGTTACATTTTTAGGGTAAAAAAGGAATGAGAGACATATATATTTACATTGAATCCTCAGCACCATTCCCCAGCACTTTACCAAGTATAGTAGCTCTTACTAACTGCTTGGGGATCATCTACATTTGGATATAAATCATTGTAAAATATTCCTCTCAGATGTAGCAGTACACACCCACGCTTCTAGGTGCCACGTTCACAATCTCTCTTCACAATCTCTCCTTATATGGAATTAGACACGCCCTTTGGGTGGAGCATGACACGCCTCCTCAATGGGGCGCTGTGCAAAATTCTACCAACTATAATCTCCCTGAAACTAGTTTTCAAAAGTAGGCAAGTATGGGCTACAGTGAGGTATTATTTGATCATTGCAAAAACCTATTCAGTCTAATCCCATGTGTAGGTAATACTAATAGTTCCTATATTTTACTGTTACAGGTGGCTTAGGAGAATCTGCAGTAACTGGGATTGTGGTCGGCGCATTTCTGGGCACAGGACTGTTAATGGCGTTCTACTTTTTCAGGTAATTAAGAGTATGTTATTGACATTGTTAACTCATTCTTACTGTACTATGGGCCTATGTCAGGTTGGCTTGCTAAGCAGCGAGCACCTTAACACCGCCCTGCCAAAAAGCCGAATCTCTTCCCTGCAATACGAGCCGCTTGCAGGAGAAATCATTCAAAGTCAGCCCAGATTGAATCATATTTGCGAGCACTGTAGAAATCCGTCCATGGTCAGCTACCATCGAATTATTTAAGGCCCACAATGGAATGGAGGTTTATGTAAATGTGAGCAAGTCTGATCCTTCCACAACTCAACAGAAAGGCTGATCAAGGCCGGCACTGACATCACAAGACCCTCCCTGAAAACGCTTGGACACGCCTGCATTATTCCTGACACTCCCAGAAAACGTGTGGTTACCACGGCCAAACGCTGGCTTCCTCTCAATCAAATTGCGGATTTAGATTGAGATCCATATGCTATTATTGTCACCCATGCTCGCTACTGTCCGTACACATTCATTTGATCGATAGGACTGTGAATTTGCGCATCAGCAATCAACTTTGATTTGGGCCCTTGAATTACAATTTGTTGGGGATACGTACGCCGACGTTTCGATGTGAACATACAACTTTTTCAATATATATTCCAACAAGCACATGTGACTTCCACCACAGCTTCATGAGGAATGTAGTGATGGTAGAGTGTGCTTGTCGGACTACGTCTTGAGAATGTTTATGTCCACACCGAACCACCGATAGCTATTTTTAGAATAAAGTGTGACTGCATTAACCCTTTCAGGTCCAACGTCTAGTCAGGCTCAACAGTCCTAGCGTTAGTAGCAGATCCAATGGTGAGCCATTTTAAAATAAGAACATTAACGTCGTTCAACATTCAATGTAGACCATTTTTGAATAAATAAAAACTACAATTCATTTAAACCAGACTGTTTTGAATTGCAAAAAAAAAAAAATGATATTGGGTCTGAAATCCTTCGGATGCTAAGGGGGGGATTCAATCGCCATCGAGCATCTCCCGTGGGGGAGATGCTCGACGGGCCCTATTCAATGCTGTCTTCCCCGACAGCATTGAACAGGGTTTCCCGGCAGAACGAGCCCGACATCTCTAGCTGTCGGGCTCGTTCTGCCGAGAACAGCCGGGAAGTGACGAGCTGCCGGCTGCAGCTCGTCACTTCCCGGCCGCAACTCGCGGCCACGCCCCCTTCTCGTCCCGCTGCAGGCGGGACATTGAATCCCGCCTGCATGTTCTCGGTCGAGCTGACCGAGATCGGGACTGGGTCACGGCAGGCGAGCAAGCTCGTCTGCCGTGACCCGAAGATTGAATACCCCCCTAAATACTCATTCATTTCTCTAGTGCTGATAGTTCATTGTCTTATTTTTTTCCTAATAGTAGGGTATTTATAGATGAACTTTATGAATTTGGGTTTAAGAAGTGTGTGTACTAAACCTTGGAGAGAGATAAAGTCACAACCAACCAGCTCCTAATTGCCATTTTTCAACAACTAACCGCAAATCGTGCTAGTTATTCCCATTTGACATGCCACAGAACTTGCGATCTAGGGAATGATGGGAATGGAACCCATGACCTCAATCCTGTGAGGCGGTAAGGCTAACCATAACACCATCCGTGCTGCCAATATTTAAAAGCCAAAAAGGCTTGAATCACTATTTCGTGAGCCTCATTCCAAAATTTTAAATGTCAAAAATATGGAACTCTCCATGAATAAACTGTATGGTTGGAAAAAGTTTTATATTGTTGTTTTAAAATATTGCCAATATATTTACACATTTGTGCTTGTTTTTTTACCCATATATTGTATATAGAATTTGAATTGTTAGACAAAAGCATCCTTCTAAAAATTTAAGCTGAATATCCTGCACTTTTCTATTTAATGTACATTTGTAAATTGTATCACTGGTTTGGAAATAGCTCAGTTCGTAAAATATATTTATAGTTAGGAGTGTACAGTATGGGGTATATCCAGGGTCGGTGCAAGATTCCTCAGTGCCCTAGGCAAATGGTTTGCCTACTCCGCGTCCGACCGCCCGCCCCCCCCCCCCTACACACACACACACACACATACATTAATACACATCAACGCTTACTGTGAGGGCTATTATGTATGTACATAGAGTGGTCAAAGGGGAAATTTTGAAATGGGTGTATGGAAAAACAAAGGCTGTAAAAGAAGAAAAGAGTGTAGTGTAGTGTACCACACCATATACCCCTTATACACATTATGCAACACAATAGTAGACCCCCTTTACTTGTCCCTTACATATTATGTCACACAGATTGAGCCAAAATTCACACTGAATTAGTCAAAATTCCCATTATGCCAAATGAAATGGGTCAAAAATTCACATTATGCTACACAGATTAAGCCAAAATTCACATTTTGCCACACAGATGAAGTCAAAATTCATGGAGAAGGACTGATGGAGATGCAGTATCAGAGACGGCGGGGATTCAGGGATAGAGACAGCGATAATTTGCACAAAGTCCCAGAGTGACGTCTTTTACTTTTCTGCTACACTATTGAGGTTTTTCCCAGGGTGAGCACCCGGACAAGCACCAGCACCTTGATTATTCGTCGTAGTGTTGGACTTCCTCTATATCTATATATATATATATATATATATATATATATATATATAGCGCAGCATAGGGGTAGGGTATGGAGAGGGGAAGAGGATAAGAAGGAGCGGAGGGGTAGAGAGGAGAGGAGGGGAAAGGAAGGGGGAGAAGGAGGAGTTGGGGAAGAGCAGGGAGAGCAGGCGTTTGAAAAATTTGTGAACGCAAACATCTCGTCAATGTGTACCTCCTCTCATCTGCGCTGCACTCTCTCCCCAGCCGCATCTGCTCCATCTCTATGGTGCCAACTTTGCTCCTCTCTCTCTCCACGGGCGCAAAGTCTCATTCTCCTGAGCGCCGGGTTTATTTTTCTTTCCCCAGGGCAGTCTCTCCTATGTCTGCTCCAGGGGCGCACTCTCCTCTCTTTCCGGCACCGGGTATCCTCCACTCTTTCCCCGGCGCTGAGTCTCTCCTCCTCTATCTCTCCTAGGAGCCTTGCAGCCGGGAGCCGCGCTGGCAGGACACAGCAGCACAGGACGTTGCTCCTGCTTACTAGCCCCAAGAAGGCAGCGCACATGACACATGTCATACAGTAACAGCAGCGGAGCAGACCGCACGGGCTCCCACCATCTGTCCCCACCCACCTATCAGGCCGCAGGGTACCAGACAAACTAATTTGCCACTTCCCCCCAGTAAGGCAGGCTCCCACCCTGCTCAAGACCGGCTCCTGGGCTTCTCATACAGCATGTCCTCCTTCTCCTCCTCCCCAGCCTGCTCATCATTGCACCCGAGTAGCAAGCGGCTAGAGCCGGGTGAACCTGTGGGCTGTGGCAGGTGTTGCGACAGCCACTGTCTTTTTAGCACCAGGCCGTGACAGTGCACCGCCCCTCAGGTCTGGCACCGATAGGCAGCTGCCTAATGGAAGCGCCGGCCCTGGGTATATCTACTAAAGGTCCATTTGAATCGATGAAAACTAAATCAATGTTTTGATCCAAGGGGTAAAACACACATTTACTAACATTTAAAAATGAATATACATTTTTGTTTGTTAGTAAATGTGTATTTAAGCCCCTGGAGACCCAGCATTGATTTACATCAATTTTCATCCATATTCTATCAACCTTATAGTACCCCTTTTAGAGTATTTTTCTATTCTTTATCGAAGACCAACATGGGTGACATTTGCGATAAAATATTGCCCATCTTCCTTGATCTCTTTACTTACAAATCTTTTTTATGTGGGGTACACACCAGGACGACCACCGTCGTTCACGACCGATAGACGACCATGGAACGATTTCCCTTGGACTTCCCGGGAGCTCCCAGGCAGTCCCCAGCAAACGATTAGCAAAAATTGTGTTTTTTTGCGGAACGATCTAGATCCGATCCCGATGCGCCCGCGATGGTCGTTAAGACGGTCGGATCGCTGGTTTTTGTTTTTTTTGCAAGAACACATGCGACCGTCGTCAGATGGGCCTTTGAAATTTGAATGAAGGGGCTGGACTAGCAGAGGGGGAGGACTAGCAGAGGGGGATAGGAATAGCAGCAGCCATTTTAAACCAGTGTATTTCTGCTTTGTTACTAGTGAGGCTTGGTTTATACCTGCTGAACGCTGGACATAGCTATTTACACATTACTTTGTTTTGCCTGCCATTACAAAGTGTCTTTTAACCCTGCACTATGGAGAATGCAGTGATGGGTAGTCACCAGCAACAGTACCTGCTCTATTATGCAGTTTTGAAGCTCAGGCGTCAGAGAGCCCAGCGCAGGAGAGAAAGATCATGCTGGACAAAGCAGTGGCTACTTCAGCGTCAGACTCGTTCGCACATGCCACTGCTCAGGGACATCAGGGAGAATAACCCAGACGATTTCCGTAACTTCTTGAGGATGGATGATGCCACATTCCAGGAATTGCTGCGTCTGGTGACTCCCCACATCGAGAAGCAGGATACCAAGTATCGCATGGCTATCCCTGCTGAGGAACGGCTGGTGGTCACCCTGAGGTTTCTGGCGACAGGACGGTCTCTTGCTGACCTAAAGTTTGGATCCCTCATCTCCCCGCAAGCTTTGGGCCTCATCATCCCGGAGACCTGCAAAGCCATTGTGAAGGTGCTGCAGTACCAGTATTGCAAGGTAAGGATGAAATATACACTGTACACTTTATTGTGCAAACAAAATATTTTTATTTATAATTTAGGCCTAGGACAGAAACAGGTTTTTTAGGCCTTTCATGGTTAAAACATGTAAAATAGTAAATAGATTGTGTCAACAAAAATATATTATAATACCATATATAAAAGATATTGTACAAAAACACACACTATATATAAAGATTTAAGTATGTATGACCCAGTTTAAACTTTCCCAATAAGTACGGGCTACTGTGTGGCAGAGGATGTCTGCTGCAGATATGTAAAGGCTGCGGCCCACATGGCGCATGGCGCAGATGCAATGGTCCCGGCCCCATTGATGTGCGCAATACGCCATGTGAGCAGTGGCCATCACATACCTGCAGCTGAGACCATGTCTGCCGCACAGTACCCCATACTATTGGTAAAGACAAAAGGGCAATAAATGGAGTTTGCTATCCAGATTGAGGAGAATCCTGTTCTCCCTCTGGTAATGCAGGTACAGGTAGCAGCATATAAAAAAACAAAAAACACACTCTGGTAACTTCTGGAACAGGCACTTACAACAGTAGGGATAAGGTACTGTGTGGCAGAGGATGTCTGCTGCAGATATGTAAAGGCTGCGGCCCACATGGCGCATGGCGCAGATGCAATGGCCCCCGCCCCATTGATGTGCGCCATACACCATGTGAGCAGTGGCCATCACATACCTGCAGCTGAGACCATGTCTTCGGCACAGTACCCCATACTATTGGCAAAGAAAAAAGGGCAATAAATGGAGTTTGCTATCCAGATTGAGGAGAATCCTGTTCTCCCTCTGGTAATGCAGGTACAGGTAGCAGCATATAAAAAAACAAAAAACACACTCTGGTAACTTCTGGAACAGGCACTTACAACAGTAGGGATAAGGTACTGTGTGGCAGAGGATGTCTGCTGCAGATATGTAAAGGCTGCGGCCCACATGGCGCATGGCGCAGATGCAATGGCCCCGGCCCCATTGATGTGCGCCATACGCCATGTGAGCAGTGGCCATCACATACCTGCAGCCGAGACCATGTCTGCCGCACAGTACCCCATACTATTGGCAAAGAAAAAAGGGCAATAAATGGAGTTTGCTATCCAGATTGAGGAGAATCCTGTTCTCCCTCTGGTAATGCAGGTACAGGTAGCAGCATATAAATAAACAAAAATACACACTGTGGCCCTTGTGTGGCAGAGGATGTCTGCTGCAGATATGTAAAGGCTGCGGCCCACATGGCGCATGGCGCAGATGCAATGGTCCCGGCCCCATTGATGTGCGCCATACGCCATGTGAGCAGTGGCCATCACATACCTGCAGCTGAGACCATGTCGATGGTAAATGATAAAGTAGCCTATTTTTTAAGACAGATCCTCAAAAACAGGACACTCTGGATCTTCTATCAGTAAAGAACTGTAGAATTGACGGTACTTGGGGGGTTGAGAAGGCTGTGTAGGTGTTGACTGGGTATGTGTTGGAATTGTGCTCGACTGGCCTGCTACGGTGGCAGGCGGAGTAGGCACTGGTGATTCTAATGACAGTGGTGTGTCTGGTGCACTACCAATGCCAACTATTTTAGTGCCACTGTTGAGATACCCTAAACTGCCATTATACACCAACTCCATGCATAACTTTTCAAAAGTAAGTTGCTGGTCAGGAGCCATGTTGCGAACACACTCTGCCACATAAGTGAAGTAGTTGTCATGTTTGTCCGGGTTTCTTTGCAGGACTTGATGTGCCCGCATCATAAATTCTTCATGTGCCGCTGCTTCTCCTTTTTTTCCTTTGCCACGCATTTTTTTGGCACGGGGGAGTGGTGGAGTGGGTTCCAGGGTGGGTGGCGGAGTGCGTGCCGGAGTAGGAACTTCGTTAGATGTGCATGCATTCTCAGATAGGACAGATAGGTCTGGGGTTGCAGGTGGGTAGTCACCAAGCTGTAAAAAAATTGAACATGTTTACTAATCAATTCTATTTACTTCTAATTTCAGTTCCCTACCAGCGTGAATGAATGGAAAGTCATCGCAGAGGAGTTTGAACAGCGATGGAACTTCCCAAATTGCGGTGGAGCCATTGATGGCAAACATGTCCGCATAGCCCAGCCTATCAATAGTGGTTCCTACTATTTTAATTACAAGGGCTATTTTAGCATTGTACTAATGGCTGTGGTGAATGCCAACTATGAGTTTATCTTCCTGGATGTAGGAAGGAATGGCCGTGCATCGGATGGTGGCACTTTCAAGGACACAAAGTTCTACGAAAGGCTCATAGCGAACACCCTTCACTTGCCGTCTGTCCAGGAAACTAAACAGGGGCTTAACTTTGTTTTTGTGGCTGACGAGGCTTTTGGCCTGCACGAGCATGTCATGAAGCCATATGCGCAAAGGGGCCTGAACCATGACAAAAGGATCTTTAACTACAGGCTATCCAGGGCACGGCGTGTTGTGGAAAATGCTTTTGGCATCCTGGCAAGCCGGTTTCGCATTTTTCACACTGCCATTAACCTGAGGGTGGACAAAATTGACTGGGTTGTCACGGCGTGCTGTGTCCTGCACAATTTGCTCCGCAGAAAAGCCACACAGCAAAGGGCTACAGGCACAGCACTCCAAGAAGACCAAGAACTGCCAGAGGAGGTAGTGCAGATATCCTCCTTGCAAACCCCAACACAACGCTACACAGGGAGTGCACGAGCCAAACAGGTGAGGGAAGAGTACATGGCCTACTTTAATGGGGAGGGCGCTGTGGATTGGCAGGAGGAATCAATTAGATAGCCAAAAAAATAGACTCACCGATGCAGACTGCGAATTCTCCTCCTCCTCCTGCGCCGCGACTTCTTGGTTTTCATGTTCGACCATAAGGACTACTCCTGTCCTCATCGACTCCTGGCTGAGGGTGAATGTCAACCGGTCATAGTACCAGAGCGATGTTTGATACATCTCGTCGACTCCAGCACCAGACTTCTTTGCAGCCTCCATCTTCTTGTGTTCCTTTAAGAACACCGTGCGCATATTCTGGATGCGTTTCCTCACCCATTCAACATTGGCCTCTGGATGAAATGGAAGACTGTAGCGTGCCAACTCCTCCAAGGCTTGGTTTCTTTTCATTTTGTTTGAATACTCCTTGGATTTTGTTCGCCACAGGCATTCGTGTGTACGATATTTTTCAATAAACCCTTCCAAAAACTCTTGTTCCTTTGCGTTGGACATTGGGACTGTAAAAAGATAAAACCATTTTAGTTGTTATAGTTATACCCATGTTTTGTTTCATATTTAAATTTTTATAGTTATAGTTACCAGTTTACCTAGTTCTTATGTTTTAAGTATTTAAAATGTTAATAAACTTTTATGAAAACCACTATACATTTTATTGTGCAGATTGCTATTCACACACACAGGTGAATGGGGCCTAGCAGAGAGGAGTGCATGGAATACTGCAATGGTGGACAATGGTTTATGTATATATATCTATATATACACAAACACACACACACACACAGGTGAATGGGGCCTAGCAGAGAGGAGTGCATGGAATACTGCAATGGTGGACAATGGTTTATGTATATATATCTATATATACACAAACACACACACACAGGTGAATGGGGCCTAGCAGAGAGGAGTGCATGGAATACTGCAATGGTGGACAATGGTTTATGTATATATATCTATATATACACAAACACACACAGGTGAATGGGGCCTAGCAGAGAGGAGTGCTTGGAATACTGCAATGGTGGACAATGGTTTATGTATATATATCTATATATACACAAACACACACACACACAGGTGAATGGGGCCTAGCAGAGAGGAGTGCTTGGAATACTGCAATGGTGGACATTGGTTATATGTATACACACAGACATGGGGCCCACCCAAAAAAAACAGTGACATGGTCGGGTGCACGGTTGCCAAACCAGTGCTTTATACACACTATATACATTGGTGGCAACAGTGGGCATGCATAGAAGAGCATTGGGAGTGCAAACATACCAGGTTGTTGTTCTGGGAGATGAGACAAGAAGGAGAGTCCAACTGCTGCGCCAGCGCTGTTTGCTATGTGGAAAAACATGGCGCCGGGGGAGTGTTTAGGAAATGCCACTCAAATAGGCTGGATCAAACGACGGACGCACCGACGGACGGACGACGGAGGCGGCAAAAAACACTCACGATCTGCATACGATTGACGGTCGGTCGGCCTGGGATTGACGGATCCTACCTGCAGCACGTAGGACCAAAGATGCGACCAAACGAGCGGCGTGAACGCGCATTTGATCGGAATCGGATCAAATAAATGTCAAAAACACACGATAGTACATACAATCTGCATACAACCGGTCGGAATTGGATCTAAATTGACAGAATCGTGCCCTAGTCGTCCTGGTGTGTACCCAGCATTAGTCCAACAGAGTCTGTTCTTGTTATTTATATGAATTCAATTTGATAAGAACCATTTTCCGCATCGACTGAACCTACAGTACGTGCTGTACAGTTCTGCATGAAATACAGTACCTATTTTAAATCAATATATTTATTTATTTGCAGAAAGAAATACAGAATAACTATTGAAAGGCGAAATCACCATGACGAATGTAACATTGGCAAACACAGACAACTTCGAGAAGATTCCATCAGATCTAATTTTTCTGCAGCTTAAAAAAAAGATGTAGATTTAAGGAAGATGCAACCAAAGACATCTCTAGATCGTATGGATTTCTTACAGAAGATTAGCAAAATAATATTCTTTTGTGTTCTTTTTTTATTTTATTTCTTGCAGAAACTCAGGAATGATTTATTAATCATATGATACCACATGGCCTTTCATCTCATAGAAAGGGACAGTTTCATGATTAACAAATTTGAAAAAATAAATAGTGTGAGCTAGAAAACATTATTACAAATTACTACTATTATTATTTTATTATGAATGGTCTATATGAAAAAACTTTGGGCAGTTTTTAAGTAATTTTTTTTTTTACACATTTTTTCCCCCCAGTTAAAGAGCTTTTCTTGACAACGTAAACACAATGAAGCATTTATGCCCACAATTCTGTCCATCTTGTTAAATATTTCTGGTTTGCTAAGTCCCTATACAGCTACCCAGTGTGATGTAGAGCTGTAAGTCAACCTTGAGTGAGCACAGGCCGTGACTTTAACCCTGTGGATGTTGAAATTCTTTTGCCTTAGAATATATTCAGGATAGCGTTGTTGGACATCTTGTTCAGGTTTTTGATAGTGTATAGGTTTTTATTTAATGTTGATATTGAAAGCTGTCTTTGCAGAATGGAAATACATACCAATGTTGCCTGATAGGTTTCTAAAAAAAAAAAAAAGAAAGCAACAAAGATTCTGAGACATACTGTACTGCCTGGAATCAACGATCTGTGAAATCAGAATTCTGAAAAGTCAATTTAAATGCTATAAGATATTAGTTTCTTCATAATAGGGTTTCATTTTATTTTCATAATAGACCACATGAAAATTTATTATTTTGGTTGGACATTTCTGAAAATTGCATATTTTTACTATATACTATAAATTTGTTTTGCTGCAAAAAAAAAAAAAATTGGACCAAAAAAATATACATTATTTATCAATCGTGTAATAAAGGGCCTCGTGTAAGTCCGCATTGCTATACTGCATAAACAGTGTGGTCAACAGGACATTTCTCAACAGGGCATCTTCACTAGAGAGTTATAAAGATTATTGCACAGGTAATAACTCAATTAATTGGGTTTGATATACCACTAAAATACTTGTCAAATAATATTTTCTTACGTGTCATCTAACTCTTTAGGATACAGGTTTTGTTGTATGGGTTTGAAAATGCCACACTTATTCTATAATTGGGAATTGTCAAAACAAAGCTTCACTACAGTGTAAAGGTAATTTGCTGACAAAAAAAATAATTATGTAGGCCTGAATTACAGAGCCAATTTCATCTTAAAACTGTTAGTCATTATGTGCTAAAAAGCCTTGGCATTTAAATGACCCAATTATTATATTTTAAACACCATGGCCCTTTCGTCCTAAAATTAGATGTTGTTTTTGAAAACAAAATTGTTATATTCCTAAGTGATCAAACATGATTGTAATACAGGCCCAGTATCTGTAATACGGACATCTGAAAACCAAAATATTCTGAAAGCCGTAGGTTTTCGGAATATTTCAGGGGGGGGGGTTGTTTCCCAACCCCCCGCATCATTTTTCATACTCTCCTGGTCTCCTGGCGTCCACGGTGACTATCGGGCTTGTGTTCAGAGGCATCCCATGACTAAAAGATGCATTGCACAGGTGCGCCGGAGATATAGGCGGGATGCCTCTGAAGACGAACCCGATGTACATCCGCTGGGAGACCAGGTGAGCATATATAAAAAAATATTCAAAAACCAGAACGTGGTCCTGAGCATTTCGGATAAGGGATACTTGGCCTGTATTACAGTGTCAGGGAATTTACATGATTTGGATTTATTGGGCAGGAAGTAGCTTTTGTGTCTGAAATTAAAGCATTTCGGGGATCCATAGGCACCACCAATGTGGAGTCTGATAATTTTATACTGAAAATAAAATGTAAATATAATCATATAATATTGTACAGTAAAATAACTTAGACTTTTTTTTAGAGAGAGAACATTCCATTCTAACTTTTTTTTTTATTTGAATGTTAGTTTGCATTTTAGATCTTATTCTGTTTTTTTCCATCATGTTAAAGATGAGGTTAAGAGCTGACATCACACAAAGTAGAATTTTTGATCGGTGTTCACTATATATTTAAATAATATGTTATTTAGGCAGAATTCTTCTGACAACTATGTTTAGGAAGTAATTTTATTTTGTTCCTTCTGTTGTGGATAGGTATAAAAGGTCAGGGGACATTAAGTAAGTTTAGGAAATCCCTCAAAATTCTTCATAACTCCAACCACACACACACACACAATTTCTTAATAGTTAAGAGCATGTCTGGTTAGATTTGCTAAGTCCTGAAAACACATTTTAGCTCAAGCAAAAAGTGCTAAAATTAATAATAATTGCTTGAAGCTTGGGTACTGATTAGTTGGTAGTGGGGCCAAACAATAAACCTATTTATTTTTTCTTCTGGTGCAAACTTAAATTTTTAAAATGATCCTATAATTTTATCAGCCAAATCGTAAAATCAATAATGGTTAAACACAACAAATTTAAAATATAATATAATTTTTAACATTATCAACCAAAAAGGATATGTTGAACAAGATAAGAGGCACCCAGGTGAGCATTTAAGCTAAATATTAAAATAAAATAAATACAATGTTAAAATATTTTGGGTGTTGCTGTGAGAATTTTAGCACCCCTTGATAAAACTAGTCTTGCTAAACCTGGGGAATTTTTATTTTAAGGCTTGAAAAGGAAATAGATACACCTACTGTACTGAATTTTATAAATTTGTTGTTAAAAGGGATATAAACATAAATAATTCTGCAAAGCAAAAAGCAAAGTAGACTTTGAGGACTATATTTTATTAAAAATACAGTAACTATGCCTAAATAAAATATATTTAATATCTGGGGAGGTTTTGTATCCTGTACGTTGGTATGATAGTTTATCTTTGTTATGATTTATCATGTATTAATTTTTTTCTTATACATTTATTTTTTACTGTGCACCTTAATAGATTAATAGATGAGCAATATAAAACTAATTTTCTTAACGTTATCTCAACATTAAGTAAAAATAATCGCACCACATTTTCAAGTTGAAACTGGACATTTGTACACTGACTTTCCTACATTAGGCAAGGGGTCAGATTCAATTAGCTGTGAGGTTCCTGTAGTAGCTTCATGCTTTGTTTAGTTTTTTATTGTGATGTATAAGTAATGATATTTTCATTTCTGTAATTGTCAATAATGTACATAGAAATTGAAAGCATGAGAATACTATGGGTTCCTGTTGACTAATTTAAGTGTCCCCAAATGTTTCAAAATATTTTTTTTCATTACACTATTTGATTTTTGGCCATCTGTTTTTTTTTTTTTTTTATATATATATATTATTGAGATCATATTTAGTTTTTAGTATTTCCTTGAAATCAAATGGCTGACGGTGCTGCAGTATAACTTTATTTTCTCTGAACCACTATAGATTATTTAAATTTTTGAAAGAGAATTTATCCAACATTTTTTTAAATAATATCTGGATTAATAAATACCAGAAAATATTAAAAAAGAAAAGAAAAAATTCCCTTCCTAAACTATTAGGGCTCCACTGGATTCCTGAGTATTTGGCAATGTTTCCATATGAGCAGGTCCCTTTACTTACCTAGAGTCCTTTAGAAAGTATTGGGAAATTCTTATAAGGTTATACAATTTTGCACCATGGCAAACCATGTTGTCATGCAGGAAGGTGGAGGGATTTAAAATATATGTACTTGGCATGACATAGAGTAGCTCAACTCATCTCTGTGGTAAAATAGATATGCCCAGTAGTTTTACAGCTGCATGCAAAAGTAGGCTGTATTTTCCCTCCATGCAGTGCATGCAAAATAAAATGCATTTCCACCCCTTGGTTTTGCAACATGGTTTTTCCTGGTGCAAACTTGCACCATTTACCTTGATTTGCTCTTGAATAATAATCCATTTCATTATGTTGTTAAAATAGGTTTACTAGGCTTTAAAAATGTGCCGTGAACATATAAAAGGAATACATAAGTGTGAGCCCTTATAAAATTCTTTAATACGTTTCTGAAAAACTTAACAGGATCGCGTGTCATATTTTTTTTTTTATGTATTCAAAAATAAGCTGGTATATTTGATTTATATTAGATCAATTGCCATGTATTTTTCTTTACAAGATGTGTTATCTTTAATGTATTTTATTGTCGTTTTTGTATTAGTACATTACTATATGAAGCTAAACCTTTTCTTTCAATTCCAAAAGTGAAATCAGACACTGTGGTCATATGTGGGGCAACGCGTTTGATTTCTACTGACAGATAATGGAAATGTCATATTTTGTCAAGTATACAGATAATGGTTTTTGTTTCTTGTTAAACACAATGTTAGCCGCTTTAATATATATATAATATGGTTATTATGCTAAAGGGAATTAAAAGCTGCATACAAAAAACAGTGTGCTATTTGGAATAAAATTGGACTATAAAATATTGTTTATTTATTTCCATCAACTTTAGAGATTAAATTAGATCAATGGGACACAAAGTTCTGGATTACGTTTTGTAAGAAATACATATACATTATATATATATATATATATATATATATATATATATATATATATATATATATATATATATATATATTTATACTGTATATATCTCAAATAAGTGCAAAGTGATTGTCACCTCCGGCGGTAGTACAGAAAATGTCCGAATCCAATTAAGTTTAACTAATTCACAGCTAATTAATTAATTGGCGATAAAAGGAATTAGGAGCAGGTTTTCCCACATAGGGAGCAGGCAAAAATCATAGAGCAAAGTGCAATTCTTAGTACATAAACAGATCTCTAGCAACTAGTGAGCGTGATGCATTAAAACTTTTACTCCATATTATTTTGCAGAATAGATCAGAATAGTCAGTCTTCCCCGGCTGAAGAAAAAAAATGGTGCTGATTGCCTCAGTTTATATATAAGGTCATGACATCTGCAATCAGTTAATTTTGTTTGATAAGCCATTACGTCCGGAGTCCTCTACTGAGCAGTTGACCCACCCAACATAGAGCTACTCAATCCAGGGCTCTCTGCCTGAACCTAAACAATATTTATAGTCAATCATCACTCTTAACGCATGGGTCTAGAAACACTTCAGGAATAAATTAGGTCATGTTATGGTATAAGAAAAACAAATCTAGAATTGTTGTAATATACACTATAAATTTAAATCCATTTTATATACGGTTTATAAAAGTATTAAGTAACTAATTTCACTAAAATATACAATATTGTAGTACTGATGAATAGCACAGTTTTTCTTATGTAGCGTTGGAATTTCTATCTACAAGTACTCACAATCTAAAATATGCTATTGTACTGATGTAAGTAGAATTGTCTGCATATAATGTGATTTATTTATTGTCTTTTTTTTTTGTAGAGCGTGCATATTCATGATGTGAATATGTTTACTTAATGTAATATAATTCTGTAAAAGTGACGAGTTGGTCAGTTGTGCTTTGTGTGATATCTGTTCACTAGTGTGTACATCTTTGTATGCCGTTTTTTTCATAGCCAAATGCAATGAAATATGTTCCGATTTTAAAAATAAATAAAGCTAGATGTTGTTTGTGTAATGTGCTTTATATCCATTGGTGTGTGCTGGTCATGTGACCCCCAAAGCCCCACATATATTCACCTGGGGTAAAAAATAAAAAAAAAATCAGAAAGGAGAAAAAAAGATAAATGATTTATTGTTGTAACATTATGCAAATCAAGGCTTGCAGTTTTTTTTTCTAAATACCAGACTAACAAAAAAAAAAAAAAAACACCGCCAAGACCTTTTGCAGTTAGTGGTCTGGATTTTGAATATTTTAGTAGATGTTGTAAGGTCAGAGAGACTCAGAGATCAGTGTAAACAGAAAAACAAAAAATTCCAGAACATGGCTGGAATTTTTAACTAATCTAAGGATAACATTTTTATTGTAACAGAATGTATCATAGATTGACAGATGTTGATATTTTGTGTACTTCTAAGAATTTCTTTTTTTAAAGGCGACTAATGTAAGGCTATAACAAAAAATGCAGTTGCAGCAATCAGAACTCCATTGAGAGAAAGCCCCGTGGCTTCAAAATCATCATTTCAATGTAGGTGTCTAGAATTAAAACTGACAAAACCACAAATTTATAATTGTATATACACACTTGCATAAATTCCCAGAATATGATATTTTACTTTCTGATAAAAGATAAGGACCAAAAGATAACTGGCCTACAAACATAGGCGATATAGCTTTTAGACAAAAGACCATGTTTGGGTAGATCAAGAATGTAGCCTTACCTATTGTGATGTAACTTTGTCAGAATGGGGACTTTTTATTTAATAAAATGCCAGATGTAATAAAGTAGCAACATGGCTACCTCGTTAGATCAGAACAAGGGGTGTCCTACTTTATACCATGATAATCCAGAGTGATGTACTCACCTGAATCCTCAATTTTAAAATTCTGGGTATAAAAAATCACTTGACTAGTACTCAGACAACAATCTCACTCAGCAAGGGCTGGATTAAGCCTTCGGGGGGGCCCGGGTCACTTTAGAAAGGGGTGGCCCCTCCCACTTGTCATTACTGGCTGCAAACTGCATGGGAGAATATTACACTGTCAAAACACAGAGTAAAGGCAGTTTAAACGGTCAATGGGTAACTGCAAGGGGGATTTAATATAAATATACATTTATATTTAATATACCACATGAAAAGCCTGTGTTTGTCCCTCTGTAAGCACCCTGACAGGCTCAGCGCTGCCTCTGATTACAAACCCTCCCACGACGAGGCAGCTGCTGCTGTCCTCCATGGGCCAGAGAAGCATATGATGAGCTCCACCAAGCAGAGCTCAGCACAAGCCTCTCAGCCTCTGATCTCTTGTGTACAGTCTCATGGGACTTAATCAACACCCAGTAATGCACTGCACACTTGTGCAGTCAGTGTGCCTTGGTTCCCGATGCTCAGCACCATTAATCATTGTCACTTTGACAGATAGGTGAAGCTCTTTATTACTATATTAAACTTTTGGCTCTCCTGAAATTTTTATAGAAACATAGGAGTATATTTACTAAGATTGAAGATAGTATTTTGCCCATAGCAACCAATCTGATGCTATAGATTTTTTATCTAGAAGTTTCTACATAAATAAAGGTAGAATCTGTTTGCTATGCATCTTCAATAGAACTGCCATCTTAAGGTGGACATTCACTGGTGAGATTTGGCCAGATGTCACCCAATTACTACCGATTGGGCCGGAAAATTGTGTTAAATTGGGCAAATCACTTGTGTTTTAGATCCGCTTTTCTCCGAAGCGCCTTCCTGCGCACATCGGAGCCCCTAGATAGCACGTAGGATCTGTCAGATTGGACAGCCTCAGGCAGCACTTGCAGGATATTCCTGGGAGGCTCAAGTGGTATCGGCTGGCTCTATACTGCTGCGAGAATTCAAAGTACTGTAGTGCATGACCACCTATAGTTAATTTACCCCATAACATTGAACAGCAGATAATACTTGGCCCTTCTACTCTGCCCATGTACTATACACCAAAACTCTTACACAAATTTTTTTTCTGTGAGCCACTAGATCTACCTGTATATTTTTGGATTGTGGCAGGAAAGGAAACCAGAGAACCCAGATCAAATCAATGTAATCACGGGGAGCTCCTCCAGGGCCATGGTGGGAAATGCACCCATTACCTCAGTGCTGTGAGGTAGTAATGCTAATAAGGTACTTGTTTCCTAGCACGGCCACAATCTTGTGGATCGTGTACCTTTAAGTTAAGGTACAAGATCCACACGATGGACCCGATTTCCTTTGAAATCAGGTCCATTTTGCCGGCTAAGACACAATATCGGGGGCATCGCGTCGGTCGGGACCATTAACATTGGTCCCGACGCGACAGACGCGATGCCCCCGATTTTTTCATAGGCTTCAATGTTAAAAAATATTTTAACATTGAAATCGTGTCGGGAAAGGTAAAATATCGGGGGCATCGCGTCGGTCGGGACCATTAACATTGGTCCCGACGCGATGCCCCCGATTTTTCCATAGGCTTCAATGTTAAAATATTTTTTAACATTGAAATCGTGAGAAAATGTGAAAAATGTGAAATGGGCCAATATGACCCATTTCACATTATAGATGTCCCCGTCGTCACCCCGCGATAGACGCCAACCCGAAGCGTGGCGAGCGCAGCGAGCCCGCGAGGGGCGGCGGTGCGCGTCCTCCGACCTTTTCATTCCCCTACTATCCACGTCGGCGTGGAGTTGAGAATAGAATAGTGTGGCGAGCGCAGCGAGCCACCGAGCCCGAAGCGTGGCGAGCGCACACGTATAACTTCACAGGTATACGCGTCCCCTCGCGGGGCTCGCTGCGCTCGCCACGCTTCGGGCTCGGTGGCTCGCTGCGCTCGCCACACTATTCTATTCTCAACTCCACGCCGACGTGGATAGTAGGGGAATGAAAAGGTCGGAGGACGCGCACCGCCGCCCCTCGCGGGCTCGCTGCGCTCGCCACGCTTCGGGTTGGCGTCTATCGTGGGGTGGGGTTTCTGCCGTTAAATTTGGGGGGGTTGGCAATATTTTACATTGAATCCAATGTAAAATCGGGTCCCAGGGACCCGATTTACATTTCATTCAATCAAAAAATCGGTTCGGTCGCGTCGATCGCATCGCATGCGACCAAATCGCATGCGATGCGATCGACGCGATTTTTCCGACACGACCACCCCGATGTAAATCGGTGTGGCCGTGCTAGGAAACAAGTACCGCTAATAATTACCCCATCTGTCATGCCCATGTGAATATAATTGGACAAATAATCAGCCAATTCTTGAACTCTGACACATTTCAGCCTATTAAAAAAAATTGTAGATTTGCCTGAAAATGTTTTTCTTGTTCATATAGCACTGAGCGACGTCAGGCCAATCACAGTTCATAGAATAAGAGACCAATCACAAGGGCCAAGTCACCTGTGTGTAGCCTTCTAGCTTAGAATCCTCTGATGCTCATTCTTCCGGGAATTTATAAACACGGCGATAATATTGATGATTGTGACTTTGGATATTGGACACTTATCAGTAGCCAGATTTCGGACTAATCCATAATTTATCGTCACTTGTACACTTTTGTGCACACTTGCATAAATTAAGCATTTATTAGTTGATTAGCCTATTTTCTATTTACTAATCTATAGTGACTTACAGTATATTGGAGGCCTAAAGAATTTTGTAAGGAGGCTGTGCTTTCCAACCTGCCGCTCCCATATATGCTGTAGATTTAAAGTGGCTCATATAGAACCAAAGTGGGACTTGTCTATTGGGGAAAAACCCCGGTGGGCCAAACAGCCTGTGGGCCCACCTCCTCCTCTAAGGATCAGGTTAAGACTTTACCCTAGTAAACTTGAATTATACATTATACATATGTTACTTTATACTGCACAGGACTATGGCATATTTTTTACAGTGCATTGCTGTTATTAATGTGGTACATTTTCATTCATGAACTAGCAGTGTTTACTATATAGAGATTTCTCAAGGGGCCCAGATCAAATAGCGAAACCTCTTTGGTAGATGGCCACACCCCCACTTGGCATGGGCCAAAAAAAAATCTAAGTAAATAATTTGTTTTAAGTAGAATAGAAAGAAAAAGTAAAAAAAAATTATGAAAGATAATAAAATGTCTCAATGTAATATAAAACCATAACCTTCTACAGGGAAATTATTCAGCACAAATACAAAAATCGACATTTCTCTGCAGTGACCCATCGTGGAACAGGCTGTAAAAATTAATAAAAAGTTTTTGTACTTACTGGATCTGAAGTTACAGCCGTCCAAAGCCGCTCCCTAGGAAAATTTTACATTTTATACATATACTAGCACGAGGCATAGTACGTAACAAATAAAACACCTAATCGATTATGAATATAAGTAGGTTTATTTTATCATCGTCCGTAGAAGGCTACGTCATTAGACCCAATTAGTATGATGTTTGCCAGAAGTGTGGACAACAAACAGAACAGACCAAAGACTTCTCCCCAACTCACACGCGGACGGCTCTGCTAAATGTACATGTTAAACTGGTGACAGCTGTGACACTTAGTACATTCTACCAGTAAATCAAGTCTTACAGCATGTGCAGCGAGGATTCGAATGAACATGGCGGAACCGCGTGACAACTAGGAAAATACACCTAGACAAACTCCAGCAGAGAATGACAACTGGGCACACTAATAAAAGGGAACAGATTTTAATCTGGGGTTTGAGTCTCCTACTTGTAGAAAGTCCCTGGAAACAATTCAAGGGCTGGTGAATTAATAAAGTCAACCAGCCAGTAACTGTCATTTTCAAACTCGGACGGTGCCCATGACAGTTAGGAGCATATTGGCTGATGCGTTAACACCGGACACTTTATCACTTCTCCAGGCTTAATACGTCTGCCCCTCAGTGTACAATGAATTCCTCCTTTGTGGCAAAACACTGGGTGTGAATCATAAGGCCGACATATTCTAGGTCAAAGGCCAATAGGTTGACCATGCATGGTCAACAGGTACACTGCTGATATTAAAAAAGGTTGACACAAGCAGGCAATACAGATAGAGCCCCTCTCAACTATCTTCCTCAGGTTGTGGCTCACCATGGCTGTCCTATTGTCCTCAGCAGCAATACAATACATAGAACAATACAGTAGGGCATTAGCAATGAATTAATCCTATTACTCACTTTATCCTATAAAAAGGCTAAATGAGGAGGGTTCCATCTGTATGTCAACATAGAAAAGGTCAACACTTGAAAACGTCGACAAGCGGGTTTCAAATTTTTTTGACCCTTAAACGCATGGCTCTCTTCGCTCATTCGCAATCGTAGTCCGCGTGGATCGTAGAGCATGAAAAAGTAAAAAAAAATGAATGTAGACCTTTGTACCATTACTATTGCCTGTGTTGGCCTTTTTCCAGGGTCAATCTAGTTTATTTCGACATTCTTGCCATCTTGACATTGTGAAGGTCGAATATTCATGGTCGACCATTCATGGTCGACCTCACCACAGCGATTCGCAGTCGGGGGTTTGCACATGTGCAGAAATGGGCCTGCTCAAACCTCGACCATCGGGGCAGAGGACTAATTCGATTCACTGCGTGCCCCTTAATTTTGGTCCACTCATACGTATTGTTTAGAATGTGCATCATATGTCATCCACTTTGTTATACAGGAAGTGCACCTGCAGACTTTGCTTCGCATGACTGCACAAGGTAAACGTACACTTCTGCAGCTCTCCAGAGCCCTGTGGTGATTTGCAAACAGAACACTTTCCATTACCCATACCAATCAATCAGCTTCTACCTGTAATATTATAGAATGTACATGATTAAAGGTAGATGGAATCTGATTGGTTGATATGGGCACCGGGACGGAGGGGTGGGACACTTGACTTCTTTATAATATTTGATACAAGCTCTCTTTTTGTAGTCATAATGAGAAGTGCCGTAGGGGCCCATTTATCATTCAATATTTGCGGCTAAATCCCCGAAAACACTCGCTTCCGGGGGTTAGCCGCAAATATTAAGTATTACTGGAATGTATGTAGGAGGGACTGTAGCAGGAATCTCCACTCCCTGCTACCGCCAGCCGCATCCCCCATAGGTTTCTATGGGGGATGAAAAGCTGCCTGATGTATCAACAAACATTGGGCAGCAGCGATTCGCATCTCTGGGCTACCGCCATTCTGAGATTACTGTAGCTGATTGTAGCCTAAGGCTATGGACCGCACTGCCGCCGAGGCAGTGCAGTCAGCGGAGTCGGCTGTGGGGTCAGTGCCAACTGCGCATGTGCAGAACCCCCCGGGTTCCTTTTGGAGCCCTGTCCGTGCATGTGGGGCATGATATATCCCGCCCAAAGGATCGCATTTTACAATGTGATTCTGGGCAGTGTCACTTAAAAAATGGGCCCCTTAGTGACACTGCAAGGTCTCTGTATTGTAGTCATAATGAGCAGTGCCTCAGCGATGCTGCAAGCTCTCTGTATTGTAGTCATAATGAGCAGTGCCTCAGCGATGCTGCAAGCTCTCTGTATTGTAGTTATAATAAATAGTGCCTCAGCGATGCTGCAAGCTCTCCGTATTGTAGTTATAATGAAAAGTGCCTCAGTGATGCTGCAAGCTCTCTGTATTGTAGTAATAATGAGCAGTGCCTCAGTGATGCTGCAAGCTCTCTGTATTGTAGTTATAATGAGCAGTGCCTCAGTGATGCTGCAAGCTCTCTGTATTGTAGTCATAATGAACAGTGCCTCAGCGATTCTGCAAGCTCTCTGTATTGTAGTTATAATGAGAAGTGCCTCAGCGATGCTGCAAGCTCTCTGTATTGTAGTTATAATGAGAAGTGCCTCAGCGATGCTGCAAGCTCTCTGTATTGTAGTCATAATGAGCAGTGCCTCAGCGATGCAGCAGCTCTCTGTATTGTAGTCATAATGAGCAGTGCCTCAGCGATGCTGCAAGCTCTCTGTATTGTAGTTATAATGAGCAGTGCCTCAGCAATACTGCAGCTCTCTGTATTGTAGTCATAATGAGCAGTGCCTCAGCGATTCTGCAAGCTCTCTGTATTGTAGTTCTAATGAGAAGTGCCTTAGCGATGCTGCAAGCTCTCTGTATTGTAGTTATAATGAGCAGTGCCTCAGCGATGCTGCAAGCTCTCTGTATTGTAGTCATAATGAGCAGTGCCTCAGCGATTCTGCAAGCTCTCTGTATTGTAGTTATAATGAGAAGTGCCTCAGCGATGCTGCAAGCTCTCTGTATTGTAGTTATAATGAGAAGTGCCTCAGCGATGCTGCAAGCTCTCTGTATTGTAGTTATAATGAGAAGTGCCCCAGCGATGCAGCAAGCTCTCTGTATTGTAGTTATAATGAGCAGTGCCTCAGTGATGCAAGCTCTCTGTATTGTAATAAGAATGAGCCACTGCACAATACATGCAAATGATTTGTTGTGTAGGAATTGCATTTAGGCAAAACGAGGGCTGCATAGGCCAGAGTGCAGTTAAGAGCCCGGGGATTTAGGGGTTAAACGCAGATACACATGCAGTATAGAGCAGTGTGTAATTCTTAGGCAGTTTAGCATGTGGTGCTTATGGGCCAATCAGCACCCAGAGGGGAGGTAGCTTAAGTGGGGTATATAGGGTCCAGCTTAGGGGGAGGAACTTCCTCTTGGAATCCGGATTCACACAGTGCAGCACGCGAAGCTAAGTACCTTTTCACTTGTTTTTAGGCCTGTTTCATTCGCGCAGCTGCAATTATGTCCGGCCGCCCCAAGAGATCTGCTCCACCACCACGGTGGTTGGCAGACGCAGCCCGCCCGCTGGCGACTGTACCAGCGCGCGGGGGAGGCAGGGGAGGCAGCAGGGCGGCCGCGACCGCGTCATCGCGGGTGAGCGCGCTGTCTCCTGCACATTCTTCCTCTGGGGGACATGTGTCCCCAGCGCAGGGAAGCGTTTCCCCGGCTCAGCAGGGCTCTGCTGTGAGCGGGGAGCGCGCTGCGCCAGCAGCACATGGTGGGCACCCAGCAGCGAGTAGCGCTGCTGGGGACAGTGCTATGGCGCCATCTGCTGGCGTTTCAACGCCAGCGCAGGTGCTTCATACCCTTATGGGCACCCCGCGCGCTTCAGGCAGCGGGGTGAGCGGTGGGGGGGTTTCCATTGGCGGGGGAGATGGGGGGGTGCCCCCCAGGACTAGTACCCCATTAGCGCAGGGTCCAGGGAGTCCTCTGCAGGTCATAACAGGGGGCCCCTCGTGGAGCCCTCTGCGGATGACTGCAGGCGGGCAGCGCGGTGCGGGTCAGGGCCCTTTGGCCTCCCTGACAAACATCTTGGCCCCGGGGAGGGTGTCGCTCATCCCCTTGGGCTGGGACGGTGGCCGTGGGGACGCTTTCGTCGGCGGCCAGATGGATGGCGGTGCCCCCCCCTTCCAGGGTTGGCAGGCACTGCAGCAGCAATGGCATCAGGGCCAGCAGCCATTCCCTGCGGCCCCTCAGAGCTTCGCCGGGGCCCCGGCGGGGCAGGGGGGACACCAGGGGCTTGGCCACACGGGTTTCGGGGCGGGTCAGCAGGCATTCATGCAACCCCCCGTGCAGCAGCAGCAGTGGGCTTTTCCTGGTCAGAATGCAGGGGGGTACTCAGGGTACCCCATGCCCCACCCACAATATGGGCCCTACCCAGGGACCCATCAGCCCCCGTTCCCGTACTTCCCCCAAACAGCGGGGGCAGGTGGAGGTTTTCCCGGGGCGTATTTTGGGGGAGCATGGCAGGGTGCTGGTGCACCACAACAGCAGGGCCCCGGGGGGCCGCAGCAGGGTTATCAGGGGGCGGGTTACACTCACCCCAACATGTATGCCCAGGCTCAACAGGTCAACCAGGTTTATGCGACTGGGGGCCTGGGGAGCTCTGGGACATCAGCGGGAGGGTCAGTGAGGGTGACGGGCTCAGGATATGGTCCTAACACTGCACCTTTATCTCCCGAGGTATCCTCTGTCGGTGGCAGGAGCGGCAATTTTGGGGGTTCGTCCCAGGAAGAGGACGCAGAAAGGTCCAGGAGGGTTCCGGAATCCAGGCCAGCAACACCGGTGGCGACTCCAGCCATACCCAGGGTCCCGGCACCAGCTCCCAGGACGACTGAGACCCCGGCGTCCACGTCACGGGCAGAAGCATCCACTTCAGCAGGGACGGGGGCCACAGCACGGGTGGATCCCGTGGTCCAAGGCGCAGCTTCTGGAGATGGTGAGAATGATAATACATCAGAGTGTGCATCCTCTTCCTCCCACTCCTCAGCTAGTAGTGATGAGTCTGGGTCCCCCAAGCGCCCGCGCAAGTTTGCGAAACTGGTTGCGCGAGCGGTGGCGAAGAAAGTGGGTGGCACTAAGCGGGCAAGGAAGGAGGCGGAGCCAGAGGTAGCTACCAAGGCAGGCGACATGGTCCATTGCACCAACACTGCCATGGCCAGGGGCTTGCGTAAGGGTATAAAGGATAAGATAAAAAGGGGAAAGTTTGTCGACTTCTTCACACTGACGGTCGACATGAAAAAAGATTTTGAGGCAGCCAAAAAGGCGGGAAGTGGTAGCGAGGCGGCCTTTAAAGGCTTCCACAATTGGCTGAAGGGCTTTTTAATCTTCTCCTCTTGTTACCTGAGCACAAGGCCTGGGGAGCACGTGAACGTCTTACGCTACCTGTTCCTTGTGAACGAGACGTACACGGATTATAAGGGGCAGGCGTGGCGGAACTACGATGAGAAGTTCCGCCTCGCTCACGCCGGGTCAAGGGTCATGCCCATGGGCTGCAAGCACGTGGAGATATGGCTCGAGGTCATAGGCAAGGGGCAGCATAGCTCTGACACATCGGGCAGGAAGCCATTTCCTGCGGCCAAACCCGGTTCCAAAGCCGGCGGCAAAGGGAAGTGCTTTGCATACAACGAAGGCAAATGTGACAGGGGCGCCAAGTGCCGCTTCCCTCACGACTGTAGTAACTGCGGGGGGGCAGGGCACCCCTCTAAATCCTGCAGGTCAGCGGCCAAGGGCGGGGATCACGGGGACGCCGGTACTGGCGGAAAGTAAGGCCCCTTCCCCAATTGCGGTAGACGCCCTGGCCCGTAGGTTAATGGCGTACCCTAACAGGGCTGACGCACGGTTTTTGTTAGAAGGGTTTAGTTTTGGATTTCCCCTCCCCATCCCTGACGGAGTAAGGGTTTCCTGCATTAGGAACCTCAAGTCAGCCAGGGATTTCCCGGAGGTGGTCCGCCAGAAGGTCCAGGCTGAAGTGGCCCTGGGCAGGATGGCGGGCCCCTTCCAAAGTGACCCCCTCCCTGACATGTGTTTTTCCCCTCTCGGGGTGGTCCCTAAGAAGACCCCGGGTAAATACAGGTTGATACAGCACCTGTCACACCCCCATGGCGCGTCCATAAACGACGCCATTCCGGACGAGTTCTGTAGTGTGCAGTACCAGCTATTTGACGAGGTGCTGGGCATAGTCCGGGGTTTCGGCCAGGGAGCACTTATGGCCAAGCTGGATATTGAATCCGCGTTTAGGCTCCTCCCATTACACCCTAAGTCCTTCAGGTTCATGGGCTTTAGGCTAGATGGGGGCTGTTACATAGACAAATGCTTACCGATGGGCTGTTCTGTCTCCTGCTCCTACTTCGAGAAATTCAGCACGTTCTTACACTGGTGCATACAGAGCAGTACAGGGTGTGCGGGCGTAGCCCACTACCTGGATGACTTTCTCTTTGTGGGACCAGGAGACGACGGCACATGCGCCCATATATTATCCCGGGCGGTTTCCCTGCTAGAGGAGCTGGGGGTCCCTATAGCCGCGGATAAGACGGAAGGACCCACCAGGGTCCTGTCTTACCTGGGCATAGAAATAGACTCGGCTGTGGGGTGCTGCCGCTTGCCCGAGGATAAGGTGACAAAGCTGCAGGGGTTAATAGTTGAGTGCTTGCAGAAGAAGAGGATACAGCTGAGACTATTGCAGTCCCTGCTAGGGTCCTTTAATTTTGCTTGCCGCATCATTCCCATGGGGAGGGTATTCTGCCGCAAGCTCGAGAGGGCCACGGCGGGGGTTCGGGACCCCCACCACACGGTCAGGCTGTCACGGGAAATGCGAGACGACATGGCAGTGTGGTCCACATTCCTGGGGCAATTTAATAGAGAGCTTATATGGCCCACGGAGCCCGAATCCAGCAAGGAACTGCAGCTCTTCACGGATGCTGCGGGCTCCACGGGATTTGGGGCTTATTTCCAAGGGGAATGGTGCGTCTCACGGTGGCCACAGTCTTGGATTGACAGGGGTTTCACGGTCAATCTTTTGCTGCTGGAACTGTTCCCCATCATAGTATCAGTGCAGCTGTGGGCAGCAGAATTGGCAAATCGGAACATAGTGTTCTGGTGTGACAACCTGGGGGTGGTACACGCAATTAACAATCAGAGGGCGGCTTCCCCTGAGGCCCTCAGGTTACTGCGTTACCTGGTGCTTCACTGTCTGAAGAACAACATACATTTTAGGGCTAGACATGTCCCAGGCATAGAGAACACTATCGCTGACGCCCTGTCTAGGTTTCAGTTTACAAAGTTTCGGGAGCTAGCTCCGGAAGCGTCACCCCTGGGGCTTAGGTGTCCAAATCTTATAGGGCAGATCATAGAATCGGCATGAAGGGTTTGGCACTGCTGTCACTGGCACCCTCAACTCGCAGGGCTTACGAGGCGGCCTGGAGAGATTGGGAAGAGTTTCAGTCTGCGCCTGACGCTAGCGGTAAGTCGGTCGAGGACCGGTTACTCGCATTCGTATGGGGCCATTATGTAAGAGGCAGATCAAAGTCGGCTATGACGGCGGCTTTGGCTGGTATAGCTTTCCACAGCAGGCTGAGAGGGGAGCAAGATCCCACAGCCTCTTTTGTATTGAGTAAGGCTTTGAGGGGCTGGGCTAAGCAGCGGCCAGTGCCTCCTGACACTCGGCGGCCTATAGATGAGCGCATGCTAGGGGAATTAGTAGCATGGCTGGATAGAGTGGCGGATAGCGCCTTTGAGGCTGCGCTCCTGAAGATCGCCTTTTCATTCGCCTTCTTTGGGGCATTTAGGATCGGGGAGCTGGTAGCTGCGAGCAAGAAGGCCCAGTCTGGTCTTAAGTGTGAGGACGTGGTTCTCCATGAGGACCACGTCCTGTGTAGGATACAGAGATCCAAAACAGACCAGCTGGGGAGGGGTAGTTTGGCCACCCTGCGATCCAGTGTGAACCAAGCCATTTGTCCTGTAGCATTATGCAGGGACTACATGTCTCTTAGGCCGGTTGGAGCCATGCAGTTTTTGGTGCACACAGATGGTGTGCCCCTCACCCGCTTTCAGTTCGGGGCTGTGTTCAGACGGTGCTTGACCGGCATGGGCTTGAGGGCTCAGGATTATGGGACACACTCCTTTCGCATAGGGGCCGCAACATGCGCAGCGGCGGCGGGGCTTCCACCCTCTGCCATACAGAAGGTAGGGAGGTGGAAGTCATCGGCTTATAAGAAATATATAAGATTAGATAAGATAGATAAGGTAGATAAGTTGTAGAATGCGCCTGTTGCGCCAGCCCAAAAACGTAAGTTTACAATCGGTTCTGGAACGGCTAGCGTTCTGGAATCGACGGTGTGGAGTGAATTTTTTACTTTTTCCTCCGAGATAGAACTAATTCAATTCGGCTGTCACCAAAGTTCACCGGAGGTTTTTTAAGTTTTTCACCTTCACTTGGGCTGTTTACTGTATGCTGGTTGTGTTACAGTGTATAATATATTGATGTTAACGTTAGGTTTTTTCTTTTTCAGCCTTTTCCCTTTCCTCATCACAACAGGGGAGAGTTTGGGTAGTGGGCCACTCATATATTTTTTGGGCGGCCAGGCATCCCATGGCCTCCAGAGCGTTAGGCTTGCTACTAGCTGACTCAGTGCAGTGGTTTGGGGTTAGGGGACTTCAGTGGGGTGGACTTTATAGCCTACTAGTTTCCAAGGCCCGCAGTTCAGGTCCCCCCAACACATTGATAATACATCTAGGGGGCAACGACCTGGTCAAAAATACGGGGCTCTCACTCATATGTAGCATAACGGCTGACCTGGAGCGCATTGCGGCCCTTTGGCCAGGGGTGCGGTTAGTGTGGTCTGATATTGTCCCCCGGCTTCAGTGGCGGGGCTGCAGGAATGCAGTTGCCATAGACAGGGCAAGGCGAAAGGTGAACCACGCTGTTTCCAGGAGGGTAAGCGCCATGGGGGGTAGGGCAGTGCGGCACCCCACGATAGTAAGGGAGTCGGCCCACCTTTATAAGTCAGACGGGGTCCACCTGTCTGACGCGGGCATGGAAATTTTCCTGGGCGACATCTTTTCTGGTGTGACTCGGCAATAGGAGGGCATTAGGTCTAGTTGAGGGGTGGCGGGCCTGGTCCCGGGCGACCTTGTTAGGTCTGAGGAGCCTTGGCAGTGGCGAGAAGGCGCTCTCGACCAGCAGTCGGGTGAGGTGTCAGGTGGTCACCGTGCGGTATTACCCCCCCCCTTGCCAGGATGGTGGGCGAGTCCCGAAATGAGCGGGGGCGGTGGGCACTTCCTGGAGGTGTCCGCGCCTTACCTTAGAGGGGGCGGGGAGCCGTCACGGTGCAGGCTGTACCTTACGTAAGGGGTGTGTTTGTTAGATTGGAGCGAGGCAGTCGCTGCCATTGACATACACCTCTGACTGGTGCTGGTCTCAAGTGCTGTCTTGGCCATCCCTTTGATAGACTAACAAGGGTCATACCACCTAAATAAATAACTTGACCATTTTAAACTTATGCCATGGTTGTCTGAGTCTTATTTTTAGATAAGGTGTCCGCGTGAATTATTTCTAGGAAATTATTGTAAGGGTAATAACAAAGGGTAACCAATATAATCCCTTGGGCGCCTTAGGCAAAACGAGGGCTGCATAGGCCAGAGTGCAGTTAAGAGCCCGGGGATTTAGGGGTTAAACGCAGATACACATGCAGTATAGAGCAGTGTGTAATTCTTAGGCAGTTTAGCATGTGGTGCTTATGGGCCAATCAGCACCCAGAGGGGAGGTAGCTTAAGTGGGGTATATAGGGTCCAGCTTAGGGGGAGGAACTTCCTCTTGGAATCCGGATTCCCACCCTCCCATCCCTTCTTTTCTTTCCTCTCTCTGGTGCTCATTGCCTTCGGGCTGTCCAAACAATTCGGTTAAATTTAATTTAGTTTAAAAATCGGCGAGAAGGCGCTCTCGACCAGCAGTCGGGTGAGGTGTCAGGTGGTCACCGTGCGGTATTACCCCCCCCTTGCCAGGACGGTGGGCGAGTCCCGAAATGAGCGGGGACGGTGGGCACTTCCTGGAGGTGTCCGCGCCTTACCTTAGAGGGGGCGGGGAGCCGTCACGGTGCAGGCTGTACCTTACGTAAGGGGTGTGTTTGTTAGATTGGAGCGAGGCAGTCGCTGCCATTGACATACACCTCTGACTGGTGCTGGTCTCAAGTGCTGTCTTGGCCATCCCTTTGATAGACTAACAAGGGTCATACCACCTAAATAAATAACTTGACCATTTTAAACTTGCCATGCCATGGTTGTCTGAGTCTTATTTTTAGATAAGGTGTCCGCGTGAATTATTTCTAGGAAATTATTGTAAGGGTAACAACAAAGGGTAACCAATATAATCCCTTGGGCGCCTTATTGTTATGTTACTTTCACTTAGTGATAGCTCAGGATGTTCTACAGTTCATTTTTATTTCTTTAGCCTAAGCAGCCTTAGCTTATAAACAGAACAAGTGAATCATCCATCTGGCTTACAACAAATGGAGATCAAAGTTGTACATCTGCTCTTTATTTTAACTTTAATTCATTCCTTTCCCTCTACCATGATAAGTCACTGCAAGGTCTATGCTGCTAACGTACAGTAGTAGCACTACGGACAATAGGTCTTAAAGGTGCGTACACACGGGGGGAGATATATTGCAAGCAATATATTGCTTGCAATATATTGCTGAGCAATATATTGCTCAGTGTCTCCTTTTCATCAGCGACCAGAGATGGTCGCTGATGAAAAAGAACCTCTGCCGGGGGAGCCACAGAGGTAATTAGCTGGTCGCAGGAGCAAGCTCCTGCGACCAGCGATTACAATGGGGCAGAAAACGGGAGCGCGCACCCGGCGATTTATCGCTGGGGCACACTTCCATCACTGGCAATATGGTCGCCTGCAACCATATTCCCAGCGATTATAGCCCCTATCGCCCCCGTGTGTACACAGCTTTAGTCCCATACACCAGGGGTGGCGGGAGCCCTGTGCTGAACAATGTGCTTAACCCCTTCCCGACAATTGACGTACATTTACGTCATGGTCGGGAAGTACTTCCCGACACATGGCATAAATGTACGTCATGGATGTAAACTGTCACCGCGTCTATAGACGCGGTGACAGTTTGGAGATGTCTGCTGTCCCTGACAGCAGACATCCCCCCTCGCCGCCCGGGGGGGGGCAGGGATGCCCCCCCCGGTCGGCGATCGCTGTGATTGGCTGTTCAAATGTGAACAGCCAATCACAGCTATTTCTGTGTTACCGGCGGCTATGCCGCTCGGTAACACAGAAAACGGTGGTGATCGGTGCTGTTAAGTACAGCACCGATCACCACCGATCCGCGGACACCCCCTCCCTCCCACCCGGCAGCACTATGTGCTTACCCGGCACCCGGCAGCCGCTCTCCTCCCTCTGCTATGCGCCGCAGGGCTGCCTCCCCCCTCCCTCCCCCCGCCAGCAGCAGCAGCACTAGGGACAGTGTAAAAATGAAAAAAATAAAATGAAATGATTATATATATATATATATATATGTGTGTGTATGTGTGTATATACACACACACACACACACACATATATATATATATGTGTGTGTATGTGTGTATATACACACACACATATATATATATATATATATATATATGTGTGTATATACACATATATATATATATATATGTGTGTATATACACACATATATATATATATATATGTGTGTATATACATATATATATATATATATATATATATATATATACAGATAGATATTCCCGACCGAAGACGTATATATACGTCATGGTCGGGAGGTACTTCCCGACCGAAGACGTATATATACGTCATGGTTTTAAACTGTCACCGCGTCCATAGACGCGGTGACAGTTTGGAGATGTCTGCTGTCCCTGAGCCCCGGTCGGCGATCGCTGCGATTGGCTGTTCAAATGTGAACAGCCAATTGCAGCGTTTTCTGTGTTACCGGCGGCTAAGCCGCTCGGTAACACAGTGATCGGTGGTGATCGGTGCTGTTAAGTACAGCACCGATCACCACCGATCGCCAGCCCCCCCCCCTCCCACCCGGCAGTCCCCCCTCCCACCCACCCGGCTGCCGCAGCGCCAGCACCCCTCCCACCCCCCCACCAGCCGCAGCGCCAGACCCCCTCCAAAATCTGGTGAGCAAAATGGGGTCACATGTGGGGGGGTTCCACTGTATTGGTGCTTCCGGGGTCTTGCTAATGCGACATAGCACCCACCATTCATTCCACCACCAAATATCACTCCTTCCCTTCTGAGTCCTGCCATGCACCCAACTGGTATTTTTTGGTCACATGTGAGGCATTGCCATACTCGGGAGAAATTGGGGCACAGATTTTGGCGTGCTTTGTCTCCTTCATTCCTTGTGAAAATGAAAAACTTTGAGCCAGAACTGCATTTTTGTGTAAAAAAGTACATTTTTTTTACACAAAAATGCAGATCTGGCTCAAAATTTTTCATTTTCACAAGGAATGAAGGAGACAAAGCACCCCAAAATCTGTGCCCCAATTTCTCCCGAGTATGGCAATGCCTCACATGTGACCAAAAAATACCAGTTGGGTGCATGGCAGGACTCAGAAGGGAAGGAGTGATATTTGGATTTTGCAGCACAGATTCTGGTTGAATGAACCCTGAAGCACCCATACAGTGGAACCCCCCCACAAGTGACCCCATTTTGCAAACTACACCCTTCAGGGAATTCATCTAGGGGTATAGTGTACATTTCAAACCCCCAGGGGTTTCACCAATTTTGATACAACTGAGCTGTGAAAATGAAAAATTAAATTTTTTCATTTGCACAGCCCAGTTGTATCAAAATTGGTGAAACCCCTGGGGGTTTGAAATGTACACTATACCCCTAGATGAATTCCCTGAAGGGTGTAGTTTGCAAAATGGGGTCACTTGTGGGGGAGGTTCCTAACTTTTAGCATCTTATGGTGCCTAGAAACCTACATGGTGCCTAAAAAATAATCTCATAAAAAGGAGGCTCCAAAATCAAGTAGGTGCTCCTTCTATTATGAAGCCTGTGGTTTGGTCACCGTGCACACTAGGGCCACATATAGGACATTTATGAAAACCAAAGAATTGGGGGAATCAATTTTTAGTCACATTTCTCTAGTAAAATCTACTGTGTTCCTTAGAAAAATGTATTAAAATTGAAAATCTGCAAAAAAAATGAAATTTTGAAATTTCACCTACACTTTGTTTTAATTCCTGTGAAACACCTAAAGGGTTAACAAACTTCCAAAATGCTGTTTTGAATACTGTGAGGGGTGCAGTTTTTGAAATGGCATCATTTATGGGGGTGTCTCACATACAAGTCCCTCAAAGTCACATCAGAACTGAACTGGTCCCTAAAAAAATCAGTGTTTGAAATTTTCTTGAAAATTTGAGAATTTGCTATTCATATTTTACGCCTCCTAGTGTCCAAAAAAATGAAAAGGAAGTTGAAATAATGATGGCAACATAAAGTAGACATATGGTCTATGTTAGTTATTAACTATTTTGAGTGGTAAGATTATTTGTCTCACAAGCAGAAAATTTAACATTTTGCAAATTGCTAAATTTTCCATTTTTTCCCGACATTTTGGTATTTTTCACAAAAAAACACAGACTGTATCGACCCAAATTTACCACTAATTTGAAGTACAATGTGTCACGAAAAAACAATCTCAAAATCACTGGGATAAGTAAAAGCAAAAAAAAGTTATCCCCACTTAAGTGATACATGTCAGATTTGAAAAAAAGGGCTCTGTCAGGAACGCAAAAACTGGCTCTGTCAGGAAGGGGTTAAGATTGCTCAGCACACGTCGCTGCACACTCTGCGGGTTATTCTGTTGGGTACGGTGAAACATACGTACGGTCCGTCACACCATGCATTTTCCATACGCTCACGGTGAGCATAAGTCCACCCACAGAACAGCCGCACACGGACGGTCACAGACACCGACAATGGGGAGTGGTGTTCACTTGAACGTACGGCCACCGTGCACGGACAGATCTCCCTCTTAGCCACCGATACCTGGCGTACATCAGAGCGTACGCCACAGTGCACGGACGGATCTCGTCCGTTTTCCCACCGACACCTTCCATATATCTGAGCATACGCCACATGCAAACATGTTCTACTATTGTTCAAAATAAGACTTTAGAGTGTGATAGGCAGATGTTGGGATCCTTTGTTAGAGATATGCGATTGCAATAATGTGCTTGGTGGCATCTTACATCCAGAGTGTGCTACATAAAGTTCATAGCAGATATGAAAGTGCATAATGTACTGTATGTTCTTGGGGAAAAAAATACAGATTATGTGCAAAATAGTGGTCATGGCCTTAGGACATTGCTCCACCATTGCAAGTAGAAATTGAGTCCAAAAACATCATTGTTGCTCTTAGACGTGGTTTATGTGTCTTTTTCATAATAAAAAACTGGTATGTTTGTGTTACAGTGAAAAAGTTGACAAATGTCGACTCCTGTGAATTGAGTGTCCTGCTTTTTAAAGTAGAAAAAAACACTTTCTGAATGGGTGTAGATGGTTATAAAATAACTACCTGGACATATATAACCAGGTATTAGAATGAATATTACCTAAAATTAAACCAACCTTTACATGTAGAGAAGTGTAGAAAGATATGCTTCCAATGTGTTTGAGGGCTGTGTGTGGCTTGTAGGTAGTGAAATCATGGTTTTCACTTAATAGGCTGCAGCATTGCTTATTACATTCAGGTGTAGTAATCAGCATTAATTAGCAGACCCAGGCGTCCGCTCTCATGCGGTATCTCTAGGGGTGGTCTGGAGCTATCTTTGGCGTCTGGCTGTTTTTGGCCCAAAATGCACGGTGCGTTCGCCGATCGAGGCGGTTGTGGCACCGTGCATTTTGTGTGCACACCCCCGTGTACGCCCATGTTTATGCCCAGTTTTCCTCATTATTCCGGCCGCTCCCATAAAAATGCCCACATGCCGCCCACAATGACTGTGCTCTTGCGGACAGGTTTTTTCGCACGGAGAGACCCGTCCGTGAGCGTTGTGAGGTCGCCGCACATGCGCATTGCGAAATATACGCATGCGCAGATGAAAATAAAAACCGATCCGCCCGTATATGGTCCCACCGTACCAAACAGAATAAGGCCCTCTGCAATCCATGCTTACTGTCTTAGCGATCTACACAGATTGCTAAGAAAACAGCCCAAAATCGCTAGGTGTGTATAGGCTTTTAGGGTTTGTAGTTCTTAAGCTAGGAAATTGCTCATAGCAGAAATAGCAGGGGAGAACCTGCAAATGCTATCGAAGGCTTATTAAATAGACCCATGTATCACTGATGATAAAGAAGTGCCATATATGTGATGGACTGTAGCCACCCATTGTACATTTATGTAACTGGAGAAAACGGACTGAACACTGTCCCAATGGTGCCAGTTGGGCACCTTTCCTTCAAAGCACCATATCATATACAATAGTCTCTTTGTGCCCCCTACCCCAAATGTAAATAATAAATATACATCCTACTTGTAGGAAGCAGAGGAGGAGTGGCCACTGCTGTGTGGGTGTGGCCAGTGCTGTGTATGTGTGTGGCCACTGCCTAAACTATCAGACAAAGGGCGGGATTCTCTATCACTTACTGCCGCGGCCAGGGGTCCTTTTCCTCCACGAAGCTTGCACCGCATATTCTGTGTCACTCGCCGGTGGAAGTGAGCGCCCTGCACTTCCGCATTCTTGGGTATTTCTCTATGCGCGCGCCTCCCCATAAATTAACATTGGGCATATTCATTTCATTCATATTCTCTATGCCCCACTGCGGTACTCACTACAGGTTTTTTTATTCGCCTCACAGGACTGGTGAAGAGGTAGTAAATGTCAGTTTTATAATGAGAAAACTGGCATATGTGATATGTATTTCTAATCTTGTATTGTATGTCACAATTATTTTATAGTTTTATTAAAGTATTATTTCATTCTTTTTTTATTTTTATTTTACTTGCATGTTTGGTCAAGGTCTGTGGTAGAATTAGGGAAAATGATGTGCCAGTGATATATGATTAGGGATGCCAATCCCGGGACATTTTTTCAATCCCGGAATTCGGGATTGAAAAAGGCCCAATCCCGCCTCGGCCGCCCCGCATATTTATTTACAGAAACGTGGCTGGGAGCCGGGTGGGTGGTTGAGCAGGGGAGATGGAACCAGGGTGGGAGGACGAGCTGGGTTGATGGTGAGGGTGCTGGTCAACCTTGTCCGCTGCTTATTGGGTGGGTGCTGGCGGTCTGATCTGTTGCTGGGCGGGATTTCGGGCCGGGGACAGCATGGAGGCAGCCTGTGCAGCGTGACCTCTGATGTCGGCAAGCCGCGCAGAGCCGTGCTGCCCGGGACGCGAGAAGCCGGACAGTTGCGGAGCACCCGCTCAGACATTAAACTCCAATCCCGGGATTGAAATACTGGCATTTTGGCGGCCAAATCCCGGGATCCGGCCGATCCCGATCCTGGGATTGGCCACCCTATATATGATGTGTCAATGATGAGTTTAGATATATATATATATATAAACCCCATAGACTTACAAGTAAGTCAACCCACCCTGGCAGAGATTAGAAACCCGCCCAGAGAAAGTAAGACGCGCGCTGGACACCGACCCCGGGGATCGCGACGGGGTGAGTTACCGCAAACACATTGCGGTAACACATTTGAAACAGAATATGGAGAAGTGACTATGACTATGACTAACGGTGCGCAAATGTGCCGTTAAACTACCATTAACTACACATATTTGCGGCAAATGATAAAGAATCCCGCCCAAAATGGTAAAGGTAGAAAACTTTACCAGCATCATTTTGTGAGAAAAATATAAATACAACTTTAATACTTAATACAATGATTTATGGCCAACAGTGTGGCTAGCTGGGCGGCTGGCCATCACCATGCTGCTATAACGTTGGACCTATTTTAATTTAAAGGTCTAGGACTGGGGTAACCAACTCCAGTCCTCAGGAGCTACCAACAGTTCACGTTTTCCAGCTCACCTCCCAGGTACACAGGTGCCCTCATTACTGACTGACATTTTAAAAGATCCACAGGTGGAGCTAAATACTTCACTTGCAATTCTGTGAGGAGACCGGGAAAACTTTAACTGTTGGTAGCTCTCGAGGACTGGAGTTGGCTACCTCTGGTCTGGGACCATTATTAATCTGGTTTTGGCCTAGGAATGCACAGTGCAGAGCAGCATAGGGTAGGAACGCACAGCGGCAGAGCAGCACAGGTTAGGAATGCACAGTGGCAGAGCAATACAGGTTGGGAATGCACATTGCCAGAGTAGTACAGATTAGGAATGCACAGTGGCAGAGCAGCACAGGGTAGGAATCAGGGCCGGACGATGCCAGAATGCCAGAAGGGCCGATGGCCAGGTGGGACAATTTTTGCCATCCTAGTTGAACTAGTCAGCTCAGCACCGCCTAGTCAGCTCAGCGGACAGCCTGAGCACATCATGACACATATGACGTCATGATGCAGCTCCGTCAGTCTGAGTAGTTTAAATACAGACAATAGTGGCGGCGGCTGGGTGCTGCGCAAACCAGCAGCGTTTCCCTCTCTCCCATCCTACAGCCAGTGATCTTTGCAGCAGTGGCAGCACAAGGGGCAGTTCCTGTCCCCGCCTCCTCCCGAGAATATAGTAGCGCTAATACCAGGGATGACAAAGTGCAGGCTCTATCACAAATCCATTATTTGGTGCCGTCCCCCAGGCAAGGGCATCAATAATGCCTCCTCTTCTTGAGTGGCAGCGCTATATGTGGAGAAGAGACTGAGAAATATGACTGGGAATTGCAATTAACAGGTCGGATGTGGAATGCTGCTTTGAAGTTTGATATCTCCAGTTCCCCAGGGCCGATTTTCAAAATTCTGGTATCCCTGGAAAAAGGGGATCCTCAGCTATCAGCATAGGACCCATATACACCTGGGGCCCCTGGGCAAGTGCTCATTAAGCCCATATGAAAAGACGGCCCTGCTGTACCCACAGAATGGGCGTGTGTGCACTGCAGCCCTGATGCTTTTGCAATCTACTGATAATTGCTAATTTATGACACCATTGAAGCTGCGACCACATCTGAATCCGGTTCAGGGTCAATAAACTGCATTGCTACCCATCTTGCCTGAACCAGATGTGGCTATAACTACAATGGAGTCACAAGTGAATCAATAGACAGCACATGCCTCCCACAGTACATCCTCGTAGTGAGGAGTCAGTCACAGAGTGAATGACAGGTAGTCACCATTTTGGGGAAGGTAACCGGGTGCGTCTGTAAAAATTCAGATGTATTGTGTTTTCTGATGTGTCTCAGGATTCAGCTGCGATCTCATATGTATACAAAAATGGCACCCATGTTGTGCAGCCATGGAGGAAATCATATTTAACATTACAGCATACTTGGGTACTTGTGTAATAACGGGGCGCCCCATTTTGAGATTGGGTCGGAAAAATGGCATCGCATCGCATGCAACCAAATCGCATGCGATGCGATGGACGCGATTTTCAATAGGATTCAATGATATGAATGAGCGCAGCGAGCCACAGAGCCCGAAGCATGGTGAGGGGACGCGGAATACATTTTAAGTAATCCGCGTCCCCTCGCCACGCTTCGGACTCGGTGGCTCGCTGCGCTCGCCACGCTATATAAAATCAACTCTATGCCCACTTGGATAGTGGGGAAATGAACAGGACCATTTTAACATTGAATCCTATGGAAAATAGCGGCCATCGCATCGCATGAGATTTGGTCGCGATGCGATTTTGCAGAAAATCGCGTCGCATCGCATCTGATTGTATACCTTAAGTTAAGGCATACAATCAAATAATCGGACACCCAGATATTACACAAGTACCCATACTTGCCTACCTGACCCTCTCCATGCGGGAGAAAATGCTCTGCTCCTGGACTTCCCTGGTAATGTATGATTGCCATCACCTGTGGTGAAACCCCTTTACCTAGCTCCCCACAGGTGATGGCAATCATACATTACGAGGGAAGTCCAGGAGCAGAGCATTTTCTCCCGCATGGAGAGGGTCAGGTAGGCAAGTATGCATTACAGTGCCCCAATTCCTATTATGCAACATTACAGTGCCCTCTTACCACCGTAACATCCGTTACACAGGCTGGATGCAATTGCTGAGCAGGCAAATCATGGTCAATGGTAATCCTTTAACCTGGTTCTGTGAGCCACTGCTGCTAAACAGCTGCATGTACAGTATGTGTACACTGTACCCACTAAGGACACTGACAAAATGGCAGCTATGGGCTGCACTCTTATGTATATTTGCTCAGCCCACAAAATGGCCGCTTCCACTCTGCAGATAATGAGCACTTTAAGGCATCTGACTCATTTTCTCGTTCACACACCTTTATTTTCAGCAAATAAACATATGACAGAGTCGTGTTTATCTGGCATACACTGCATACACTGTATGAACATGGAGTTAACTGGACATTCAATGCTAGCACTATGAGTACGACTGTGCAATGTGTAACCTCATCTATGACACAGTGTTAAATCATGGACAGAAAGGTAAAGTTTATTTGACACCCTGCATTACATAAGCAGAAATCCAGCCTTGAAAATAATTACAATAATTGGTTTTAGTAACCTTCAGCCGGTGGTTTTTGTGGTGTTCGCCTATATGTGTGAGCACCTGGCGGGCACTTGTGTTATTCCACCTCAGGTGCACATGTAGCTGCGCTCTTAGGAAACCAGTGACCTTTCCGCCGCTGCCCTGCTAGACACCTATATTTTTAAATGATCCATTTCGTCAAAACTGAAAAAGGCTTTTGAATATTGAAAATGTTCCTGCTTTCTTTAGACCTTGGTCTTTCCTGCATTTTTCACATGCCGCTGTCACCTCAGATCCTTCTCCATTTAGTCTGGAAAGGGAACAGCCTTCAGCCGTGCTATGAATGAGAGATTTGTTGCACAGGTGCATTAGAGACCTGCTCTCGCCGTAAATTTAAGCTTATTCAGCCGTCATATTTTACAGGCAGATGGCCAAACGTGTCGTGCACTGCGCACGGGGAAACAGAGTAGGTCACTTACATATGCAGGTCCTGAGTGCCCATGTCTCAGAGTGCTGGTCCCATAAAAGCCCTGGAAACACCATTTTTAAAAGATATTTTTTCATTGGACAAAATGCGCACTTCTTCTCATCTGCCTTTTCCCTTCATTTTTTCCCCCCGCACTGACCTAATAACTCTGTTCTGGCCATCTGTCATTTAGGGGTTCGAATAATCAGCTAATATATTTATATTTTACAAGACATTTATTTATGTCATAAATTACCCCTCTCGGCTCTGGGCCCCATAGCAGCTGCACCCCCTGCACCTATGGTAGTTACACCCCTGTATATAACACATGTAACTGTGACAGGGAAGGTGGCCCCTCTCAGCTCTGGGCCCCATAGCAGCTGTAGTACCTGCACCTATGGTAGTTACACCCTGTATATAACACATGTAACTGACAGGGAAGGTGGCCCCTCTCAGCTCTGGGCCCATAGCAGCTGCACTCCCTGCACCTATTGTCTCTACACCCCTGTATATAACACATGTAACTGTGACAGGGAAGGTGGCCCCTCTCAGCTCTAAGCCCCATAGCAGCTGCACTCCCTGCACCTATGGTAGCTACACCCTGTATATAACACATGTAACTGTGACAGGGAAGGTGGCCCCTCTCAGCTCCGGGCCCCATAGCAGCTGCACTCCCTGCACCTATTGTCTCTACACCCTGTATATAACACATGTAACTGTGACAGGGAAGGTGGCCCCTCTCAGCTCTAAGCCCCATAGCAGCTGCACTCCCTGCACCTTTGGTAGCTACACCCTGTATATAACACATGTAACTGTGACAGGGAAGGTGGCCCCTCTCAGCTCTAAGCCCCATAGCAGCTGCACCCCCTGCACCTATGGTAGCTACACCCTGTATATAACACATGTAACTGTGACAGGGAAGGTGGCCCCTCTCAGCTCTGGGCCCCATAGCAGCTGCACTCCCTGCACCTATGGTTGCTACACCCTGTATATAACACATGTAACTGTGACAGGGAAGGTGGCCCCTCTCAGCTCTGGGCTCCATAGCAGCTGCACCCCCTGCACCTATGGTAGCTACACCCCTGTATATAACACATGTAACTGTGACAGGGAAGGTGGCCCCTCTCAGCTCTGGGCCCCATAGCAGCTGCACCCCCTGCATATAGGGTAGCTACACCCTGTATATAACACATGTAACTGTGACAGGGAAGGTGGCCCCTCTCAGCTCTAAGCCCCATAGCAGCTGCACTCCCTGCACCTATGGTAGCTACACCCCTGTATATACCATATGTAACTGACAGGGAAGGTGGCCCCTCTCAGCTCTGGGCCCATAGCAGCTGCACTCCCTGCACCTATTGTCTCTACACCCCTGTATATAACACATGTAACTGTGACAGGGAAGGTGGCCCTTCCCAGCTCTGGTCCTGTTTATACCTGTTCATGAGCATTCTCTTTGCTTTTCGCCTGTACTTATATTTTAGGACATCTTCTGTGGTACTTCTCTTCTGGGGCATTTTGTCATTGTCCAACAGGAGTCACCAAGCATCAACAGGCAGATCATCTCCACAAAGCACTGGCTGGATAGCTGATGGCAGTGGTAGAACTTGTGAGTGGAGAGCCTAGATGCAAAAACAAAATTTGGGCCCCTTCCTCTACCCCAACCCAAGAAGTCATTGCTGGTATGGGCAACAATGGCCCCTTAGTCCTCAAGGGTCCCGGTGCAAAGTACCTACTGTCCCAATGTTAGTTCCATCTCTGGCTGTTGGGGGTTCCAAATTCCTATTATTTGTTATTGTCAGGCCATGCTGAAGAGGATCTATCATGCAGAAATAGCAGTTATCGGTATGATCTGAAGGCTTGCTTAAAATCAATGGGTCATCCATGTAGTGTAGATCCAAATAACATGTATTGCAGCCAATGTGAGGTGCTCAGGGGTTGACCCCGGCCCATCGACACACTTCCTACGTGGCGCTGCGGTGTACAGTCTCTTTCACTCTAAGCCGGACGCTCTATGATGACACAAGTGCTGCCCCGTCACCACGCATAGAAGCTTCACCACAGACAGCAGACCAGGCTCCCGGGAGCAGCAGGTACTGATAGAGCTCTCCGCTCTCTTCCCGACCGCCGTCCCTGCTCTCCACCCTGCACTTATGTGGCATAATATGTAATAGGCATTACGGCATGTGTAATGTGTAATGGCCATTATGGTGTGTGGTATGACGTGTAATGGGCGTTAGGGTGTGTGGCATAATGTGTAATGTGCATTACAGCGTGTGGCATAATGTTTAATGGGCATTACAGAATGTGACCTATTGTGTAACGGACATTATGATCTTATGTGTAATGGTCATTACGGAGTATGGCGCAATGGGCATTAGGTGTAAATTTTCCATGCACGCCTTTGGCGTGCACTATCCCTGATTCTACAGGGGGGGGTGATTAATTCCGAAACGCAATACACATTAATAAGTCACCATCTATTTAGTTTGTATTGATGCCCATTAGGCGGTGATAGAAATGCCCATTAGGCAGTGATAGGCACACCCCTCCAATGGTGCACCCCCAAATAAAATGGGCTGTGCACACCTATGGCTTCAGCCGCGTGGGCTTCAGTATAATGACTTTGGAAGAAGTAGGTTTTGGCTGCTTCCTCATTTTTCAAATTCAACACTTGACGTCAGTGACCCAGATAATGCGCTGCCAGGAATGTTATCTGCAGCAGTGCAAATACAACAAAATACTTTTCACATCAAGTTTTACATTTCGGATGCTGATCTTCCTGTTTCAGTGCCTTTCGCTGTTATTTGAGTGTCTACAGCCATTTTTGCTTGAAAATTCAGTTCCTATAGAATGTGTTACATTATCCAGACTTCACCTTTCCAAATTCTTGGTGCTAATAGTGTGTTATGTCTGCAACCAGAGGAGCTACGGGTATTTACTGACGGAATCGTGTTTTCTGGGGGATGGAACCTACATAACTCTAACCATTATACAGGTACTGTAGATTATAGCTGGTGGTGTCTCTGCTTTATAAAATAGACATCTAGACAAGACAATGATTCTGTACCTATAGCTGTGGGAAACTACCGGAGACTATAGTAAGACTTTGTTCTCAAAATGGGCAAAACCATGTGCACTGCAGGTGGGGCAGATGTAACATGTGCAGAGAGAGTTAGATTTGGGGGGGGGGGGGGTGTCCAAACTGAAATTTAAATTGCAGTGTAAAAATAATGCAGCCAGTATTAACTCTGCACAGAAAAAAAATAACTTCCACGCAGCCGGAAGGGCTTGCAAATCATATATAAGACAGATTGAATGTAGTTACATGGTCACATGACCGCGCGATGTGTCGCAGCTAATGGCTGTGCGTTCCACGCAGCCCGGACATAGCGCGGAACGCACAGCCATTAGCTGCGACACATCGCGCGGTCATGTGACCATGTAACTACATTCAATCTGTCTTATATATGATTTGCAAGCCCTTCCGGCTGCGTGGAACGCACGGCCATGTTGGATGACGCAGGTAGCGTGACCACATGACCGGATTCTACCCTATCAGGTTTTTGTCTATGGGAAAGTTCATCCTACTTCCGGCCACGGAGATCTGGCCAGGAAATTAACGCTAATTATACACAGATGGCTTTTCTGCTATATATACACGCTTAGGAGGTTTATCAAGCACACTTCTGATGAAGGAACTGAAGTTCAGAAACGCGTTAAGTGTGCCTCCGTGTTTTACTTGTTGGACTCCTTGGTGACTCTGCTGCTTCCTGGTGATAGCAACCCCTTGGTCCGGACCAAGAACTGCTGCCCAAATTTCATCTGGGACTCACTGGACTGCTGCTGCTTTGCCTTGGAGAAACCTTTGAATTGCTTTATTTATGTCCATGTTTGTAAGTGCAAAATCTCATTAAATTGTTATATGTTTAAGACATGCTGCACTATTTTTGCTCTCTTTTCCATTTATAGAGCTATTGGACAAACGTTTATTATTTGAAAATTAACCCCTCAAGGTGGTAACTGTATTACTCTATTTGTATATCACCTTCAGGTGTATCATTTGTCTCACAAACACCATTCAGCGCTTAGAGCCATATTTTTTTTCTCTATCTGTATGCATTTTAAGTGAAAGTGGGAGTTCACTTTATATGTTGCACTAAGCTGCTTATGGTTATATAATTTGCGCACTAAACCCCAAGATACCTTTGTTTCCATTTGCTCTTTTCTTCCCATTTCTTTTGTGGTTGGTGCTGCAATTATGTTTGCTTTTAGAGAATTACGTGATCAATTAGTGAAAAATACCTTTACATCACAAGATACTAATATAGATATCAGTGATGAAAATTTGGGATCCGTGTTTTTTAAATTAGAGTCCATCATGATTAAAGAGAATAGAATCTGGTGGGAAATGGTAACTCTAGAGCATTATGTATCATCTAAGATTATTCCGAAGGGGTTAAAAATTACCAAACCCCCTTCCTTCAATGCTCTAGATAGTACTTTTAAACAGGAATGGGATACCATCCTAGATTCATGCTCTTTTTCATTGATGAATTTAATTCTTAAAGACAGAGCAAAATTGTTAAAATCCCTCAATGAGGAAATCACAACATTACAAAACCTGGTGAGCCCTTTTAAGGGACTTGACGATTTTGCCATGTATGAAGAAGCCCTCCTTGATAAAATGAGTAAAAATACAAGGGAACTCCGTGAGAGAAAGGGCAAAAAATTCCTACGGGAATGTAACTTGGAGAAGGAACCAGAGAAAATAAATAAAACAGAGCTAATTGATATTACTAACGAATCTTATAAAAAACCTTATATCCCGCCCTTCAAAAAACAACCATTTCTAAAAAAAAGGTTCCACAACTCACTTGAAGAAAGATCACAAATGCCAGTATATGAAAATAGATACCCACAGAGGGATCAACATTTTAGAAAACAAAAACCCCAATATCATGATCGTTTTATGAACCAAAGACAATATAACCACCCCAACAGGGAAAATAGATGGGAAACACCCAAAAGATATTTTAGACCCAGAACAACCCCTCAGAACCATCCACGTTTTAAATTACAAAATCGTTATTCAGCCCTTAATGATTTTAAAGACAATAACAGGGATGATCAACAGTCTTTTTTAGAGTGGGACTACCACACACCCCAAAGACGGTTCCAATAGAGAAAAGTAAACCTAAAACCAAACGTGGAACCAGGGGTGGTAAGAAAAAGAAAAAACAAAAACAAAAAAAGAAACCGTCAAATACCATCGTTAAGTCAGACCTATCACAAGGGAAAATATTTAACCTTACAGGGAGAAACTTAACTGAATATGAAACACAGATTCTCCAAAAGGGTTTAAAGTTTGCCCCATCCTGCAAGCCCAATTCTTTTGATTTATTCTTAGACGTTCAAAAATATATCCGCAGGCTAACGATTAAACGTTTTTTTGCCAATAAAGAAAATAATACTGATGATACTATACCATCTACCCAATCAAATTTTAAACCAACCTCTACCTTTTACCCCACCCACTGCAAGGGAAGTTTTTTAGAATGTTTTAATAAAGTAGTATGCGAAGAAATAGATAAGGTGATTTTAAAAGAAAATCAAAAAACATATAAAAGAAATGTTAACCTTACTAAAAAAGAGTTTGAAACTTTAAAAACACTCAAAGATGACAGTGATGTCATTATAAAACCGGCAGACAAGGGGGGGGGGGTAGTTTTAATGAAAAAAGATACATATATGAAGGAAATAGAAAAACAATTAAAAACAGGAAATACTTATAAAAAATTAAAAGCAGATCCGACTACAAGAATTGCTAAAGCACTGCTCACTTTAACCACTGATGCCAGAGATTTAAACGTAATTACAAAAAATGAATATGAATTTTTAAACATAAAGGAACCATCAATCCCTACCATCTATGTACTTCCTAAATTACACAAGGATCCGGTAAACCCTCCAGGTAGGCCTATTATTTCAGGCTGTAATAGCCTAACTAGTAATCTCTCGGCCCTAATAGATCATTATTTGCAGCCCATGGTGGTTAAAACAAAAGCTTACCTGAAAGATACCGGTGATGTATTACGTAAAATATCCAGTTATAAATGGTCTGATAATGATTTTATTTGTAGTGCCGATGTTAGCACTTTATATACCATTATTGATAAAGAAAAAGGCATAGAGGCAGTCACATATTTTTTATCATTATCTTCATATAGTGTTGACCTGCAAAAATTCATTTTAGATGGTATCGATTTTATCTTATCAAATAATTATTTTTATTTTGACGGCTCCTTTTATATACAGTGTATAGGGACAGCAATGGGCACCAGATTTGCCCCCAGTTACGCGAATTTATATATGGCGTACTGGGAGGATCTTATAATCTGGCCCGGCGGCCAAATGGGGGCAAATCTGGTGTCCTGGGTACGTTACATAGATGACGTGTTTTTTATATGGCGTGGTAGTGAAGAAAGTCTTACCACTTTCTGTCAACATCTTAATACAAACTCTTTTAACATTAATTTTAGTTTCAATATTAGTAAAAGTGAAGTTTCGTTTTTAGATTTGATGTTTTTTATAGAGGACGGTACTATGATGACGAAAACTTTTAGGAAACCAACAGATTCGAACAGTTTCATAGATATAAATAGTGCTCACCATAGGAATTGGCTAAGCGGCATTCCATATAGCCAATTTATACGCATCAAGAGAAATTGTTCTGACAAAACTATCTGTGATGAACAACTTGAAGAGGTCACTGAACGTTTTCTAGCTAAAGGATATGCACAAGACACTTTAATTAAAGTAAGGGAAAAAGTAAATGAAATAGACAGAGATACACTTTTAAAAGAAAAAAGCCCAAATACGAAAAAAGAAAGTACGCAACATCAATGGGCCTTTATCTCAAAATATAATGATTCACATAAAAAAATAGAACAAGTGTTCAAACGTAACTGGCACCTTCTAAAACAGGATCCAATATTAGGGACCCTCTTACCATCCAAACCCTCTTTCGTTTATCGAAAAGCAAAATCATTAAAGGACCATTTGGTTAGAAGTTCTATAGATGTAAACAAAAGACAAAGTGATAGAACTAGAGGGTTCCACCGCTGTGGAAGCTGCCTTATGTGCAAATCTGTAAAATCCTCTGAAAGAAAAATGGTGAATTTTAAAGTTAATGGCAATGAATATAAGATTGAAGATTTTATAACATGCCATTCAAAAAATATTATTTATGTCTTAGAGTGTGCCTGCGGACTATTTTATGTGGGCAAAACCACGCGCCAATTAAAGGTCCGCCTAGCGGAACACATCTATAATATTAGAAAAGGTCTTTTAACGCATAATGTTTCGGCTCATTTTAAAACACATCATAATAGTAGTGAATGTTTTTTAATCAATTTTTGGGGGATCCAAGCAGTAACCCCAAGATGGCGGACCAAAGATATTGATAAAAGATTAGCACAGACAGAGATGCGTTGGATTCATCGCCTCAATACAATCGTGCCCAATGGTCTAAATATAGATTTTGAGCTGAAGCATTTTTTAACATGAATGTTTTTTAAAATTCACCATCTTTTCTACTCTTTTTTAATATCTTTTTTAACTATCCTGTTTTTATCAAATTTTTAATTTGAATATTTGGGTGTTTTTTGTATTGGGTGAATCTGTCCTGTAGACACTATGCACTTTTGTGATATATAGCGTTTTTTGCACATTAATGCATGGTTTTGCACAATGACTCTGTGCACTTTAAGAACAGATAATTACCATTATAAAAAGCTTTATAACTAATTCTGTATGATTTTAGTTCTCTTTTGTTTATCTGCAGATCGTGTGGCTGGCTCCGATAGGCTGTAGCTGTGGCTGTGCGTGTCACACAGCGTAATTGCTGTGGAACGCACAGCCATTGAAATCTGCCCCCCTCCGCGCTATGTCCGGGCTGTGTGGAACGCACAGCCATTAGCTGCGACACATCGCGCGGTCATGTGACCATGTAACTACATTCAATCTGTCTTATATATGATTTGCAAGCCCTTCCGGCTGCGTGGAACGCACGGCCATGTTGGATGACGCAGGTAGCGTGACCACATGACCGGATTCTACCCTATCAGGTTTTTGTCTATGGGAAAGTTCATCCTACTTCCGGCCACGGAGATCTGGCCAGGAAATTAACGCTAATTATACACAGATGGCTTTTCTGCTATATATACACGCTTAGGAGGTTTATCAAGCACACTTCTGATGAAGGAACTGAAGTTCAGAAACGCGTTAAGTGTGCCTCCGTGTTTTACTTGTTGGACTCCTTGGTGACTCTGCTGCTTCCTGGTGATAGCAACCCCTTGGTCCGGACCAAGAACTGCTGCCCAAATTTCATCTGGGACTCACTGGACTGCTGCTGCTTTGCCTTGGAGAAACCTTTGAATTGCTTTATTTATGTCCATGTTTGTAAGTGCAAAATCTCATTAAATTGTTATAAGTTTAAGACATGCTGCACTATTTTTGCTCTCTTTTCCATTTATAGAGCTATTGGACAAACGTTTATTATTTGAAAATTAACCCCTCAAGGTGGTAACTGTATTACTCCATTTGTATATCACCTTCAGGTGTATCATTTGTCTCACAAACACCATTCAGCGCTTAGAGCCATATTTTTTTTCTCTATCTGTATGAATTTTAAGTGAAAGTGGGAGTTCACTTTATATGTTGCACTAAGCTGCTTATGGTTATATAATTTGCGCACTAAACCCCAAGATACCTTTGTTTCCATTTGTCTATAGATGCTGGCAGGGACAGCATCTTTCCACATGAAAGTAATGTGAAAGGGCCAGTCCAGGATTTAGAGCAGCGGCAGCAAGAAAACGGATGGGACCAAGGTTGGGCTGATTAGCAGAACCTGTGGCTTCCTAGTAAAAGTGCTTCCAGGGCAGGAGGTCATTGCTCCTGATGGCGGTATAGCTGCCCAAGTGCTAGGCCAGGGTGTGGGCTACAGTAAGGACCACTGGAACATTGTGAAGAGTTTGAACTACTGTATGCTGTGATTACCTGTATGCTGCTTGCTGTAACTATACTTGCCTGTGCTGTGTGCCTGGTATGCATTGACCTGATCCAAAAATAGAGACCAAGACTTGATCCAGTGTATGTGATACCTTTGTCAAAAAAAATGTATATATATATATATATAAACGTCCAGGAATCGGCACTCCCAATAAGATGCAGTAATGTTGAGCCGGTGCCTTCACAATGGGTAGGTATGTAGGTAGGAACGGTGCGGCACTCCCAGCATAATAAAGAAACTCTTACACACCAATAGTGGTCAACGTTTCAATTTTTATAGAAAATTTTTCTATAAAAATTGAAACGTTGACCACTATTGGTGTGTAAGAGTTTCTTTATTATGCTGGGAGTGCCGCACCGTTCCTACCTATATATATATATATATATATATATATTTAGAACACACTAGGAGCATTACCAACAAAGTGTTAACACATAGTGTCCCTAGACATTTTGCAACTTGCTGTGCCTCTGATCTTCAGCACTTCTCATTTAAGGCGCTTGAACATATAACTCTTGATGAAAGAGGTGGCGACATTCTAACTAAATTAAGCAAGAGAGAGACATTTTGGATTTATACACTGAATACGATGTCTCCTATGGGTCTTAATGAGGGGGTGGACATTGTACCGTTCTTGCACTAAATGGCTCCGTGTGTAGGGCGCTTGCATTGGCTCCGTGCTGTTGTTGGGTTTTTGCCCCTTCACGGCGCCTATAGTGCGGGTGTCCCGACATTGAGTTTGTGCAGAGCAGTGTACACTTCCCTTGTTATTCTGTTATATCATATGTGGATATATATATAAATATATTTTTATTTGTTGCTATCATTAAGTGATGTGTGTATTTATTATCTATTTTTTAGCTATCAACTGTTTATCGCTATATATCTGACAGTGACGTTTAAATATGTTCCATTGTACTAATATTGTTCTTCATTTTTTCTTATCGTTCCTTCTTTTATTGTTCATCTCCTTGTGTCTGAGTGACAGTCATATGTTATAATATTATATGTGCTGTATTTACTACATATATATTTATTTTTAACATAGCATTATTTAAATGCATTTTTATGCACTTTCTATATATATTTTTTATATGTTTATCTTGTACTGTATATTGCTACTAAATTGAATTAAATATTGTATTTTTTAATATTGCATTTATGTAATTTCAACTGGGGCGGACTTTTGTACTACCAGTTTGAATCTGTTAAATCTATTAATTTTATGTTTTCTCTCTGTTATGTGTATTTACTATGTGTAATTAGCAAAGGCTGTATACTGATCGAGCTTAATTAGTTGGCTTATAAAAACCCTGCCATACGTACCTCTGACACGCCTCCTGACGAAGTCGAGTGACGAAACGCGTTGGAGCGTGGTCACCTGACGTATCGGATCTTTGCTACAGTGTATCCTGTCCGTTTGTGGTTCATGCGTGGAGAACACCGCCGCGCTGCTGTTCCATTCTTGCCGGTTTGCTGGATGTCCTTTGGTGCCCGTGCTATTAGCTGCTGTGCTGACGGTGAATGCTACGTATGCCGACTACAGTAAATTGAATAAATTGAATTGTATGTGAGCCTACACTTCTTTCAGTAAATACTGTTTTTACCTTGCTCACTCGTGCGCTCCTCCTTTTTCTTGTTACATATATATATATATCCTGTTGGAGAAAGTGCGCTATATAAATAAAACATACTTACTTGCCTTACTTGAGTGCAAGTGGGATTTGTCATCACATGACTTAGCCTGCCTGTGGTGTGGCAAGGAATATTCTGTGCTGGACTTTATATAAGGACTTGCTTCTGTGAGCAAACACTCTCTGTTTCCAGTCTTAACACCCTCCCACCCCTCTGGTTTTGTTGTTGGTAATTGAGCTCTGGCTGTTTTGTGGCGGGAAAGAACAGCAGATCACCAGTCCGGCTGCAGTCAATTATTTTGGGTTCACTCCCTTTGTAAGCTGGTAATTGGCTATACTACCCTACAATCTGGGCTTCAGAACATTCACAGAGACCAGGTCAACCTGTAGCTTATTAGAGCTTTGAACATTGACGTAGGCCCGGCCATCTTACAGCCAATCATAGTTGGTAGCCTATCAGTTGCCAATCTTAGCATTTCCAGCAACAAAGTTAATATTATATTTAAAGAAATTTTCATATTAAACTTGTTTCATGTTCAGGGCAATTTATATAATGAGGTCATGTTTTTTTTTTCTTTTATTGAAACATAGAAATATAATTTCATTGCGTTTTATGGACGTTTCCATAAAACAAGCCTTTACTTTACTGGGAAGCAGAACAATCGCTGTCCAGTGCAGCAGGACTTTATTAATTTCATGAAATTAATACCTTCATTTAGGCATGGCAGGTCTATCATTTCAAGTCACTTTCAAGTAACGTTATTAGTGCTTGTTGTAAAAGGAATTACGTTAGACCGTGTTCCACGCCAACTGACTCTCGGTTCATTTGGAATAAATTGTCTAAAATATTTATGCCCAATCTAATAAACTTCATGTATATCATTAGATTAACGATTTTTCGTTAACTGTAACCTATTATGAAGAAAATGGAAAATGAAAGTGCGCTCTCTGTGTACCCTTATTGACTGGTACATTTTAAATATGCATCATTTACGCAAATTAGAAGCATTTTTCACCGAGCGGCCGTACCGCAAACTCCCATAAAATGCAATAGGGCGCCAAGTCTACACCAAAGAAATTCTGAGGTTCTAGGGAAGGCTTTGAAAAAGACATCTGTATACACATATTCGCCGCCGCTTAAACATTATTATAATTTTAATCTGGTTGTTCTGTAGTGCACATTAGAACTGGTAAAATAAGGTCAATTAATAAATATATAAAATAGATTGAGATATAAATGAGTAAATTCAATTAATTGTATAAATAAATAAATTGATATGTATATTCAATTAATTGAATTTACACATATATCTATCTATCTATCATTAAAATATCTATCTATCTATTTATATTTATATGTAACCCCAACCCCGGCATCCCAATACAGAGAAACCTGACAGTGGTTCCATTAGGAGCCTAATCCTCTCCCCTTACTCCCCTCACTCTAACCATCCCTAGCAACAGTCAACCCCCCCCCCCCCCAGAAATACTAACCCTCTCGCTTGTGCCTTACCCTAACCCTCATAACCCGCTGCCTAACTCTAACCTTAACACCCCCCCCCTCAGCCTAACCTTAAATCCCCTTCCCCCCCCACTACTGCCTAACCCCCCCCCCCCCCGGCTGCAAGGTTACTACTGCCCACCCCGTAAACATAACAATCAGGATGCTGGCTGGCTGGATTCTGGCCTTGGCATCTTGATTCTTCTGGAACCGCTGTTTTCACAGCAATTGGTATACTCAACGTATTTGTCTAGGAACCTCCAATGCCCTCTTCTTGGTGTCCAACAGGACCCTATAGCAATATTTTATTTGAAGAAACTTGTTGGTTATCAATATCATTTGTCTAAGGGATAATTACAAATCATATGTAGCCTGGTCTCCAGTACTAGGAGAAGGGAGAACCCATCTTTAAATGTGTAGCACGATGAATCGAGGCTTTTAAGAAATTGTTGCAGTCTAGGCTTATTGTTAGTTGATTCCATTAATCTATTGTTATAAATGTCAATGTTGACATCTAGAAAGTGTATTTATTGTATTATTAATTTCAAACATTAGTTGGATGTTTTCACCTTCAGTATGAACAACCTGCATCGTTTGAAGGCACTCTTCCACAATATGAACATTGCCCCAATACATCTACTTAAAGATAGTTTAAGGTACAATATTTTCACGATTAAAGAAAGTATACAGTATCTTTCTATGCTGAATTAAAAGCATTAACATATATCGGTGCCGCCAAGTATAAAAACATCCATGACTCAGAAGGAGTCATCACAGAGGAATTGATTCCTAGCTAGAATCAATTTCAGAAGGACCTTATTTTCCATTGTCTTCTGTTTGCTTTCATAAGCTATGCTGTGTGGCATTTTTATAAACAGGCCATGGGGGCATATTTTGGAAGTTTTCTGTAGTTTTTTTCAGGAAAGTTAGAAGGTTCTGTCTGATTGGACCAGTTGCTAAATATAATTATTATTATTATAATTTTATTTATAAGGCGCCACAAGTGTTTCGCAGTGCCGTACAAAGGAACAATACAGGGAGACAAAGCTTGGCATAACATTGAATAAATAACAAGAATACAGTACAAATAAAGAGCGCACAGTTCAATACACATTACAGCTTGGATATAAGTAGTGAGGACTCAATCAACATACAACTAGAGGCTAGAAGCCAATGATGGAGATGAGTATGCGGACAAAGATGGTCACTGATTGTTGGAGTATAAAAGAGCTGTGAGTGACATGTGAAGAGAAGAGGGCTTTGACAACAGGAGGGAAGAGGGCCCTACTCGGAGGAGCTTACAATCTAGTAGGAAGGGGAGACTGACAGATTACAAGAGGTGCAAGCAAGTGGGTGGTGGTTAGATAGCAGGATGTAAACAGGCAAGGGGTCGGAGAACCATCTGGTTTATGCAGTGGAAGGGTATGCTTTGATGAATAGGTGAGTTTTCAGTGCCCGTTCGAAGCTTTGCAAGGTCGGGGAGAGTCTAATGGAGCGAGGGAGTGCTTTCCACTGAAGGGGTGCAGCACGGGCAAAGTCCTGTACTCTAGCATGGGAAGCAGTGATCAGGGTGGAGGAGAGACGACAGTCAGCCGTCCGTCGAGGGCGGGAGGGTGTATGAATGGAGATGAGGTTAGAGATATATGAAGCAATGGAATTAGAGATGGCCCTGTATGTGAGTGTGAGGTGTTTGAAGAGAATTCTGTAGGGGAATGGAAGCCAGTGCAGATTTTGTTGAAGGGGAGTGGCAGAATTAGAGCGGCGGGAGAGGAAGATAAGCCTGGCTGCAGCATTGAGGACAGATTGGAGAGGAGCCAGTTGGGATTGAGCGAGGCCGGTGAGGAGAACATTGCAGTAGTCGAGCCGTGAGATGACCAATGAGTGGATTATCAGCTTAGTTGCACTCTGTGAGAGAAAGGGCCTGATGCGAGCAATGTTGCGTAACTGGAACCGGCAAGAATGGGCCAGGGCTTGGATGTGGGGTGCAAAGGAGAGGGAGGAGTCAAGAGTGACACCCAGGCAGTGGAGTTGGGGAACGGGGGAGATGATGGTGTTGTTAACAGTGATAGAGATATTAGTAGGGGGCAAAGCTCTGGGTGGGGGAAAGATAATGAGTTCGGTTTTGTCCATATTCAGCTTCAGAAATCGCTCAGACATCCAGGAGGAGATGGCAGAGAGGCAGTTGGAAACTTGAGAGAAAACAGTGGGGGACAGATCAGGAGAGGAGAGGTAGATTTGGGTGTCATCCGCATAGAGGTGATATTGGAAGCCAAAGGAGTTAATGAGTGCACCCAGAGAGGAGGTGTACAGAGAGAACAGAAGGGGGCCAAGGACGGAACCCTGAGGGACCGCGACAGGAAGGATAGAAGGTGATGATGTAGAGGCAGAGACTGAGAAGGAACGGTTGGAGAGGTAAGAGGAAAACCAGTTGAAGACTGTGCCAGAGAGGCCAATGTTTTGGAGTGTGTGGAGGAGGAGAGGGTGATCCACAGTGTCAAAGGCAGCAGATAGGTCCAAAAGGATAAGCAGGGAGAAGTGACCCTTGTATTTGGCTCACAGCAGGTCATTGGTGACTTTCACTAGGGCAGTCTCAGTGGAATGAAGTGGGCGAAAGCCAGATTGAAGGGGATCAAGGATGGAGTGGTCAGACAAGTAGCTGGTGAGACGCCTGTAAACTAGAGATGTGCACCGGCCACTTTTCGGGTTTTGGGTTTTGGGTTCTGATTACCTTGAGGTTTTGGGTTCTAATGGGTTTTGCCAAAACACCTCCTGTGTTTGGATTTCTTGGGTTTTGGGTTCTGATTTTTTTGTTAAAAAAGCATAAAAACTGCTTTTTTTTTTTTTGCTCCTACGCTATATTAACCTCAATAACATTAATTTCCACTAATTTACAGTCTATTCTGAACAGCTCACACCTTACAATATTGTTTTTAGGGCAAAAGGTTGCACCGAGGTAGCTGGATAGCTATGATAAGCCACACAAGTGTGCGGCACAAACACTAGACTGATATGGCACACTTAGCATACCCTCTAGGCTGATACTGCACACCTAGAATTACCCCTGGACTGATATGGCACAGGTAGCATCACCCCTGGACTGATACGGCACATTAAGCATCACCCCTGGACTGATATGGCACACTTAGCATCCCCCCTAGTCTGATACGGCACACCTAGCATCACCCCTGGACTGATATGGCACAGGTAGCATCACTCCTGGACTGATACGGCACATTTAGCATCACCCCTGGACTGATATGGCACACCTAGCATCCCCCCTAGTCTGATACGGCACACCTAGCATCACCCCTGGACTGATATGGCACGCTTAGCATCATACAGCACACTTGGCAGCACCCCATGAATTATACGGCAGACTTGGCTTACCCCAGGATTATACGGCACAGATGGTGGCACCCCTGACCTGATACAGCACACATGGAATTATACGGCACAGATGGAGGCACCGCTGGACTGTTACGGCACACATGGTGGCAGGCATGGAATTATACGGCAGACAAATTCCTGCAGTAAAAATAAAAATGTGTATTCTTTTAATTATAAAAAAGAGCAGCACACCTTACTTAGCAACACCCCATGAATTATACAGCACTCTTGGCTCACCCCTGGACTACAGCGCATTTAACAGCCCTTGCAGTAAAAAAAAAACACCTTAATTTTATTTTCATTAAAAAAAAGGGCAGCTCCCCTGGTCTGATATGGGACACATGGGGCACCCCTGGAATTATACTGCACACATGCGGGCACCCCAGGACTGATACAGGACACATGGGGGCACCCCTGGACAAATACAGCACACATGTGGGCACCCCTGGATGGATACAGCACACATGTGGGCACCCCTGGACTGATAGTACTGGTAGCCAGTGGAAACAGCAGATTGGAATTATATACTGCAATAAATACTGGTAGCCAGTGGCAACAGACTGGAATTATATACTGCGATAAATACTGGTAGCCAGTGGAAACAGCAGACTGGATTTTTATATACTGTGATAAATAATACTGGTAGCCAGCGGCAACAGCAGACTGGAATTATATACTGCGATAAATACTGGTAGCCAGTGGAAACAGCAGACTGGATTTATATACTGTGATAAATAATACTGGTAGTCAGCGGCAACAGCAGACTGGAATTATATACTGCGATAAATACTGGTAGCCAGTGGCAACAGCAGACTAGAATTATATACTGCAATAAATAAAATACTGGTAGCTACTGCCAGTGGCAACAGCAAACTGGAATTATATACTGTGATAGGTACTGATAGCCAGGGGCAACAGCACACTGGAATTATATACTGCAATAGGTACTGGTAGGCACTAGCCAGTGGCAACAGCAGAGAGCAGACTGCAGCAGACACTAGGCAGTGCAGGGCAGGCAGTGGCACTAGCAGCACCAGTGGACTATCACACTGTGACTGACTATACAGGAGCAGACTCAGCAGAGGCAGGCCCCAGCACAAAGGAGAGACAGAACACAGCACCAGTCATCCTTGCAATGGTGATGTCTTGATCACTGAGCAGAGACACAGTACACAGCAGCACGGGCCCCAGCAGAGACCACACACAGCAAGCACACCCTTCCCTACCCTTCTCCGAGATTGGAGTGAAGATGGCGGCGCGAGGTTGCGGAATTTAAGGGTTCCGTGATCTCGCGAGAATCCGACGCCGGGCGATGACGTTTTGCCCGTGCGCCGGATTCGAGTAAGGCGGGAAGCGCCGAGCGCTGCTCGTATCCGGGCCCGGATTTATGACGTCCGTGCTGGCTCGGATCTGAGGAATCCGAGCCCGCACATCTCTACTGTAAACCAGCCGTTCTAGTATTTTAGAGGCAAATGGGAGAAGAGAGATAGGGCGGTAGCTTGTGGGAGATAAAGGGTCCAGGTTTGGTTTTTTAAGAATAGGTGAGACCAGAGCATGTTTGAAGGGTGAGGGAAAGATGCCAGTAGAAAGAGATAGGTTAACGAGGTGAGCAAGGTGGGAGCAGCCAGTGGGGGAGAGGGAACTGAGGAGACAGGAGGGGAGAGGGTCCAAGGGACAGGTAGAGGGGGGAGAGGATGAGATAAGGGAGCGGACTTCCTCAGCTGTAGTAGGGCAGAAGGATGACAGAGAGGGGTAGTTGGGAGGGGAGGATGATTGGGGTGGGTGGGCAGCAGAGGGGGTATGGGAGGAGATATGATGTCGGATTATCTCGATTTTAGAGAGGAAGAAGGAGGCAAAGTCAGTGGCAGTGAGGGATGAAGGGAGGAGGGGTGGTGCAGGGCGAAGTAGAGTGTTGAAAGTTTCAAAGAGACGTCGGGGATTGGAGGAATGGGAAGAGATAAGAGATTTGAAAAAAGATTGTTTGGCAGAGGAGAGAGCAGTGCTGTAGGAGGAGAGAATAAACTTGAAATGGAGGAAGTCTGCCAGAGAGTGAGATTTCCTCCAGAGGCGTTTAGCAGAGCGTGCACATTTTTGTGCCAGGGTTGGGGTTTAGAGCGTCGGAGGGGGACAGTGTGGAGGGGGGCTACAGAGTCTAGAGCAGAGGTGAGAGAAGAGTAATAGAAAGATGTAGCCGTGTTGGGGCAAGTCATGGTTGAAAGAGGAGAGAGGAAAGTCTCCAGGGAAGACAGGACAGTAGGGTCAAGAGACCTGAGGTTACGTCTGGTGACTGTGGGTCTGGGCAATGAGGGGAGAGGGGAGGATGAGAGGGTGAAAGAGAGCAGAATTAGAGAAATCAGAGAGATTACAATGGTGGGTGAAGACTAGGTCAAGGGAGTGTCCAAGATTATGAGTGGGGGTGGAGGTCCATTGAGAAAGTCCAAAGGAGGTGGTAAGGTCAAGCAGATTAGAGTAGGCAGCATTATTGATGTCAATAGGAATGTTAAAGTCACCGAGGATGATAGAGGGGAGGTCAGAGGCAAGAAAGTGTGAAAGCCACGCAGCAAAGTTATCAAGGAAAGGGGAGCAGGGGCCAGGGGGGCGGTAGATTACAGCCACAAGGAGGTGAATAGGGTAGAAGAGGTGGATAGTGTGTACCTCAAAGGTGGAGAATGTGAGGGAGGGCTCAGGTGGGATGGCGCGGAAGGTGCAGTTGGGGGAGAGGAGGATGCCCACTCCTCCACCCTGGCGGCCATCAGGTCTGACCGAGTGTGTGAAGGAGAGGCCTCCATAAGAGAGGGCAGCAGGGGAGGTAGTGTCAGAGGAGGAGAGCCAGGTTTCAGTGATGGCGAGAAGGTTAAAAAAGTGGGTCGTGGATAGTTGAGAGCTTGTTGCAGACTGATCTAGCATTCCAGAGAGCACAGGAGAAAGGAAGGGAGGGGACAGGTGAGATAGTAATTAGGTTGTGTGGGTTGTGGGTGCGTGTGAGAGGTGTGGAAGTTGAGAGGGGGTGAGACCTGACAGCGAGGACTGGTATGGGACTGGATCGAGGAGCCATATTTCTGTGTAAAGTTGTTCAGAGTAGTGATATAGAACAGGGTTGCCGACCTCCCGGAATTTCCGGGAGTCTCCCGAAAATCGGGTCCCCTCCCGGCCCCCCGGAAGGGTGGGCAACCCTCCCGGATTCAGGGGGGACCCCCCGCTTAAACCCCGGATCGCGGCATTAAAATGCCACAATCCTCAGGTCTCAGGAGGGGGCGGAGCTAAAACGGCACAATCGCGTCATTTTAGCCCCGCCCCCTCCACGGAGATCCATGAATTAGCTGCTTTAACAGCATGGGGCGGGGCTTAGTGATGTCACTCGCAAGCCCCGCCCCCTGAGTGGCTGCTGAATCTCTCCTCTCCGGGCTTCTCCCGGAGAGGAGATCATTAAAGTCGGCAACCCTGATATAGAATGAGGTTGGAGTGGCCTAGAATGAGTAGTGAGAAGGTGATATACTGGAAACGTGGAGAGCCTACAGGAAGTATAGGTAATGTATAAGTGAGACAGAAGCAGTGTGTGACAGCACTTAATTCAGTGTGGAGATCAGTGTCCAGGTTGTTCAGACTGTAGGTGATGTTGAGTCAGGTAAATCACTGCAGTATGTTGATTGCTGGGGTTGCAGATGGAGGATGAAGTGTTCTTTGTCCTCCTGTTTCCCTCCTGTGCATCTCCTGTATATCTCCGATGTTATATTACTATAGTCTGCATACTTGACACTAGAATATAATTCAGAGATCTAAAGATATCATAAAAGAGGGAGCCTGTGACCAATATAATAAGTCTCCCAGCCCCCTTACTCAGATAATGCTCACAGTAGTAGCACCCCTTATGCATATAATTCCCACAGGAGTAGCGCCTCTTATACACATAATTCCCACAGGAATAGTGCCACTTAAGCACTACTAACTAGCGTCAGAATGGGTTTAGTAATTATGGTGGGAATGTCTGATCTTCGTAGCAACCACCCCGGCACTGGAGCAATATTGAATATCTGCAGTAATTTAGTATCCACCGCAACTCACAGTGAGCTGGATACCTAATCATCAAGGGTCAGTAAGCCTTCAATAATGAGTCAGCCCCTAAAACAGAATAGAGTTATTGCACTTTACTACAGGTACCTAGCAGTCTATTTATAGTACAGTATCTTGAGAATTTTGCCTACTGTTTTAGTGTATTTCGCCTTCATGTGGTGCAGGGCTCATAAACATATGGATATAGAATTCCATTGGAGAAGTTTCCATCGCAGCATCTGTTGCTGATCAATGATATAGAATAAAACAGAGGCATGGACCACACATGTCTGTCTAACACAGCCTAACATATTGCTTGGTGCAAGAGCATTGTGTATTACTGTGTGAGGCTGTGACACTCTCACATAAGTAACGTTGGGGCAATGTACTGTTCTAAGCATTTGAGAGAGTATGTGGACAGAGATAAAGTATTGTACTAACCAACTGGTTCCTAACTGTCACTAAAAACCGACTATAACATCACAGTTGGGAGCTGATTTGCTGATACTTTACCTTCATCCAACTTGTCTGTCACCAAGGCTTATTACATAGATCCCCGTTATTTGACATTTTGGAATGCAGGAATACCCCTATGGGCTTCTTGGCGCGACCTGCCACCACCTTACACAACCCCCCGCCGCTTTGCACGAACCTTTGCAGACCCCCCCCCCCCACTTATGTTCAGGCAGCACAGTGCTGTGCTGCCTGGACTAGTGACTTCCTCCCCCCTAGCCCTGTACATCCCTTCCCGAGTGCAGGGAGGAGGAGGTGGAGCCCAACCCGCAGCAGCTGCCGGGTAGAAGGGGGGGCGCCGGGGACCAACTCACCTTCGCAAAGAGCAGCTCTTCCCAAAAGAACTTCTTAGCCTTATACACCCAAATACTTTAGCATTTTGTTTTTCCTTTTTATAGAATCCCCTGTAACAGTTGACCCAGCCCACCAACAAAGCATTCCCCCTTCCCCTTTAATGTCATGATGATATCTCCCACATCTGTTGCATCAGTGGTGTAAGTTGGTCCCAGTTGCCCAGAGGCAAGATTAGTATTGGTGCCACCCCCACACATACCCAGGATTAGAACCTGTAGTCTGTCTCACCTTACCAATAGAGCTATTTGCTCCTGCACTGTAAATTAGCAGATTCTGACTATGTATAATTGTTAGTATCAGCTTCTAGTGGAACAGGTCATGGGTGCTATTACAGGGTCTGACACAAGCATGCTATAATAAAGAGAGTGTGATGTCTATTGTCTTACAAGGCAGGGTAATCAGCCACAGAGGATTTCAATTAACTGATTCAAACTTGCAGTGGATGAGAGGTGCCCCCTTGGGAGCAGGATCCCCGTGGCAGATGACTCCATTGCTTCCCAGAGTTATGCCTCAGTGTGGCATATTCCTAGGTTTAAATCCCCCCACTACTATAACATCTCCTCCCGTGAGGTGCCCATAAATCCCTAGGTGTTGACTTATCCACCCCATTGATATAGATAACCCTACAGGCCCCCATATGCAGAGAGGGACATAGCTGAACGTGTGTCAGGAAGCTCAGAATGGACCTTCTGGTCTCCCTGCGACATTTCCGAAAATTATTTTGCAGTATAGTGCAACTCCTTTGCATGAAAAAGTCTACATTGACCAAATGTTATGTCAAGAGCAGGACACATTTCTCTTCTCAGGATTTCCAGATGACCATGGGTCTGCAAACTGCAGATGATGAGCCGCAACCTTCACCATGGTCATAGGTGTAACTTTAGGGGTGGTATCATTGTTATGGGGCCCAGAGGCTTAGGGTAGGGCCATCTTACGGTATGGTCTCACTTGTTTTAGAGTCCTTCAAACAGAGGAAGGCTGGGCTGGAGCCTCTGGAACTTCTTTGGAGACAGGTAGAGAATGCTAGAGGCATAATTTGAACTGAAGGGTACCTTAATGTGGACAGTATGGATATGGGACATTGTAATGTGGCATAATATGAAATGAAGGCACCATTTGAACTGAAGGGTTCCTTAATGTGGCATGGTATGAATATGGGGCATTGTAATGTGGCATAATATGATATGGGGGCATAATTCGAACTGAAGGGTACCTTAATGTGGCACAGTTTGGATATGGGACATTGTAATGTGGCATAATATGAACTGGGGACACTTTATGTCATAATTAGATTGGGGGTTTAGAGTTGCATAATGTGTACTGGCAATCCTACAATGGTACATCATGTAAACTTGGGCGCAACGATGGTTCATGAAATAAACTAGGGCACTACAATGAAGCATAATATTAACTAGGGCACTACCATGGTGGAGAAAATGAATCAGGGCACTACTATGGTTCAGAAAATGAACTTGTTTCCTTATAGGTATATAGATATTAGTTGGGCTTTGGGTTACTGTGGCTTTAACACCAGACAGCCGTACTTCAGCATCATTTATTTCTTATCGCACAAAAGCGCATCATAAGGTTGTGCATTTTATTATCCACACACTAGGATGCTCAATCCCTCTGAGTCCTATAACACTAATTGGTCGTGTAAGGCAAAGGTGATCTTAAAGCCTCCGTAACAAATTCATATAGCTTTTTGCTTCCGATCAGCTGTCTGAGGCCAGAAACAGTTGCAGAGGCTTCGGATAACACGCCTACGATGAGGCGACAGACGTGAATCATCGGAATAAAAGTCCACTGTTTCTTTAGTTTGTAACTTTTATTTATATTAGCCATGTGCTTGTAGCACAGCTGCCCCTCAGCTGCCCGATCTGGGCTTCTCCACGGCGGATTATCAGATTACTAAAATTTGCAGCAGAACAAGTTTATTTCAGTATTTCCTCCGAGTTCTACTTTTGCCTTCTACATCAATGGAGAATATTGGATGTGGGCCTGTGGCTCTCAAGAATCATGGCTGTAGCGATAGTGGGTCGCGAGGGTGCCCTAGATTTGAACCCAAAGGCTTAAGGTGTGTCCCACTCATACATTGAGTCCTGTTGGAGAAAGTGTGCTATATAAATTAAACTTACTTACATGCCTACAGTGATGTAATATAGGTGTCTACCAAGTTCCCAGGTTTGTTGCTATGGTTCATCAAGATTACTGGGTAAGCTCTTAGAACCACGCTACAGAGATATTTGCCTAAAACAGCTGCCCTTTTCCCATAGAAAAAGATGCCTTCACCGGTACTATGATGCCGCCATGACCTAACTCAGGATAGTAGGAGCTTTCACTGGCGACCGAGTAACCGGAGGATATAGACTAGAGAACTTTACTGTAGTGATAGTGAACAGGGCAGATGTTATCTTGCAGGTGAGTACTATAACAGCAGCACAACATGCTAGTAGGACCCAAATAAGGCAGTGCGTCGTTGGCCCATCAGCATGAGAATGCTAAGAGTTGGCCGTTCCCATACGCTAATGGACCACCCCCTGCCCACCAGCCACATTCTGCAACATGCACAGGAATGCGCATGCCCAAAGAGCAAACATCGGCCCCCTGCGAACGCACGCGGCCATATGAACGGACCTGACTGAGGTCCACAGAGTAGTCGAATTGTCAAGAACATCAGGAACCGCTCTAGTATCATTCTCAATCCACAGGCTAAAGGGAGATGGACAGGGTTAGGTAGTGTTTTCCAAGAGAACGGTCATTGGGAACAGAGAAGAGGTGACCTCATAATGAGTTTTTTTTATTATTTATTAATTAATTATTTATTTATTATGATTATTTTTAATTGCTCTTCAGTTAATGGCACCACACATTATCCCATCACTGTATGTATGCATCGGTCTCAGTGTTAGGGGAGAGGTTTAGGCTCTAGGGGGTTAAGAGTAGGGTTAGGTGGAGTGTTTGGGTTAGGCAGTAACAGAGGTGGTTATGGATAGGCTGCACGGGGGGTTGTGGTTAAGCAGTAATAAGTGTGGTTTGGGTTAGGCACTAATGGGGGAGGGTTAGGGTTATGGTCTTTCTGCGGTGGGGGGAGGGATAGGATCAGTCATGGCTCTAACCCAGAATTGGGACGGCAGCACAGTTCAAAATCAAAATGGGGGAGCCACTCCCACTGCCAGTGAATTTGTTTGGAATGGCAGTTTGTGGCAGTGGTTGTGCCTCCACTATTTGAACTTTGAACTGTGTTGCAGCCCCTTGTCTGGGGCCGTCACTGGTTAGGATGAGGCATCAGATAGGATGGGTTTGTGTTAGGGTGCAAGGGGAGAAGGTGAGTAATGCTGTTGTGTGTCTAACGCTGGATATTCATATGTACAGTATTCCAATTAAATTCCCAAATTACACGATAAATTGACCTCCCATTGTTACATTTTCTCATTGTTTTGTGTTTCTATCTGTATTTGATAGGCCGAAATATTAACTTTAAAATAGCGGGTTATGGTATAAATGGTAGACAATGTCTAGGTCAACAGTCATTAGGTTGACACCTTGCAACGGTTGAGATTCCCAAGGTCAACATTGACAAAAGGTCGACACAAGGTTATGGTCAGCAAAGACATGGCCAACGTGAATAAGGTCCACATGAGTCGACATAACCATCAACGACCCCACAGGTGGCAACCAGAACAATCTCCTTCATTGCCTGTCTATAATAATAATAGGTATTTATGTATTATCCAGGTGGGCGTGGAGTTAATTTTATAAAGTGTGGCGAGTGCAGCGCACCACCGAGCCCGAAGCATGACGAGCGTAGCGAGCCCCGCAAGGGGCCGCATATCCAGGTCCCCTTGCGGGGCTCGATGCGCTTGTCACGCTTCAGGCTCGGTGGCTCGCTGCGCTCGCCACACTTTATAAAATTGATAATGGATAATGATCATATGGCGTGGATAGTGGCGATATGACCCATTTTGTATTAGCACAGATCAAGTTAAGTAAAATTACGTAGTTTACATAAATTACTAATACATAAGTACCCAATAATAATATTAGAAACAAATAGCAGCTAACAGACAAAGCGAGCAAAGTAGCGTGACATTATTTTATTTCTCTCTTTAGCTTGAGATAAAATTCAAAAGGACCGAGGGATGCTTTTAGTTTGTGGTTATATGGTTAGTATGTGTTTAGGTATTGGAAATATTTGAGAAATGAATCTCCCTCCGAATAAAGGACCTTGTAAATTACTTAGCCACAGTCGCTGCTGAAATGTTCTCCACCCTTCGGAGATCAGAAGAATATACAGAATCAGTCCTGCATTTTTCTTCTATAATTTCCCACATCCTTCATGAAAAAGAAAAGTATTTTCTACGAGTGAACAATTTTATGTCTTTCCTCGTTTCAGGATGTTCTCTGAACGTTCTGAGAGACATCCTGTAAATGTACGGTTAGATGTAATGTCTTAGTAATTTCACTTTCCCCAATCTGTGTCTAGGGTATACACAGTTTCCAGTACCACAAATTTGAACCAAGAACTGATCTTGCGCCAGGGGCGGATTGGGATGTAAAACCAGCCCGGGAAATTTATGGAAGCAGCCCTGGGGGCGGGGTCTGCTGGGGGTGGAGTTTGTCAAGAGGGGGCGGATCACGACTAATAGAAACTGACTCAGCGCTGCATGCAGTTGCAGCCTTCCTTGTATTTTTTGATGCAGTTGCATATGCGACTTTATACCAGGGTTGCCAGAATCAAAAGCAATAGGCCCTGGTACTCTGCAATAGAAAAATTGGTGCATAAAAAACCCTGTAGGGCTGGTTTTACCACTACATTACAACCCTCTATACCCACCACTACATTACTGACCTCTCTATACCCACCACTACATTACTGCCCCGCCCATACCCACCACTACATTACTGACCCCCCCTATACCCACCACTACATTATTGACCCCTCTATACCCGCCAAAACACTACTGACCCCTCTATACCCACCACTACATTACTGACCCCTCTATACCCACCACTACATTACTGACCCCCCTATATCCGCCACTAAATCATTGACCCCCCTATACCCGCCACTACATTACTGACCCCTCTATACCCACCACTACATTATTGACCCCTCTATACCCGCCAAAACACTACTGACCCCTCTATACCCACCACTACATTACTGACCCCTCTATACCTGCCACTACATTACTGACCCCCCTATATCCGCCACTAAATCATTGACCCCCCTATACCCGCCACTACATTACTGACCCCTCTATACCCACCACTACATTATTGACACCCTTATACCCACACTACATTACTGAACCCTCTATACCCACCACCACATTATGCCACACGGTAATGCCACACACTGACTTGTCTATCACACAGTATGCCACACACTGTACTGCCCATTACATAATATACCACACACTGTATCAACATCGGGCAGCATCGCAGTGGGTCCCTGGGCTACCACCATTCTGAGATGGTGGTAACCTATGAGCTACAGACCACACTGCCGGTGGGGCAATGCGGTCAGCTGGGGGTTAGCACAATCCTTTCGGAGCCCCTGGGTCTGGAGGATGATATATTAGTCCAAAAAAGAATGCATTGCAAATGCCGCCCAGATCGCATTTCATATGCAATCCAATAATAAATGGGCCCCAGAGAAAGAGACAGGGAGAGAAAGAGAAGTAGAGTGGAGAGAGAGAGAGAGAGAGAGAGAACAGAGTGGAGGGAGAGGCGGAGGGAGAGAGATAGAGGAGAGTGGAAATAAAGAGGAGAGTGGAGGGAGGGAGGGAGAGAGATGGAGAAGAAAAAGAGAGACAGAAAGGAAAGGGCTGTAACAGACATAACTGTGTATCTCTCCCCACCCCCAGGAGAGGAATTAATGTGCTGCACTGAATCTCTCTACCTCCCCTCACAATGTAGTAGGTGTACTAGTAGGCAGCACGTTTCACAGTAGCACACTACACTGATTCATCTTAACATTGCTAAAGTGTGAAAATCACTTTTAGGTCAGAAGGATGTAATTGTATTTTGTTTGTCAGGGGGGGCGGCAACAGGACAGCAAGGCAGCGTTAGGGGAGCATGGTCTGGACAAATCAAGGATGTCAGTAGCGTTTTCAGACATCTGCCTGACATCACACACAGCCGCAGCGATCCGGAAAATTCTGTCCCTGCACAGACCTTCGCAGTGGCGTAACTAGAAATTTTGCTCCCCCTGCAAAAAAGTTTCTGGCGCCCCCTCCCCATATTTTTGACATTATATATATATGCTGGAAGTCATACCACCAGCGCATGCACACAGCTCGTTTTGGGCAAGAATGGCCTTTACCAAGACAAAAAACAGTAACACAGCCTTACTTTGGTGCTGGCAGAGTGAGAAAGTGGGTGTCAGAGAGCGAAAGTGAGAAGAGCAAGGGAGGGAGAGAGGGGGTGTCAGGGAAAAAGAGAGAACAAGTAAAGTTGTACAGTATATCAGGGGGTGAAAGGGGTTACAGACGGAGTAAGAGAGAGGGTGGTACAGCACCAGGTAGAGAGGGGGGGGGGGGGGGGGGGAGAGGGGAAGCATGGGTAAAGAGGTGTGGAGAGAGAGAGGAGAGAGACTAGGGGCAGAGAGATAAAGAGAAAGGTCAGATGGAGGAGGGTGGGAGAGAGGGATCTGGGGGAAGAGAGCAGGGGAGAGATAAAGAGAGGATAGAGAGGAGGCAGGGGAAGAGATATATAGAGTAGGGGGAGAGAAAAAGAGGAGTGCCAGCAGAGAAGAGAGGGTGACAGAGTCAGGAGGTGGGGAAAAGAGAGAATACAGGAGAGAGAAATGGGGGCAGGGAGAAAGCCAAAAAGAGTAAAGAGACTGGGTGGGGGGATAAAGAAGAGAGGGGTGGAAGAGGAGAGGGGGGTGAAAGGGAGTGAGGTGATGGGAAGAGAGGGGGTGAGTTGACTGGGATGAGGTGACAAGTGGTGATGAGGGTGGGAAGAGAAGAGTACTCACCTCCACTTGCGAGTCACATGTTCCTACCCCCGTAGTGACTGGTAACCTCTTCAGTGCTGGCAGCCGCTGGTTCTCCTTCTGCTACCATGGCTGCAGTGGCAGGTCTCCTCTTGGGCGCCTTCTGCTGCTCCCAGCATGGGGAAAGAGGTGGGGTGGATAATTAGAGACTAGGGCAAAAAAGAGATAAAGAGAGGTGAGAATGAGGAGGAGTGAGTGAGGGAGGGTTAAGAGAAAGAAATGGGGCATGATGAAGAGAGAGCAGAGGAGAGAGAAAGAGAATAGAGGGGGGCAAAGGGAGAGAAATATAGAGTAGGAGAGAGACAGCAGGGGAGAGAGTGTGACAGAGACATGGGTGGGGTAGAGAGAGCGCACGGGTGAGAGACAGAAGAGAAAAATGGGGACAAGAAGAGGGTGACAAAGAGGAAAAATACAGGTGGGGAGAAAAAGAGGGGGAGAGGGGAGTGACAGAGAGAGGGGGTGAGGTGATGGGGGGAGAGAGGGGGTGAGGTGATGGGAGGAGAGAGGGGGTGAGGTGATGGGAGGAGAGAGGAGGGTGAGGTGATGGGGGTGAAGTCAGAGGGGGTGAGGTGACAGGAGAAGAGAGGGTAAGGTGGTGGAAGAAAAGAGGGTGTGAAGTGATGGGAGAATAGAGGGGGTAAGGTGATGGAAGGAGAGAGGAGGGTGAGGTGATGGGGGTGAAGTCAGAGGGGATGGGGTAACAGGAGAAGAGAGGGGGTGAGGTGACAGGAAAAAAAAGAGGGGGTAAGGTGATGGGAGAAAAGAGGGGGTGATGTGATGGGAGAGGAGAGGGGGTGAGGTGATGGGAGGAGAGAGAGGGTGAGGTGACAGGGGGTGGTGAGATAGGAGAGAGGGGGTGAGGTGATGAAAGGGGAGAGCATGGCAGCATGATTGTCAGATAATGATTACTGGGCAGGTGTCGGCGCCTGGCGCCCATGCAGACCCCGCTGCTGCTCGCTCCCCCAAGCGGCAGCGGGGGCTGCCTTATACTAGTTACACCACTGTACCTTCGCAGTCAGGCTCTGCAGGCAGGGGATTACCTTAGAGATGTGATCACATCGCTGCAGGGCGGGACCTTCATGCCTTGCTCTGTGCTGGGCAGCCCTCAGCATACGAGAGTGAGAGCAGTCGCAGTTTTGCTTTTAAAGCATAACTGCACATACTACACTATTGCCGACATCCTGCATCCCCCCTCCCCACACACTACAGCCGCTACCCTGCACCCGCTCTCCCCATACACTACACTTTAGTCGCTATCCTGCACGCTATGCACATCGCTATGCACCATCGCCACCCTACATCCCTCTCCCGCACACACTTCTCTAACCTTCTATGGCCAGCTTTTTTCATCATGCAGGAGAGGTTCAGCACCCATAAACAGATGACAGTGGAGCGCTGGAAAAATGATTTTCTCTTTTCTTTCTCCTCCCTCAAATGGGTTTTTAAAAAGGAAACCCAGCATACAGGACACACTGTTAATATGCCACTCTCCGAGAACATAATATACCACCCCCCTCCCATCAAACATTACTCTGTGACACTCCCCCACATTACTCTGTGACACTCCCCCCTCCCCCACCTTACTCTGTGACACTTTCCCCCTTCCCATACATTACTCTGTGACACTCCCCCCTCCCCCACCTTACTCTGTGACACTTTCTCCCTCATCCACATTACTCTGTGACACTTCCACCCTCCCATACATTACTCTGTGACACTCCCCCTTCCCCACCTTACTCTGTGACACTTTCTCCCTCATCCACATTACTCTGTGACACTTCCCCCCTTCCCATACATTACTCTGTGACACTCCCCCCTCCCCCACCTTACTCTGTGACACTTTCTCCCTCATCCACATTACTCTGTGACACTTCCACCCCCCCATACATTACTCTGTGACACTTCCCCTCCCCCACATTACTCTCTGATACTCCCCCCCCCCTTCCCCACATTAGTCTGTGACACTTCCCCTCCCCCACATTACTCTGTAACATTTCCCCCTCCACCCATATTACTCAGTGACACTCTTCCCCTTCCCTCCCCAGCAGTATTTACCAGATACTTGGCTGGCTGCCATTGCTGCTGCTCCGCTGCCTTGTCACTTCTGCCAGGCTCCTCCAGTGTTCTGTGCAGCCATCACGTGACTTCCCTTTTCCCATATCCGGAAACAACTTGCAAAGGAGTGACAGGAGAATTGGTTCCCTCCCACTGATGGAAGGGGAGGGCCGTGCTGCGGCTGCTGCTGCCAGACGACTTTCCTCCGGCTCCAGCATTTTGTGACAGTGCAGCTGAGCAGGGAGGAGTCGAGGACACAGGAGATCACGCTGTCAGCCCCTGCAGCCTGTGAGTTAGAGAGTGTGACAATGGCAGCAGCTGCAGCAACACACTGAGCAGTGAGCACGCACACAGGCTGCAGCTGTCGGGCATTAGGCTTCTATCGTGCGCACGCCTATGACTGCGCAGTGCTATGACACACAAAATAAAGTACCGCGGGAGGAGCTGCTTGTGGCCACGCATGCCCAGCAGCCCTCCCGCGGCCATATTTAATATGGGCACAGTGCTGCGGCCGCGGCTGCTAACCGCGTAGATGGCGGTTCGTGCGGTCCGCGGCCCAGCCAGGGTGGGTGAGCGGCCGCACACTAGCTTAAATGAGCCGGCCCACCGGGAAATTACCCGGTTTCCCGGTGGGCCAATCCGCCCCTGTCTTGCGCTAATAGATCCAATAAGAAATAAGAATGTATGTCTGGCTTAAACATTCTTCTTAGCAGACTTGGCTCCCGGAAGATGGTTGTGGTTTAAAAGAAGTAGATCAGAATGGGACTAAACAGGTTCTAGGGCTAAGGTCCAATATTAGCAGGTGCCAAAGTTGTACAAAAATAGTCTTTTACAGAGGCTTTCGTTCATATCCCTTCATACTGTATGTACAGGGAATGCCGCCTGTTCATGAATAAGCAGCTGCTGGTTATGGTATAGGGGATCTACTGTACGCTTTCTACATTGACCCTGTTTTGGTCGATCACCCTTAGTCGAACCCGTCTAGACACCTAAAGATAGTTGATCTCGTCTAGATCGACAGTAACGGAAGTTTTAGAGCAAAGGGAGCGTGGTTGACGGTCACATAATTTTTCATGTTTTTTGGTGCCGAATGTCGCAGGGGTCTTTAGTCATCTAAGTAGACAGGAGCTCGACTAAGCGTGGTTGACCGTAACATTTTTGAATTAGACATTGTAGATCCATCGACCGGATACCTAGCAACCTACAGCGTCTTGATCTGGGGGTGGGGATGGGCCACCAACAAGTCTACCTATCACAAAATTAAGAATGTCTATGAGTAAGACATCCTTGTACTCAATGTAGGTGGCAAGACACCACCTCCACTTTCACTTCAGTGGCTGGAAAGTGGGTATTGGTGGTAGAGTGGGTGGGGGCGATAGGTTGAAGTTTTGCCTAGGGTGCTGAGAAGCCTCACACTGGCCCTGTTGACATGTTTTGTGTATTTGTGCCATGCAGGTCTTGCAACATGAATATTTGTACCCGGCATAGATCTCTTTTGCCATGAAAGGGTTCAGATGTGCAAAATTGTGTCATGGTGGTTCTTGGACCAATTCATAAGGTTAGATTTTTGCTATGCAGATGACACACAGCTGTACTTGTCCTTTGCTACGGGCACTGAAAACCCAATAATAACCCTAAATGGCTGTCTAGCTGAGCTCCGGGAATGGATGAGTGCCAGTTGGCTGAGACCGAATCCTGGTAAAACAGAGCTCCTTGTGATAGGACCTCAACATCAAAGGACAAGACTGCAGCATAGCCACCCAACTGGACTGACACTTGGGGGTACAGAATTACAAAACTCTGATCATGTGCGGAATCTTGACGTGGTACTGGATGGTGGATTGACACTTAAACATCAGGTATCAGACACAATCAAATCCTGGTTTTCCTCTGAGCAACATAGCCAGAATCAAACACTTAATCCCCTCTGAAGATCTGCCAAAAGTCATACATGCATTTGTATCATCTCGTTTGGATTACTGCAATGCCCTCTACCTTGGTCTCCCAGGAAAAGAACTGCACCAATTACAGCTGGTACAAAACACAGCTGCCAGGCTGTTAACTAACCAGCCCCATTCTAGCCACATAACTCCCATTCTCTACTCCCTTCACTGGCTGCCAATAAAATGGCGAATAATATTCAAGATCAATCTACTGAGTTTCAAAGCGCTACATGACCAAGGCCCAAGGAACTTGAAGCAGCTTCTGATTCCATACTGTCCCACCCGATTACTGCAGTCTGTAGATGAAGGACTTTAAGCAGTACCTAGAATCTCCCGTAATTCATCTGGGGGTCGAGGTTTTAGCCATTCAGCTCCGACTTTATGGAACTCACTTCCCCGCACAGTTCGAGAGACCCCCACTCTAGAATGCTTCAAAAACAGACTTTCCTATTCACTGAAGCGTTTCCTCCAGTCCCTTAAGTATTGTTTATGAAAAGCTTTTCTGTACTTCATTGTTTCTGTACTGTATTACATTCATTCTATCTGTTAACTGCCTTGAGTCCTATTGGAGAAAGAGCGCTATATAAATAAAATTATTATTATTATTATTATTACTGGCTGTAAATTCGCTAACTTTGGCTAAACTAGAGGAATCATAGCGAATTTAAAAAAGGAGGAATGGCATCAATCTGTCAACTGAAATTCTAAATTTGTACTTTGAGATCAGTTCGCAGTTATAAAATATACAACATTCCGAATAAACCCAAAAATGAACGGGCTGATTTATCAATAAGTTTGTTGTGTGTGATAAATGATGCTCCAGCCAATCCACCCCTAACTGTCTTTCTCAGTGACAGTTAGGAGCAGATTGTCTGGATCAGAATTTATCATACGCAACAAGTTTTAAACCAAAATAAAGAATAAAATAAAGGAGTCACACGCTCAATGCAAAAGCAGCTCAGTAATAGGAATGAGAAATAGGTATAATGAACAATAATGAGGAGAGAAACGGTCAAAAAGGAAGATACTGTATTTTACAGCTCATCCTTTCTGTCTATGGACAACAGCACTAGAGACAGGGTCAGCGTAGAACATCTTCCACAGACTACCATTGCTCACATTGATTAACACCTTTTTTTTTTCTTTGACAGGTGACAGAACCTCTTTAACCTCTCAGAACCTTTTTAACCCTTTGAGTCAACATTTGTCAACATTGGTATGAAAATTGCCATCCTTCATAATGGCCTGTAATGTTACCTTTTATAGGAAATATTATCTTTTTTTTTCACAACATTTTTATTTGAATTTATATAACAAATGTGAGCGACGCCGGCAGTTTTAGCCGATAATTTTGCGCATCTCTCACAGAGAAGTTGGCACTCCAAAGGGTTAATTCTATAATTCTTTAATTCTTTCTTTCTTTTTAACCTGTTCACTCCTCGTTAGCGCTCATCATAACTATTTAAGTTTCGAACCAAATTAGAAACACTGGTATACTATATTCCAACTGAAGGGCAAACCCTCTCCAGGACATACAGTACCTACCCACTTGTGGGAAGGTGAAGCCTGGCCGTGTGTAGGGAACATTGCTGATGGAAATGTGGGCAGTCCAGGAGTGTGGCCGAGCAATCGTGTAATCGTGGCCAAAGTCGCGCTACAGCACAGTAATAATTAACAGTCATTGTATAGTGGGGACGGCGCCATGATGACGCAATTCAGTGCATATCGCACCACAGCGACGGCATGATATCTTTTGGATTGCAGCAACACCCCTATCATTTCACACACTTTTCATTTCACACACTCTTCTTAGATACATGAGGGAAAAGCGATATCAGTGAACATACCATTGCTAATACCGCTTCTCCCCCATAAAGCTGGTTCTTACATCTACCCCACAGTTTGTTACCTGACCGTTAGGAGCTGATTGGCTGATACAGGCCTGGTCAACCTGTGGCTCTTGGCTCTCCAGCTGTTGTAAAACTACAAGTCCTAGCATGCCTTGCCACAGTTTTGCTATAAGGGAGTGTTTAAACTGTGGCAAGACATGATGGGATTTGTAGTTTTACAAGTTTTACTGGTTGGCCAGGCCTGGAATTATACTTTATCTCTGTTCATTTTATCTCTCTCCAAGGCTTAGTACATAGACCCCTTAGAGCTAATTTGCTGACCACAGGAGTATTGGGAACCAGTGGCGTAACTAATAAATATGCACCCCGCCGATTTAGGCAGTGCCACCCCCCGTCCACCCGAGTAAAGTTAACTACCCCCTTACCCCTCCACATGCCGCTTCCCGCCGCTGCATTCTTGTCTGTTCTGCTCCGTGGTCCAGCACTCCTCAAACTTCTCCTAATGAAAACGGACCCTCCCAAAATGGATGCGAGAGGAGACCGCCATCTTCTCTAGCATCCTGAAAAACTGTCTTCTGTATGGGGCAGCCATTTTGGGAGGGTCAGTTTTCAGTAGCACTGCAGCAGGAGCTAGGAGGTGACCGCACAGCCACAGACAAGTAATCAGTGACTCCCGACCACAGATGCTGTAGCGGCATGACCAGAGAGCCGGGACCGCACAGCCACAGACAAGTAATCAGTGAGTCCTGGCCACAGACGCTGCAACGGCTATTGTAACACCACTGCTGGGAACCATTTGCATTCAATATGTATGATGTGTCTATTTCCTACTAATGACGAGAGGTCTGTGCGACATAAGGTTTATTAATAGAACAGGTTGGTGACATGTTTCGTCTCCTATTTGGACCACAGATTAAAAAAAAAAGATTGCTTCATTATTATGTAAAAGTACTGTATGGTGTAATTCACAAAATGTTTTATTTATTTCCAGAAACTCTGAAAGTATAATTGAACAGAGAGCCTATTATTCCGACTGTGACCGCATTACGTACACGTCCATCATTTGTCAGTCATGTCAGATTTATGATTTATTGCGGTTTATGAATGAGGATTTCCAGCCCAGTATCCATTGTATTCATCTGCCCTTATGTTGCTTCAAAGACCTGACTGTGAATTACTTATTAAGTCATCCTTCTTATCGCATGTCGCCTGCTGCAGGGCAAACCCGCAGCCTCTGACCTCGCTTAGTAAAAGTTAAATATTAAATACACCATGGGCCTGATTCATGATCAATTGGTCCCCGGTGTATTCGCTCCTGGGACCAATTGTGCTGCCCTGTGCAAGAGCAAGCGCGCATTTCTGTAATGTGTAGGGCCGCTGTATGGACACCTTCGGCGAGGGAGGGAGGGGGGGTTGGCCGCGTCACAGAACGCCAGTGGTTCTCAAAGTCGGTCCTCAGAACCCCACTCAGTTCACGTTTTCCAGGCCAAAACTTGTGGACTGACTTTCAGAACCTGTGCAATATATGTAATGTTTTTTTTATGTAGTGTGTTACAAAACACTGTTTTATAAAGAGTCCGAGGATGTGAAACTTTTTGGGCACAGAGTTTTACTATTGGTCTATTTTCCAAGTTTTTGCCTGTTCTTACTCATACACATCTTTATCTTTCGTTATGAGAATGGATAATATATATATATATATATATATATATATATATATATAGAGAGAGAGAGAGAGATTACAAATGTATGAAGACAGTGGCGTAAACTATGGGGCCAGCCAGTTCTGCAGCCAGGGCCGTTTCTACAGGCAGACAAACCGTGTAACCGCGCCTGACACCACGCGGCTGCACGGCTTGTCCGCTGCTGACTGCCTCCCACCGACCAAGCCCTCCTCCCACTTCTTACTTCTGAGTACATACTAGGCTGCTATATATAATTTAATAAAAAAATAAGGTACTTGTTTCCTAGCACGGCCACACCGATTTACATCGGGGTGGTCATGTCGGAAAAATCGGGTCGATCGCATCGCATGCGATTTGGTAGCATGCGATGCGATCGACGCGACCGACCCGATTTTGGACCCGATTTTTTGATTGAATGAAATGTAAATCGGGTCCCTGGGACCCGATTTAACATTGGATTCAATGTAAAATATTCCCTACACCCCCAAATTTAGCGACGTAAACCCCACCCCACGATAGACGCCAACCCGAAGCGTGGCGAGCGCAGCCAGCCCGCGAGGGGCGGCGGTGCGCGTCCTCCGACCTTTTCATTCCCCTACTATACACTAGGGCGTGGAGTGAGAATAGAATAGTGTGGCGAGCGCAGCGAGCCACCGAGCCCAAAGCGTGGCGAGCGCAGCGAGCCCCGCGAGGGGACGCGGATACCTGTGAAGCCCGCGAAGGGACGCGTTTACCTGTGAAGGTATCCGCGTCCCCTCGCGGGGCTCGCTGCGCTCGCCACACTATTCTATTCTCACTCCACGCCCTAGTGGATAGTAGGGGAATGAAAAGGTCGGAGGACGCGCACCGCCGCCCCTCGCGGGCTCGCTGCGCTCGCCACGCTTCGGGTTGGCGTCTATCGTGGGGTGACGACGGGGACATCTATAATGTGAAATGGGTCATATTGGCCCATTTCACATTTTTCACATTTTTTTAAAGGTGAGATGGACTTAATCAAGTCCATCTCATCTTGTGCCATTATAATGGCACAAGACCGACGCGATCCTCACGATTTCAATGTTAAAAAATATTTTAACATTGAAGCCTATGGGGAAATCGGGGGCATCGCGTCGGTCGCGTCGGGACCAATGTTAATGGTCCCGACCGATATTGTGCTTTAGCCGGAAAAATGGACCTGATTTCAAAGGAAATCGGGTCCATCGTGTGGATCGTGTACCTTAACTTAAAGGTACACGATCCATAAGATTGTGGCCGTGCTAGGACACAAGTACCAAAAATAATACCTGTGCTGCGTGGAACTGTAAAAAATAATTCCATGCTGCTGGTGCACTGACGTGTGTCTGCAGGTGCATATAGTAGTCTGCTACTGCTGTAACTACCTTTTGTGGTGGCCACAGGCAGTGCTACTGCCTACCTACCTAGTAATTTCTCTACTTACTAGGCTGCTATATTAATATTTAATTAATTTAATTATATATAGTCCACTGGTGCTGCCTGCACTGAATAGAGGATGCCATCCTGCACTGCCCTGCCCTGCCCTGCCATCAGCTTAAACAAGAGGTAGTGACGCACTGAAACTCCACCCTCTATATGCTGCAGAGGATGGAGGAGCAACAAAAGGCAATTGAAGCCTACACGGCCACCTACGACATAGGCAGAGGAGCGGGGCTGCACCTGACGCATGTGAAGCGGTGAGGGAGGAAAGGAAACACCCGCCTAGCAAGCCAGATAGCTAAATCCACTCTAGCGATCAATTGAGTGAGAGAAGTAGCAGCCAGATAGCCCTTACATACCAAATAGGGGTCTTGTTGGCTGCTTACCCATACATGTACGGTTAGAAGTAAGACACCGGTTGCTGAAAAGCCATACATCTCCAACCCAGGGGTCCTAGAGAGGTGGAGGAACTCTTCCATCTGCCACCTTAAAATTGATTAGCCCCCTCCACCCATTAGGCAATGATTTAAGAGACGACTGCTAATAAATTAATAATAATCACAAAATTAAACAATCAGATTACATTAATTAATAATAATCATAATCATACAATCAAGCCAGATAGGGGTCTTGTTGGATGTTAAACTGATCGAAACAGTTACACACTTGCAGACAAACTCTGTGCTGCACAAAATGCCCACCGCTCCTTGGCTGCACATGGTAAACAGTGCACGATCAAGCCAGATAGGGGTCTTTTTGGGGCCTAGTTTTTTAAACTGCCATCCTGTCTGCCGCTGCAGTGCCACTCTTACATGAGCCACGTGTTTGTGCCGCACACTTGTGTGGCTTAGCATAGTTATCCAGCTACCTCGGTGCAACCTTTTGCCCTAAAAACAATATTGTGATGTGTTCAGAATAGACTGGAAATGAGTGGAAATGAATGTTATTGAGGTTAATAACAGAGTAGGAGCAAAAAAACCCAAGATTTTAGCAGTTTTTATCAGAACCCAAACCCCAAAAATCCAAACACAAAACGTTTAGGGGGTGTTTTGGCAAAACCCATTAGAACCCAAAACCTGAAGGTAATCAGAACCCAAAAGCCAAAACACGAAAAGTGGCCGGTGCACATCCCTACAAAGAATTTTTTTTTTTTTTTGCTCCTACGCTATATTAACCTCAATTACATTAATTTCCACTCATTTCCAGTCTATTCTGAACACATGACACCTCACAATATTGTTTTTAGGGCAAAAGGTTGCACTGAGGTAGCTGGATAATTATACTAAGCCACGCAAGTGTGTGGCGCAAACACGTGGATCATCTAGGAGTGGCACTGCAGCGGCAGACAGGATGGCAGTTTTAAAAACTAGTCCTCACACAGCACATATTGGTCAAGAAAAGAGGTGCAAGATGGAATTGTCCTTGGGCCCTCCCACCCACCCTTATGGTGCGGCAATAGGACATGCAGCGACAGGGCCTACAAAACTGTGGCTGAAATGATTGGTTTGTTTGGGCCCAAATATAAAAGCAATATATGTTAGCAGTAATGAGGGCATAGTGCACCTGCAAACCCCCACTGTTCAGTATATAATTCCAGTCTGCTGGTGCCCTGCCAACCAGTACCTATTGTAGTATATAATTCCAGTCTGCTCTCTGCTGTTGCCACTGGCTACCAGTACCTATGGCAGTATATAATTCCAGACTGCTCTTGCCACTGGCTACCAGTACCTATCGCATTATATAATTCCAGTCTGCTGTTGCCCCTGGCTACCAGTACCTGAAGTTTCAGGCCATCGCTACTTTACACATAGACTCACATAAACATATCATCCTTTTTCTATGTATGTCTTTTTTATATGTATTTTTTCACATATATTTTTCCGCAATGTTTTACTTTTGACACACCCTTTATCACTATTAGTTGCTTACACATACACTACATTCTATGACACTTTACACTCTATTACACTTCACAGCTATATTTTATTTATGTGATGCCCTGGGGTGGTTTTGCTGGACTGGTTTGGGGGTGCACCCCAGGCATGAACCCCATAGCATACCTCCCAACTTTGCGAGTTCAGCAGACGGGACGGGCGCCTTGAAATTTTCGGGGGGGGGGGTGGCCTATACTCGCTGCTCTCCCGCGAGGCCATGCCCCCATTTTGCCTCTATGGGGGCATGACCCAGAGGCTCTGTGAGCCTCTAGCCATGCCCCCAGCCCCCTGGCTGTGAGCCTCTAGCCATGCCCCCAGCCCCCTTGCGCATGCGCACAGCGTTTATTCCCCGCTGCTTCGCAGCTGACAGGGGGGACTCCCAACAGCCCCCCCACACCGCGGGACACTGCCGTCCGTGGGTGGGACAGCGGGACAGGCCCTGATAATCGGGACTGTCCTGCTAAAATCTGGACTGTTGGGAGGTATGCCATAGTGCTAGGGACTTGCTCTAAAGAGGTGACCTTAACGTTGGTGGGCAGGTACATATCTTTGGCCAAATGTATGCTAACATCCTCATAAATTAAATATAAAAGGAATATATGTTAGCAGTAATGAGTGCATAGTGCACCTGCAAACCCCCTCTGTGTTGCATATAGCTAAAAGTCTTAGCAAGGTAGCACCTCTCATTACAGGGTGTGCAGTCTAGGGCTCCCCTCTTACTATATGGAATTATATACTGCAGTAGGTAGGTACTGGCAGCCACTGGTGTAGCTTGGTCCCACAGTGCCCGGAGCAAGGGCATGTTTTGCGCGCCGTCCGCCCCCCCCCCCCCCCTCCTTTGCGTGGTGAAAAGGAGGACTGACCTTGCTTGTTAATAATAATAACAGGACCCCACAGGCTGCTCCCCCTGTATAATCACAACATGACCCCACAGGCTGCTCCCCCTGTATAATCACAACATGACCCCACAGGCTGCTCCCCCTGTATAATAAAAGGACACCACAGGCTGCTCCCCCTGTATAATAATAATAATAATAATAACAGGACTCCACAGATTGCTCCCCCTGTATAATAATTAGGATGCTCCCCTGTATAATAATAATAATAGGACCCCACAGCGCTCACCCCTTGTTCACTTCCCACAGACGGGTGCTCGGACACCAGTTCCCAGGAGATAAAGAGGCAGGCGACGGTGGAGGATGACTGTGTTATATGTGTTGTAGTTGCGGGCCAGCCCAGCACAAGCTCCTCCAAAAAAGAAACAAACCCGGCGAGCGCTCTCACATCGCGCATGCGCCGGTTTGGGACGCCGGAGACAGGGATGCGGCGCCATGACGTTAATGACGTTGTGACATCATGGTGCCGCATCCCTGCCTCCGGCGTCCCAAACCGGCGCATGTGCAGTGAGCGCTCACCAGGTTTTAACTGTCCACAGTGAAGACTGATGCCGAGCACAGCGGGCGAGCAGGGCGGGGGAGCCGGCGGCAGTGCTCCGGCGCCAGGTGACATGTCGGCGCCCGGAGCAGGTGCTCCGCCCTAGCTACGCCTCTGCTGGCAGCCACTAGGCAGTGCAGGGCAGGCACTAGCAGCACCAGTGGACTATACAGCAGAGGCAGGCCTTAGCACAAAGGAGGAGAGACAGTACACAGCAGTCGTCCTTGCAATGGTGATGATCCCACTGAGCAGAGAGGAGAGACACAGTACACAGCAGCACACGAGGCCCCAGCAGAGACAGTACACAGCAGCACACCCTATCCCACCCTGCTCCTAGACTGGAGTGAAGATGGCGGCGTGGGGAGGCGGAATGTAAGGGATTCCATGATCTCACGAGAATCCAATGACGGGCGATGACGTTTTGCCTGCGCGCCTGGATCCGAGTCAGACAGGAATCTCCGAGCGCCGCTCAGATCTGGGCTCGGATGGATGCCGTCGCACATCTCTAAGTAAAAGTGGTATTAGTGATTACGGCTGTATATCTTATCTCACTAATTATTCAGTTGTATTATAATGTATCTCTTTGATTTACATTTCATATTATAAATGCTTAGGATGTCAACAGAGCGAACAAGGGATATCCCAGCGCTGGCTTCAAAATAAGATAATAAAAACCAGATACATTATTTAACTGACGGAAATCTTGATGGATAAACCAATTTCTGAGTTTTCACAAAATGCTCCAAGTTGTCACTGGCAAAGTAGTGAATGAAGTGCAAAAACACATGTTCCCTGCCTTCCATTACAAAGAAGCCCTCCGCCACGTCTTGGTAAGTTAATATATTTTTTTGGTGTATGGTGGGTGGTCCGTCCAGGACTGTGGGACCACCTGCTGCATTAATCTCCTGTGCCGAGCAATGCGAATCTGTCTTTATCATCAGCAATGGAGAACCCAAAGAATTCTAAATATCAAATATTTGCTGTAAAACCGCCCTTAGTCCCATTATGAGGGATTGCCAACAAAATGTATCACAAACCAATATCTAAAGTTTCGAAACAATATACAATTGTAATCAATAACGGCAGACGTCATTTGTAGAATCTCAGTAAATGATTGGCAGTTATTAAGTGTAATCAATATTTATACAGAACCAATTTGAACAGAATATTAGGAGTAAAGGCCAGATGTACTAAGCTTCAAAAAGTGATAAAATAGAGAGTGATAATATGCCAGCCAATCAGCTCATATCTGTCATGTCACAAACTGGGTTTAAAAAATAACAGTTAGGATCTGATCGGCTGGTGGTATAGCACTCTCCATTTTATCACTTTTCAAGGCTTAGTACATCTCGCCCTAAATGTACTAAAGTTTCTAAAAATGAAAAAATGTGATGTTGCCCAGATTATGGGGGATTATTCCTGTTGATTCGCTCGGATGGGAATCCTTGCGAGTCAACCAAAACCCACATTGCGAATGGTTGGCAGGCTAGGGGGAGCGCCAGGGACGTAACTATAGCACCGCAGCCCCCGCCACCGTGGGGGGGGGGGGCGCTGTGCATGTGGGGGCTGCGGTGCTATAGTTAAACCCCCCCTCAATCCCCCGCAGACTTACCTATCGCGCTGGTCCCGGCGGCTCCGTTCTTCTGCTGAGGACCACCACAAAATGGCCGCCCCCATATAGCACACTGTTCTCTGAAACTGTCTGCTGTACGGGGGCGGCCATTTTCTGGTGGTCCTCAGCAGAAGAACGGAGCCGCCGTGACCAGCGCGATAGGTAAGGCTGTGGGGGATTGAGAGGGGGTTTGCATGGGCAGCGGGTTAGGGGTGCTCGGCGGGGTAGGGGTGCTCGGCGGGGCGGCGACTGGGGGGGGGGGCGCCCCCCCCCCCCTAACGGCGGGGGGGCGCCCAAAATGTAGCTACGCCACTGGGGAGCGCCCACATCTTTTGATGGTCTCCAACCATCAAAAGATGTGGTACGTGCATGCAAAGGTGGTAAGGTTTCTCTGGTCAACTTTACATATGTGTGCACGTTCAGGGGGAAGTGGGCGGGGCAGCTGATCTCCGGTGATGTCATCTGCCCGCCCCCCATCTGTCTGTCAGGTTTCGCCCAGGAAACGCTGGGTGTTCCCATATGCTAATGGGGCTTCCCGGCGCCCCACGCCCCTCTCTGCTCCCCCGTCTACTGTCCTGGGTGCGTGAACCGGGCGAGCAGTCTGTTCACTGCGGGTGCATGCACCCTGCATATGCACATGCAAAGAAATGTGCACAGCACGACCATCGGTCCCCGTGGGAACGCAGGGCAGCAGTGAACGGACCTGAATAAGGTCCAATGTCTATCGTGTCTCTTCTTTTGCATTGTAGAAAAGGATAAAGGAGATGATGTTGCTATGGGCAACATCACCTCTTTTCATTTATAGAAGCCATTGTAAGTTTACCGCTTTGAGGGCGAGATGTACTAAGCCTTGAAAAGTGATAAGCCACTAACCAACCAGCTCCCAACTGTCATTTTGAAAGCACAGCCTCAGACATGACAGTGAGAAGCTGATTGGCTGGTACTTTATCACTCTCCATGTTATCAGTTTTAAAGCTAAGGGCCTGCAGCGGTGTAACTATAGCACCGCAGCCCCCGCCACCGCGGGGGGGCGCTGTGCATGTGGGGGCGCCGGGGGATGCGGTGCTATAGTTAAACCCCCCTCAATCCCCCGCAGACTTACCTATCACGCTGGTCCCGGCGGCTCCGTTCTTCTGCTGAGGACCACTACAAAATGGCCGCCCCCATATAGCACACAGTTCTCTGAAACTGTCTGCTGTATGGGTGGTCCTCAGCAGAAGAACGGAGCCGCCGGGATCAGCGTGATAGGTAAGGCTGTGGGGGAATGAGGGGGGGTTTGCATGGGCGGCGGGGTAGGGGTGCTTGGCGGGGGGGCGCCCAAAACGTAGCTACGTCACTGAGGGCCTGATTCAGTCCTGTGCGCTAATCTGCATATGTTCGCAGCCTAGTGAATAGGTAAACTGCCCGGCTGAACACCCCCCCCCCTCCCACCATTGCCGTGCAGATCCCTGCATTTGCATGTGAGATGCTTGGAGTTCCCTTGCACCAGCCCCCCTGCCCACCCACCAGTGGCGTAACTATCAAAACCGTGCCCCCCCCCCCCGCCAAAAATTTCGGCAGTGCCCCCCCCCATTAAAGATAATGAACACCCAACCCTTCTGCCCCCCCCCCCCCCCGCCGCCGTCCCCGTGCCTTACTTTCTGCTGTCCTTCCGTGCCAGGGACCCGCGGCCATCTCCCCTCCTGGCTTCTGCTGAAATGAACCATCATAAAATGTCCATCCCCATACAGCAGACAGTTTCAGAGAACTGTCTGCTGTATGGTGGCGGACATTTTATGATGGTTCATTTTAAGCAGAAGCCAGGAGGGGAGCCGGGTGCGGGGACCATTGGCTGGGGGACCGAATTCCCCCTTTTGTACATCTGGCCCTGAGTGTCACACAGTACATGACTGCAGACAGTTGCTAAAGCAATATCTGAGAGCTTAGAACAGATGATATCCAATTAACAGGAGGCTCTTTAGTGTAAATGAGAACCAGGTGCCTTATGTGATAAGCGTGTTTGATTAGGGCGAGACCACCCGCTTGTTCAGCTTCTCTACGCAGAAGGTCAAAGACTCCTTCCTATCTCTGCAACAGCGTTTGTATATCAACTTTCCCAGGTGAGAATTCCTTTGCCGTGGGTGTTGGATCAAAGCATATTTGCTAAAATAACCACATGACACAGAGGGAAATCTGTAAAGTCTGTACATCTGTTCCCTTCAGAGTGCTGGACAGTTACAATGTAAATACTACCGAATATACAGTGTATATATATAGAGTATATATATATATATATATATATATATATATATTGCGATTGGTTGGATAGAGTTGTAAGCGATAGCAGATACCTATATACTACAAGGAGTACTCTTTATAGTAAAAAAGAGTTTATTTTATATATATATATAAAAAAATGCACAATAGCACTAATTTGGAGAACAAACAGTAAATACAGTTTACATAGAAAAAACACAGTAATAAAAAATGCGAGATTTTTCTAAAAAATGCCTACAGGTGGTATCACTAAAAATGGGGAGGGGATTAAAAAGTAATCTAAAAGTGAAGGACTTAGCTTAGTGGAGGAGTCAGCAGGCAGTACCCAACGCGTTTCGTCTAGGAGACTTCTTCAAAGACCCCCTTGAAGAAGTCTCCTAGACGAAACGCGTTGGGTACTGCCTGCTGACTCCTCCACTAAGCTAAGTCCTTCACTTTTAGATTACATTTTAATCACCTCCCCATTGTGCATTTTTTTATATATATAAAATAAACTCTTTTTTACTATAAAGAGTACTCCTTGTAGTATATAGGTATCTGCTGTCGCTTACACCTCTATCCAACCAATCGCAATTGTTTTTGTGACACCCCTCACCAAGGTGTCCGTCTTTAGAGGCTAGCTGACACCCCTTTTTTCTTAAAAAAGGGTTACCGGCATATACTTTTTTCTCACCAGAATACTGAACAGTCTGGGACACAAGTGGCGCCATACATCTTTTTCTTCTCTCTCTCTCTCTCTATATATATATATATATGTATATACATACCGTATATATACACTGTGTTTATTTAAAAAAGCAACACAGCAATGGATGTAACGGAACATGTGAATGTTCAAAAGGCTTTAATGCAAGAATAGCAGAAACTTAAGCATCACACACACAAACATATATATATATATCAGGATTGCCTTTTGGGTGGGCGGAGAGGCTGATGGGGAGGGGAAAGGGGTGGAATCTGGGTGGAGCCACCCTGATCTGATGCCTTTTGGTGGCACGGCCAGTGCAAATGTGTCCTTGTAGTCCCGGTCCGCAATGTGGGGCTCCAATGACGCAAATGTGTCATTTGATCCATGGAGGAGGGGTGCAGGAGAAAGGCAGAAATCCGGAGGTTTGGACCCCTTTCCGGGGGGGCGGGAGGGGGTCCCCGTGTCGACCTTTTACTGTGTCAACTATTTCAATGCTGACCTTTTGCCAGTGTTGACCTAGATTATGTCTATCTTTCTCATGTGTCGATCTATTGCCTGTCAACCTTATAATCAACAGTATACGGTTACAGCGGCTGCTGCTTCCTCCTGCCTGAAGAGGAGACAGCTCTCAGCCCGGATCTCGGCACATGCTCAATTAATCCGGCAGGTGCTCAGACCGGCGCGTGTGCAGATGTGACTGCTTTTATGGCCAGTACCAACTGCAGCCCATAGAAGCCTTATCTGGCTGCACAATAAGGCAGGGAGTGGCTTCCTGAAGAAAGCCAGCTCTCTGCTTATCGCAGCCCGAACTGGCAGTCCTTGTGTGAGGGAGCACCATCCAGTGAGACTGCCTTATGTGCCTGTGACTGAGTGGAATTGCGATAGGAAGTCACTGCCAGTCACAGTGAAGCCAGTGCAATCTCACGGACTGCATCTGGCTCACTGACACTTAGCTAGGTGGTGATTATATCTGGGGGGGGGGGGGGGGGGGGAATGACAAAAATAGGTAAAAACTCATGCAATGTCCCCCAAAAATGGGTAAAAACACATCCATTTGCCAGTCCATATGTTTTTTCACCTCTACAAAATTTTTTTGCAGAGGAGCAAAATTGGCACTTTAATTGAATAGGGGGTGCCCTGGGTTGGTGGTCCAGGACCAACTCAAATGACAGTATTTATGGTCAAAGTAATAGGTAAAACCTGTCCTTTACCAAAAAATTGAACCTAGGAATGACCAAAAAAACCTACTTAATTTAATATTTTTTTTCAAAATGTGTCAATGGGAAACTTTTGGTCTAGAGGTGCCATGAAACACACCCTAAAAAAAGTTGAAAAGTACCAATTTTTCACCTAATCGAAAAAATCGCCACCAATTGAATTCCGTCTTCAGACTGAATTGGCTGAATTGGCTGAATTTGCACCTCTGCAGAATGGCCAGCTATACATTATTTGTGTTCAATTCTGTATCAGTAGTCATCCCATAACCGTTCTTAAGAGGTCGTAAATTGCAAATAGACACTTTCTGACATCTACAAATTCAGCATACAGTATAGTCTCAAGCATTTCACAGTCGTTTGTGGGTAACCACTAAGACCTTAGCACTCGTTGTCAATATAATTATGAGGCATTAAATTATTTGCAACATTTTAAAAGGCTAATTGCGGCAACAAGGGGCCCATGGTTTTACTGAGGGTGACGGCAGTGTGGTGGACACAGTTAACTGTACTGGTGGTAAAATAATGTATTTAAGTGTTTCGCTTTTTAAATAGTTGCTGACTTAACTCCCCGGTGACTAATAATATCTTTCAATGTTCTAATGGCAGCACTTATTAATAACAATTAATTTTTTTTCCATTAACATGCATTTTGTAATACTTTTATATTGTTTCATCACAAACGTCCTTCAATTTCTATTAAAACATACAATCAAAACACTTTTAGGAAATGTTACAATTACATTAAACTGAGAATATATATTCACATAGAAGGGTATCAAAGAGACGACAGCTTGGGTTAGATTTATTTAAGGCTTAAATGAAACATAAGTCCGAAAATACATCAGGTCGTGTTCATGACGCGTCATTTTTTTTGTATGTTTGAAGATAAAAAAATTTTAAAGGTAAAATTCAAGTCGAAGTTTCAAAACACGTTGGTTTGAAAGTGCGGCTGCGATTTCGAGTACGAAAAAGGCAAAAGTTGTGTATGCAATGCATTGCTTACATGCGTTGGTGAATCCAAGCACTTCACCATTAATGCACCATCACACCATCAATGCACCATCCATCGCAACAGTCTCCATTGCAACAGTCTTAAAAAATGGCCACGGTGGCTTTGGTGCTGTGAAAGAGATAGCAGCCGATCTCTGTCTTGGGCTCGTTAGTATAATTATTATGCAATCAGCATCCCAGCAGTCAGGATGCCGGAGTTCAGTACACCAATTCTTCATCCTCACTGTCTTCAGAAGACCAAGGCTAGAACTCCGAAAGGACCAGGAGGCTGACACCGGAACACAGATAGATTGCATCCCGATTGGTAAGTATGTGGGAGGGTCAGGGTCATGCCAGGGAAGAGTGTGTTAGGTTTAGAAATGAGTGGAGAAACATAGGGTTAGACCTAGGGGGAGAAAAGGTTAAGGTTAGGATGTTGGGAGGGAGAGTTAGGGGGTTTTCAACCCAATAATGTCGGGAACGGCTGCTATCCCCCCCGGCAAAAATAGCGGCCATTTCTAAAATTATTAGGTGAAATGTCATTTGACCTATTCAATGTGGGCTCCATTATTCCGACTGGTGGAATATATCTGCGAAAACGAGCACTGATAGTTGCAAATGGCCACGGATTCGACAATCCAGCGTCCGTTTCCAACAATACAGATTTGCCTCTGTAGAAAGGCAAACCTGGATTGAGGGGTAGATTTATTAAGCTCGGTGAAGTGAAAAAGTGTCTGTTTTTTATCACCGGCCAATCCGCTCCTACCTGTCATTTTTCAAACCAAGCCTCTAACTTCACAGTTATGAGCTGATTGGCCGGTGATAAAAACCAGACACTTTATCACTTCACCGAGCTTAATAAATCTGCCTCTGAATACTGTTGGCTGCTATTTCCACCAGGCTATTACCCCCTTAGGCAATTAGAAGGAAGTGGTTAGGGTTAGACTGTTGGAGGGGGGGGGGGGGTAAGGTAGAGTGACACTAGTGGGGAGGGTTAGGGTCAGGCTTCGTGGGGAGGGGGGTACAGTTAGGCTTTGGCAGAGTTAGTGGGGGACAGGGAGAAGTAAGTATACTTACCTGACCACTGTCGGGATTCACTCCTTCAGGATACCGGCGTTGATATACTGACCACCGTTCATCTGTATGTATCCCATTTAATGTACCACAGCCTTAGCACTGCGCATCAACATGCCTACCTGAGTCCTAGAGCTGATAATTCCAGGAACCTCGGTTAATAATGTTACAGAAGAACGACTGTATTCAGCTACATTGTATATGTGATCTGATTGCATACATGATGTGTTCTAGGTCAATTTCAATTCTACCTTCATAAATCTGTTCCACCGTGCTTCTTTTAATTGCCGGTGTGGTTTCACAATATATAAATACAGAAATAATAAAGAGGAACGCAGATCAGCTGGGGTTAGCTATAATGTCGATTTAATAAAGGAAATATATGGCAGTTGTTTATCCATAAGATTGCTGAAGTTTTTATGGTATAGTAGGAATTTGTTATAATAGGGCCACCCACTGATAAAGGCAACAACGGGTCCCGTGAATCATACCCAAGACTTGGTTACAAATTCAGTCATTGAAATCACTGCAGGAAGGACGGAGCGCGGGTCTGGGAGAGAGCTGCCCCCCGGGGCATGGATTTCACATCCAGGGGGTTTTATTATTTTAACAATTTAGGTGTATTTTGCTGTATGGTTTATAAACTGGTTCAGTTTGGACATTCATTCTTTACTCCCTTAAATCAATTAAAATGGACATTTTAAATGATGCCACATTTAAATTGAAGGGATATGAGGTATGTTAAAAGAAATAATATATATATATATATATATATATATATATATATATAAAATTTGTAATAGCTCCGACACTCACTGCATAATCTGGATAGCTGTCCCGGTGCCCTCCACAGCATGTACTGTACATACATACTAATAGATATTGGGAGATAAGTGGCGGCACTCAGTAAATAAATGAAGACAAGACAACGCCATGTAGACGCCAACGTTTCAACTCTTTTATCATGTTTTCGTGGCTGCCCTGACGAAAACGCGATAAAAGCATTGAAACGTTGGCATCTACATGGCGTTGTCTTGTCTTCATTTATTTACCGAGTGCCGCCACTTATCTCCCGATATATTTGTATATATATACAAAACAGAGGCAGCGCCGTCTGGAAGGATCCGCCCATCTGTGTCGCAGCTGCGCACAGCCGATGACATCATCCATTCCGCCGGCGTGTCTCACCTGGCTGCTGCGTCCTAGTTGCTACGCAACCAGGACGCTGCAAGGAACAATACAAAAACACTGTGAATTACTTGTGTATACAAATTCTAAAACAGCAAAAGCAGAAAAACAGAACTAGAACTTATAAGAAGCTACCATATGTGATGTGCTCATTGAGCCCTCTGGGATGAAGAACGTCAAGTCTTCTTGCTATCCAGAGATTTTCGCATTTAATTAATTTTAACCCTCTATTACCTCCTCTAAGCGAGGGCAGGACTGTATCTATCATGCGATATCTTAGACTATTTAAGGGGTAAAGTTTAGCGAGGGCAAAATGCCTGGCTGCAGGCTGATTACTGGTACCTTCAGTAATTGCGTTGCTGATGGCGGAGCGATGCGCCATCATGTGCTCCTTAAATTTCCTTTCTGTTTTCCCAATGTATACCAGACCACAAGGACAAATGATCTGGTATACAACGAAGGTAGAATCGCAGTTAAAGCGATGGTGAATTTTATATGTTTGCACGGTGTGCGGGTGCTGGAAGGTATCATCCACCAATAAAAATTGGCATGCAACACATCCGCACCGACTACAACCTGAACGTCCAGAAGGTAGAAATGAACGGAATGTCCTTTTAGGCTTCAGACTGGCCACATCAGTCTTGACCAACCAGGACCTCAAATTCTTACCTTTAGTGTAACAAGGCATTAATCTTGTATTAGATAAGCCCAGACCTGGGTCCGTGTCTATCATTGGCCAATGTTTTTTTTTGGAAATTTTTCGTATATTTGGGGAAGAAGTGTTGTATCTGTTTACCCAAGGTAATACTGCATCTGACTGTTAAATTGTTTGGGGACCAAGAGTGTGCTATGATCTAATTTGAGTACTCTGCTTCGAGCATTTTCAAGAATCTCCTGGGAATAGCCCCCAGCTTTGAGTATCGTGATTAGATTATCAATCTGGATAATGGCTGTATCTTTGTTGTTATTGATACGCATGATGCGTGTCATTTGGGAAAAAGGAAGCCCCCTGATGAGGGCTTTAGAGTGACAACTTGTCGCTTGCAATAAAAGATTTCTATAGGTGGGTTTAGTGTAAACCTTGTAATTTATAACCCCATCTACGATAGATATTTGCACATCCAGAAAATTCATAATGCTTTGACTCATGGAAATATTTCTTTGGGATCTTTCCAAACCACGAATAGGTCATCTATATAGCGACTAAAAGAGACCATGCTTTCTATCATAACAGGGTTATTGTGAAATGATTCATCTTCCACAGCAAACATGACAATATTAGCATAACACGGAGCTGCGCTAGACCCCATGGCGCAGCCCCGTGTCTGCAAGTAAAACTTATCATTATAAATGAAGAAATTGTTAAAAAGAATTAGACGAAACAGCTTAATAATGACTTCGACCTGGGGTGGAGGAAAAAACTTTTTTCTTTGCCTGTAAGCCAAATTCATGGGGGATCGAGGTGTAAAGGCTCACCACGTCTACCCCTATCAATCCAACAATTGCTGGGCACATTATGCAAATCGTTGAATTTCAATAGGAATTGACTTGTATCTCGCAAAAAGCTGGGTTCTTCTATAATCAACGTTTGTAACAATGTGGCAAGAAAAATAGCAGTGGGCTGAAACAAAGAGGAAAAAAGAACCAGTGGGTGCCTTCTGTACTCTAAAACAATTTATTACACAAATAACACAAAAACACAATATATACACACAAAATTATACTAAAAGACAATGGTTTGCATGCATGCAATACTTCAATAAAAAGATTATAAAAAAGCCATTTCACTGCATTTGCGTGAGAAGTAACCAATAGTTACCAGTTCCTGATTGGATGGATAAATTGCCAGGTGTGGACAGATGTTTCAGTCTCGCACAAATTTGCTGTGGGCAAGATATTTGAAGTCTTTTCAAGTGGGATCAGGTGCTTGGTGCTGTCTCCTCCGATCATGAGGGCATCTGTGAATTGGCCTGATGGATGTACCGAGCCAAGTGCCTGGTGTTAACTGAACCCTTTCTCCGGGTGCTGCGCCAGCCGTCGGCCCAACTTTGGGCTAGGATGGACGGTGCTCCACTGGGTTAGGAACAGCCCAGCACTTCCATGTGCTGGCGTGTGCAGCGCAGACCTCTGGTGCAGACAGCGGCTGCTGGACTCGCTTCCCAGCCGGCTGTCTGTATGCGCAGTGGGGACCTGGTTGCCGCAGATAAATGTCAGTCAGGTGGCGGGCTAGTATTGTTAGTGAAGTGCCCTGCAGGTCCTCAACTGCTGATCCTCCTCTATGGACTCCTCAATTGTGTTTCTATGAGGTTTTTATGAGGAGGTTAGCAAAAATCTTGACAACGGAAACGCTGTGGATGTGATTTTCCTAGATTTTGCTAAAGCCTTTGATACGGTACCAAACAAGAGGTTGATAAATAAAATGGAGGACATGGGATTGGGTGAAAATATTTGCAGATGGGTAGGGAACTGGCTATGTAATAGGGAACAAAGAGTGCTTGTGAATGGTGCCACATCAGACATGATACCAGTACTAAGTGGAGTGCCTCAGGGTTCCGTTTTAGGGCCCATTTTATTTAACATTTTTATTAACGATATTGGGATGGGGTTACTCAGCAATGTATCCATCTTTGCGGACGAGAAAACTTACCAAAGTTATTAAATCATCGGAAGATGTCACCACGCTTCAAAAGGATCTTGCAAATCTAGAGGAATGGGCTAATAAGTGGAAGATGAGGTTCAATGTGGATAAATGTAAGGTTAATGTAAGGGGAGACACAACCAGTGTGCTAGTTATAATCATAGCTGGGAGGAACTTGGTAATTCAGTACTCGAAAGGGATCAAGGAGTCCTAATAGACAGCAAACTGGGATGTAGCACCCAATGTAATGTAGCAGCAAAAAAGGCCAACAAAATTCTAGCATGCATTAAAAGAGGCATGGAAACTAGGTACTCAAAAGCAATTATGCCCCTGTATAAAGCATTGGTTAGACCGCAACTCGAATACGTAGTACAGTTCTGGGCCCCACACTATAAAAAGGACATCATGGAATTAGAAAAAATCCAAAGAAGAGCAACAAAGCTTATTAGGGGAATGGAGAATTTAAGCTACGGGGAGAGATTAACCAATTTGGAACTATTTACATTAAAAAAGAGACGTTTAAGGGGGGACATGCTCAACATGTACAAATATATCAGGGGCCAATATAAGGAACTGTCAAACACCCTTTTTTCTACTAGAAAGGAAGCTAAGACGCTGGGGCATGAGTATCGATTAGAAGAAAAAAGATTTGGTACTTGTGTATTTTGGCGGCGCCCATCGCATCGCATACCATAAGGCATACGATGGTATGCGATGCGACGCGATATTGCGCAATATTGTACAATGCCATACAATTTTAAAATTGTATGGCATTGTATATGGCATACAATGCGATGCGATTAAACATTGTATAAGCACCCTAATGGGTGCTTACAATGTTGAATGCACCCCCACGCCACCCCCCCACTATAAACGTGAACCCGAAGCGTGGCGAGCGCTGCAAGCCCGCGAGGGGCGGCGGTACACGTCCTCCGACCTTTTCATACCCCCACTATCCACGTCGGCGTGGAGTTGAGAATAGAAAGTGTGGCGAGCGCAGCGAGCCACCGAGCCCGAAGCGTGGCGAGCGTAGCACGCCCCGCGAGGGAACGCGGATACCTGTGAAGCCCGCGAGGGGACTCCGATACCTGTGAAGGTATCCGCGGGGCTCGCTGCGCTCGCCACGCTTCGGGCTCGGTGGCTCACTGCGCTCGCCACACTTTCTATTCTCAACTCCACGCCGACGTGGATGGTGGGGGTATGAAAAGGTCGGAGGACGCGTACCGCCGCCCCTAGCGGGCTCGCTGTGCTCGCCACACTTCGGGTTCACGTTTATGGTGGGGGGGTGGTGTGGGGGTGCATTTAACATTTTAAGCACCCATTACGGTGCTTAAAAGCACCCTTTAGGGTGCTTATACAATCTTTCATCGTATAGGGGCCAAAAATCGCGTCGCATCGCATGCCATCGGGTGCATGGCATGCGATGCGACGCGATTAAAACATTGCGCGATGGAAATCGGGGGCACCGCTATAATACACAAGTACCAAAGATTTTGTTCAGCAAGCAGAAAAAAAATCTTTACGGTTAGAGCAGTCAAACTCTGGAACTCTCTTCCCAAAGAGGTGGTGTCGGCAACCTCATTAAATATGTTCAAAATAAGGTTGGACAAACACTTATTGGCTAAAAACATCCAGGGTTATAAATAGGTAACATAATCTGTCTTTAAAATATAATAACATAATATACAGCATAACTAGGTTGAACTAGATGGACGCAAGTCTTTTTTCAGCCTTACCTGCTATGTAACTATGTAACTATGTAACATCCTAATGTAGGTTTTGATACTGGCATTGTTGGACAGTGGGTCGAAGGTTGAAGGTGGTGCAAATTGCTTAAATTTTTCAGGTAGTTTCTTATGTGTAACATCAGAAGTCAAGTTGGTACTTGTAGTTGGACGTACGTCCTTTGACGTACCTTTGAGAAAGCTGTCAGTTGGACGGCGAAACATGTTAAGGAGCACCTGCTGATTTTATTGGGTCACTTTGGTCTGAATTGGACTTCCCGTTTTGGAGACCTATCTTGCAATTTGCTAGAACTTGGGCTATCAGCTGAAACAACCCTTTGGGATACCACCACCTGCATACTGAGGATTAAAATGTCGCACAATTGTTGAGGATTCCCCATTATCCAACTGGGGTTTACACCCATTCTCCAGCGTGATTATTATCCCTTTATTCACCCACCTATACGATAGACTTACCCAAGGAAAACGAACACGTGCAAGTGTTTCCAATAAAGGACTACAAACGGGACCAATAAGTATAAAACCCATAACCTTTTCATTTATCTTTTTTATATATTTCTTGCATCATACTGAATTGCAATTAATTGTCCTATATATGTGTTTTTACACCATTAAGTGTTTATTGATTTCATTGCATAATTCTAATTAACTAATAAATAATAAATACTGTTTTTTACCAATTTAACCAATTGATCCAATTTTATAGCGCTCCACCTTTGCTTTTTGTTATTTGTACTTCCCTCAGGGGTTTGATGCCCCCTAGTAGGAGCAGCTTGACCATACACCCTACTAGGCGCCCGCTAACTCCTAGCCGCAAGGCTATTAGTTAAATCCTTTTGCAAGAGTAGAAATCAAAACTTTATACAAAACCAACGCGTTTTGTCTCTTTAGTGAGACTTCATCAGGGGTATATCTCTGTAATAGAGTTTGCAGGGTAAGTATAACCATATTAGATAGTGTAACCCAACAGTACTATTCTAAAGGTAGTAAATAGCATATAGGGGTACCTCCACAAAATTGCGTAATGATACTGATAGCTGAATTGTACCAATGAAGTGATCAATCACGGAGAATGAGAGGATCGCTCATTGCAATCCGAATTCGGCAACAGCCCTGATGTTCGTGGTTTGCGTAGGCGCATTTTTGTGCATGTGCTATGGGGAAGGAGGGGACGGCAGCAGGGGAACACCCAGTGGTTTATGGGCATCCTCATAAAAATGCTGGACATTCCCTTGTTGAAGCATGCATGGCACCCCCTGCTTGGGGCATGTGGCTGATGTCACATGATGTCAGCCGAGTGCCCCATCTATGGCCAGGTCTTTGTAAATAAGAGTCAGCCTAGACTGACCTTTAATTGCGAATGGGATAAAAATTATTTGATGGTTGCTGACCATCAAATTATTTTTTTCCCCCATACACTGATCTAGTGTGCTGTGCAGTCTATTTCTACTTTTGATTCCACTGTGCCACGCATCGGGATGGAATCGGGATTTTGACTAACTTGCTATAGATTTTGACTATATAGTCAAAATCGATAACCAAAATCGAACTGTGTGTATACACCATTACTGACGCCTTTTCTTGTCAGTATTGGTTTCATAAATTAAAGAAAAAGAGTGTGCCAGCGCTGGCTGTACCAATAAATTGGACCAGACGGTTCTCAAAAAGTATACCAATTTAATAATTAAGAAAATAAAACACAAATAAATATAACAATGTATATGTGAATCATTAGACTAAAGTCCAACTTTGCACTATTAAAAACATATATCACCGGGATATTTTTGCTTGGTATTTATTGGTATTTTTCATGAATTACTGACAATAGGACGTCTGTGGGTGGATTTGGACAGGTCACCACAATTTCAGGGATGGTGTCAGCAAACTGATTTCTGAAAAGCTCAACGCTTATCCCCGGAATGTTGTACCTCCGGCTTCCTCAGGAGCGAGAATCCAAATGAGAGCTCAGTGCTCATATTTATACCAGAAGACTAATTGTCTCAATGATTCACCTGAGTACAATTACCAGCTTAAAAATCATTTAAAACTTGAGAACCATCTGAAAATTATATGGGTCATATACCTTATTAATATAGGAGGCAGTATATTTATTTTAAACACAATAATTATCGTTTTCAAGAAAAAAAATACGTATTCTATTCAAACTATAGGGTCATGTGACCCGGAAATTAAATGTGTGCATACCGAATATAGCAGGTAATTTACCTGTTATTTAGGAGGAATGAAGACTGTTCTTCAGTATGGCCTGGGACATTTGCAAGGGTCCCAGCCGCCGGGCTCCGAATGCCGGTATCGGTAGCCTGATCAGCGGGATCCCGCCAGTGTCCCCGGCCGTGTCCGTGGTTTCATAAATATTTATTTATGTTTCTGCTGTTTTTTTATTTTTTCTTGTGCGTTAATGTGACCATCTTGCTAGTGCATGTGTTTTTTTTCGTACTACATTGATTTTTTTTTTTTAAATCATTTTCCGGTACTTGTGAGTTATCTGGACGCCCGATTTTTTGATTGTATGCCTTAAGTTAAGGCATACAATCAGATACGATGCGATGCGATATCGCATCGCATCGCATCGCATGCGACCATCGGATGCGATGACCCGATTTTTCCATAGGAATCAATGTTAAAATGATTCCTATGGAAAAAGGGGTCCTTTTCATACCCCTACTATCCAAGTGGGCATGGAGTTGGATATAAACCTGTGGCGAGCGTAGCGAGCCACCGAGCCCGAAGCGTGGCGAGCGAAGCGAGCCCCGCGAGGGGACGGTATTCCGTGTCCCCTCGCGGGGCTCGCTACGCTCGCCACGCTTCGGGCTCGGTGGCTCGCTACGCTCGCCACAGGTTTATATCCAACTCCATGCCCACTTGGATAGTAGGGGTATGAAAAGGACCCCTTTTTCCCATTGAATTCCATGTTAAAATGGACTCAGTCCATTTTAACATTGATTCCTATGGAAAAATCGGGTCATCGCATCGCATCGCATCGCATCGCATCCGATGGTCGCATGCGATGCGATGCGATGTGCCCGATCCGACCCGATTTTGAAATCGGGCGTCCGGATAACTCACAAGTACCCATTTTCCTTATTCCGCAAATAATGTGGAAGCCAAAATAATTTTTTATTGGCCACATGTGTAACACATTCTTGAGAACAGCCTTGTTTTTTGTTGTTTGTCAAAATGACCTTTCGCACAAACACTTTCTAAATAAAACATTTTGAAAAATATAAACATAAATACACAGAGCTATTTGGCGCACGCAGAAGTAAATAGTTGGCCAAAAACATGAGCGTTTATCTCTTCCATTTTGGCAAGTTTAAGTTGCCAGAAACTCTGAGTGGTTTGAAAATTGGCAATGGTTTCCGCTATCTCCAGTCTGGAGTGTTTGTGGAGGCATTGTAATCACTGGTGTAGCGGCTTTTTTTATTTGAAAAGAAAAGGGCCATTATTGGTGTACACACCATCCTTAAGTTTTTCTTTCAAAATAATTTTTAGCATGGCGCTATAAAGGAACCTAAAAGAGTTTCATGAAATGGAAAGCGAAGGTTTTGACCACATTTTGTAGCAAGTTGACTACACCAACCTGATTCTTGTACTGTACCTGCTCCTTCCTGCTCTCTGTCCTTCTTAGAACTGCCTATCCAACTCCTTGGTGTTCAACGTACATGAAACTGTACAAACTGTGGGTGAAATCGGCCCAAATCGTAAGTGTATGTCATCCGATACGATCCGATGCGTGGTCCCGTGCACATCAGATCGAAGTCGAAGGTCATAAGAGCTGCACATACTGTAAGATAAATCTTATGTGCAGCCATCATTGGCACATCACAAGTGCTAAGCACCAGCGATGTATTGCATCTGATACGGTGCGGGAGGCAGGGTCCGGAGTGCTTCTAGCGGGGAGCGGGGTCCGGTGTGTGGGGAGTGGCGGGGAGAATTGAAAAATCCTATTAAAAAGACTGGGGGGGGGGGGGGGGGGCTGCTCTCCCGTGGAGCTCAAGGGAATTCAGGACTAACTAATGTATGGGGGACCAACCATACTGAACTCAAGCACGATTAAACAAACACAAGATTTTCAAAAACAAAGTATACTACAGTAGTTAGAAACAGAAATGGAACAAAAAGATAGAGTTTTTTTTTACTTTTTTGATGACTTCAAAAAAGTCATCAAATAAGCTGGAAAAAAATTCCAATATTTGTTGCTCTGACCTTAAAACATATGTTCAATAAATGTGTCTACTAGATTTATCTGTGATCATTGATAACTGTGATGGCCATCTCCAGGGTATCTATAGGGTCTAAGCCCAAAATGGTTAAGTAAAGAGCAGAGGAAAGATATTGGATAAAGTGGTTGTACACAAGCCTCTTAGGTAGTTTGGAAGCAAAAGAGATGAGAGAAACATGTCAGTACAGTATTTGGAGAAATAGGTGGAGTTGGGAGGCGGTTTCTTGAGAATTGGAGAGATTGGTAAGTTTTCAAAGATGAAAGCCAAAGCATCAGTGTTGAAGGACATGTTGAAGAGGTGAACTAGATGAGTGCATTCATTGGTAGAATGGATTGGAGAAGTTGATCGAGTACTTGGGAACAAGTTGAGTTGGGGCGAAAGAAAAGACAAAGACCTCATCCACAGTAACAGGAGGGAAATAACTGGGAGGGATAGTGGTGTATAGGAGGAGAAGACTTTGCGGATTCAGATATGGTTAGAGGAGATATCTTAATGTATAGAATTGATGCAGGTGGTATAATCGGGAACATGAAGGATTGTTGGGATGGGCAATGAAGCGAGTTACTGTTAACAAAGAGGCGACAATGATGGTGTTTGTAAACCGAATGGAATATTGTACATGTATAAAAATATTCTTGCTGTATAACTTTGCCTTTTGTATATACACTTTAACTACACTACAGTTTCTATTATTTCTCTTCTCATCACCATCATTTTTGATGTTCAAATCCTCACAGTTTACAATAGACTGAGTGCATGTTCTTCTGACAGGTGATATGTGTGACAGCATTGCGGCAGAGCATCACAGTATTGAGGCATAATCGGGCTTGGAAAGGACCAAAATATGACCAAGAGCAGAGACAATGGTCTACATGTGGTAATAGCATGTAAATATGGATAACTATGTCTATCAAATACAGCATACGGTACATTAGCCAAACATATTTCAGAATACACTACCTTTCAATCTATTTTAAAACACATTCAGTAGTTTTCAGGCTCAAAATGATCATAAAATATAATTAAACACATAACAAACACAATAGGTTGAAATATAAATAAATTTGCTAAACAGGAACTAAAGGAGGAACTTACATGTGTGTCTTAATTAGAGATGTGCTCCGGCCACTTTTCGGGTTTTGGGTTCTGATTACCTTGAGGTTTTGGGTTCTAATGGGTGTTGGCAAAACACCTCCTAAGTGTTTTGTGTTTGGATTTTTTTGGGTTTTGGGTTTTGATTTATTTGTTAAAAAAGCATAAAAACAGCTAAAATCGCCGAATTTGCTGGGTTTTTTTTGCTCCTACGCTATATTAACCTCAATAACATTCATTTACACTCATTTCCAGTGCATTCTGAACACCTCACACCTCACAATATTGTTTTTAGGGCAAAAGTTTGCACTGAGGTAGCTGGATAACTATGCTAAGCCACACAAGTGTGCGGCACAAACACGTGGCTCATGTAAGATTGGCACTGCAGCGGCAGATACTGCAGTATTAGGCAGTGAGCCCCAGACCAGATGGCAGATACGCCAGTATTAGGCAGTGAGCCCCAAAACAGACGGTAGATACGGCAGTATAGGCAGTGAGCCCCAGACCACAAAGGTAGAGATATACGGCAGTATTTAATTATTTATTAGGCAGTGAGCCCCAGACCACAAAGGTAGAGATATACGGCAGTATTTAATTATGGTACTTGTTTCCTAGCAGGGCGCCCAGATTTTCTACGTACGGCACCGTAGTGAAATCGGATCGCATCGCATCGTATGCCCTTAATGGCATCCAATCAGATGAGATCCAATTTATTATCTTATCCTATCTTTTTAATGGGCTAAGTCAGAGAATACATTAAAAAGATAGGATAAGATAAAAAAATCGTATGGCATACAATAAGATGGGATCCAATTTTTTTTATCTTATCCTATCTTTTTAATGGTGAAAGCGCCTAAATACATGTGAAAGATAGGATGCCCCCCACTATCCACGCCACCCCGTAGCGTGGCGAGCACGGTTGACGCCACCCCGCCATCAACGTGAACCCGAAGCGTGGCGAGCGCAGCGAGCCCGCGTGGGGCGGCGGTACGCGTCCTCCGACCTTTTCATGCCCTACTATCCACTAGGGCGTGGAGTGAGAATAGAATAGTGTGGCGAGCGCAGCGAGCCACCGAGCCCGAAGCGTGGCGAGCGCAGCGAGCCCCGCGAGGGGACGCGGATACCTTCACAGTTATACGCGTCCCCTCGCGGGCTTCCCAGGTGTCCATGGCGACGCGGACACCTGGGAAGCCCGCGAAGGGACGCGTTTACCTGTGAAGGTATCCGCGTCCCCTCGCGGGGCTCGCTGCGCTCGCCACGCTTCGGGCGCGGTGGCTCGCTGCGCTCGCCACACTATTCTATTCTCACTCCACGCCCTAGTGGATAGTAGGGCATGAAAAGGTCGGAGGACGCGTACCGCCGCCCCTCGCGGGCTCGCTGCGCTCGCCACGCTTCGGGTTCACGTTGATGGCGGGGTGGCGTCAACCGTGCTCGCCACGCTACGGGGTGGCGTGGATAGTGGGGGGCATCCTATCTTTCACATGTATTTAGGCGCTTTCACCATTAAAAAGATAGGATAAGATAAAAAAAATTGGATCCCATCTCATTGTATGCCATACGATTTTTTTATCTTATCCTATCTTTTTAATGTATTCTCTGACTTAGCCCATTAAAAAGATAGGATAAGATAATAAATTGGATCTCATCTGATTGGATGCCATTAAGGGCATACGATGCGATGCGATCCAATTTTCTTACCCTGAATAGCCCACTACGTAAATAGAGTAGTGGGCGCCCTGCTAGGAAACAAGTACCTTAATTATTTATTAGGCAGTGAGCCCCAGACCACAAAGGTAGAGATATACGGCAGTATTTTATTATTTATTAGGCAGTGAGCCCCAGACCACACAGGTAGATAGATATACAGCAGTATTTATTAGGCAGTGAGCCCCAGACCAGACGGTACATACGGCAGTATAGGCAGTGAGTCATCAAATAAGCTGGAAAAAAATTCCAATATTTGTTGCTCTGACCTTAAAACATATGTTCAATAAATGTGTCTACTAGATTTATCTGTGATCATTGATAACTGTGATGGCCATCTCCAGGGTATCTATAGGGTCTAAGCCCAAAATGGTTAAGTAAAGAGCAGAGGAAAGATATTGGATAAAGTGGTTGTACACAAGCCTCTTAGGTAGTTTGGAAGCAAAAGAGATGAGAGAAACATGTCAGTACAGTATTTGGAGAAATAGGTGGAGTTGGGAGGCGGTTTCTTGAGAATTGGAGAGATTGGTAAGTTTTCAAAGATGAAAGCCAAAGCATCAGTGTTGAAGGACATGTTGAAGAGGTGAACTAGATGAGTGCATTCATTGGTAGAATGGATTGGAGAAGTTGATCGAGTACTTGGGAACAAGTTGAGTTGGGGCGAAAGAAAAGACAAAGACCTCATCCACAGTAACAGGAGGGAAATAACTGGGAGGGATAGTGGTGTATAGGAGGAGAAGACTTTGCGGATTCAGATATGGTTAGAGGAGATATCTTAATGTATAGAATTGATGCAGGTGGTATAATCGGGAACATGAAGGATTGTTGGGATGGGCAATGAAGCGAGTTACTGTTAACAAAGAGGCGACAATGATGGTGTTTGTAAACCGAATGGAATATTGTACATGTATAAAAATATTCTTGCTGTATAACTTTGCCTTTTGTATATACACTTTAACTACACTACAGTTTCTATTATTTCTCTTCTCATCACCATCATTTTTGATGTTCAAATCCTCACAGTTTACAATAGACTGAGTGCATGTTCTTCTGACAGGTGATATGTGTGACAGCATTGCGGCAGAGCATCACAGTATTGAGGCATAATCGGGCTTGGAAAGGACCAAAATATGACCAAGAGCAGAGACAATGGTCTACATGTGGTAATAGCATGTAAATATGGATAACTATGTCTATCAAATACAGCATACGGTACATTAGCCAAACATATTTCAGAATACACTACCTTTCAATCTATTTTAAAACACATTCAGTAGTTTTCAGGCTCAAAATGATCATAAAATATAATTAAACACATAACAAACACAATAGGTTGAAATATAAATAAATTTGCTAAACAGGAACTAAAGGAGGAACTTACATGTGTGTCTTAATTAGAGATGTGCTCCGGCCACTTTTCGGGTTTTGGGTTCTGATTACCTTGAGGTTTTGGGTTCTAATGGGTGTTGGCAAAACACCTCCTAAGTGTTTTGTGTTTGGATTTTTTTGGGTTTTGGGTTTTGATTTATTTGTTAAAAAAGCATAAAAACAGCTAAAATCGCCGAATTTGCTGGGTTTTTTTTGCTCCTACGCTATATTAACCTCAATAACATTCATTTACACTCATTTCCAGTGCATTCTGAACACCTCACACCTCACAATATTGTTTTTAGGGCAAAAGTTTGCACTGAGGTAGCTGGATAACTATGCTAAGCCACACAAGTGTGCGGCACAAACACGTGGCTCATGTAAGATTGGCACTGCAGCGGCAGATACTGCAGTATTAGGCAGTGAGCCCCAGACCAGATGGCAGATACGCCAGTATTAGGCAGTGAGCCCCAAAACAGACGGTAGATACGGCAGTATAGGCAGTGAGCCCCAGACCACAAAGGTAGAGATATACGGCAGTATTTAATTATTTATTAGGCAGTGAGCCCCAGACCACAAAGGTAGAGATATACGGCAGTATTTCATTATGGTACTTGTTTCCTAGCAGGGCGCCCAGATTTTCTACGTACGGCACCGTAGTGAAATCGGATCGCATCGCATCGTATGCCCTTAATGGCATCCAATCAGATGAGATCCAATTTATTATCTTATCCTATCTTTTTAATGGGCTAAGTCAGAGAATACATTAAAAAGATAGGATAAGATAAAAAAATCGTATGGCATACAATGAGATGGGATCCAATTTTTTTTATCTTATCCTATCTTTTTAATGGTGAAAGCGCCTAAATACATGTGAAAGATAGGATGCCCCCCACTATCCACGCCACCCCGTAGCGTGGCGAGCACGGTTGACGCCACCCCGCCATCAACGTGAACCCGAAGCGTGGCGAGCGCAGCGAGCCCGCGAGGGGCGGCGGTACGCGTCCTCCGACCTTTTCATGCCCTACTATCCACTAGGGCGTGGAGTGAGAATAGAATAGTGTGGCGAGCGCAGCGAGCCACCGAGCCCGAAGCGTGGCGAGCGCAGCGAGCCCCGCGAGGGGACGCGGATACCTTCACAGTTATACGCGTCCCCTCGCGGGCTTCCCAGGTGTCCATGGCGACGCGGACACCTGGGAAGCCCGCGAAGGGACGCGTTTACCTGTGAAGGTATCCGCGTCCCCTCGCGGGGCTCGCTGCGCTCGCCACGCTTCGGGCGCGGTGGCTCGCTGCGCTCGCCACACTATTCTATTCTCACTCCACGCCCTAGTGGATAGTAGGGCATGAAAAGGTCGGAGGACGCGTACCGCCGCCCCTCGCGGGCTCGCTGCGCTCGCCACGCTTCGGGTTCACGTTGATGGCGGGGTGGCGTCAACCGTGCTCGCCACGCTACGGGGTGGCGTGGATAGTGGGGGGCATCCTATCTTTCACATGTATTTAGGCGCTTTCACCATTAAAAAGATAGGATAAGATAAAAAAAATTGGATCCCATCTCATTGTATGCCATACGATTTTTTTATCTTATCCTATCTTTTTAATGTATTCTCTGACTTAGCCCATTAAAAAGATAGGATAAGATAATAAATTGGATCTCATCTGATTGGATGCCATTAAGGGCATACGATGCGATGCGATCCAATTTTCTTACCCTGAATAGCCCACTACGTAAATAGAGTAGTGGGCGCCCTGCTAGGAAACAAGTACCTTAATTATTTATTAGGCAGTGAGCCCCAGACCACAAAGGTAGAGATATACGGCAGTATTTTATTATTTATTAGGCAGTGAGCCCCAGACCACACAGGTAGATAGATATACGGCAGTATTTATTAGGCAGTGAGCCCCAGACCAGACAGTACATACGGCAGTATAGGCAGTGAGCCCCAGACCACAAAGGTAGAGATATACGGCAGTATTTAATTATTTATTAGGCAGTGAGCCCCAGACCACACAGGTAGATAATGATATACGGCAGTATTTTATTAGGCAGTGAGCCCCAGACCAGACGGTAGATACGGCAGTATTAGGCAGTGAGCCCCAGACCACAGACCACCAGACTGGCAGATTCAGTGCAGGCAGCACCAGTGGACTATATATATATTTATTTAATATAATTAATTAATTATTAATATATATAATAAATGGCACAGCACAGCACCAGAGGTATGCCCCAGAACAGAGGAGACAGTAGTACTACAGGAAGGTACACAGTTAGACTGTTCTAAGCAGAGGAGAACAGAGTACACAGCAGCACTGAGGGAGACAGCCCCAGCAAATAAAATAATTAATTACAGCACAGCACACCAGAGGTAGACCACACAGAGGAGACAGTAGTACTACAAGTACACAGTTAGACTGTTGTCCTAAGCAGAGGAGAACAGAGTACACAGCAGCACTGAGGGAGACAGCCCCAGCAAATAAAATAATTAATTACAGCACAGCAGCACACCAGAGGTAGACCACACAGAGGAGACAGTAGTACTACAAGTACACCGTTAGACTACACAGCAGCACTGAGAGACAGCACCAGCGATTGCAAAAGCTCAAGGTCAACCTCAAGTTTAAGCCCCAGCAGCAGCACCAACACACCCTCTCCCAACCCACTACTTGACTGGAGTGAAGATGGCGGGCGCGGCAGCCGCTTATAAAGCCTCGCGAAATCCGACGCCAGGAGATGACGTTCTAATCACGCGGACGGACCGAGTCAGGCGGGAATCTCCGAGCGCTGCTCGGAATCGGGCTCGGAATGATGACGTCCGTGGGGGCTCGGATCTCTGAAATCCGAGCCCGCACATCTCTAGTATTAATGACATAACCTTCATACGTTTCCCATCTAATTACATCCCCCGTGTACAGTTCACACATGACCTCAAATACAGTGTCTTCTCTTTATTTAATGTCCTCTTGTCCTTAAGCCAACATCACTGGGTTACCGTATCATACAGCCCACTAAGAGCCTATGCGATCTGTTGAACCATTATGCAATAGGTAGCACCTATTCTTGCATGTCAATGCCTATTTCCCTATAGATTGTAAGCTTGCAAGCAGGACCCTCCTACCTCTATCTATAATTACCCAAATTTGTTCTATCGCTGCGGTTTACGATGGAAAGCGCAGCAGAATATGCTGCGCTGTATAAGGAACTGTTAGTAAATTTAGACAGGCAGATTATTTTGGTTCATATGTTAATGATTACTTGCTCTCCAGTGGTTTTAAGAACCAGCGGCAGATGAAATTTCTTTGCATTGGAGATATATTTATATAGGTAGTGACCTGACAAGATAGAAACAGAGGGGGGTATTCAATCCCAGCCGCTATTTCTACTGGCAGAAATAAGGCCCGCCGCCTAGTCAATGCTGCCGTTTCCGACAGCATTGAAGGCAGTTTCTGACAAAACAGATCCGACTTTAAAACAAGTCAGATCAGTTTTGTCGTCAATGTCATTGGATTGTAGAATTCACAGGCATTTTTCGACAATCCTTGGACTTTCCGACACTCGACAGTCGGAACATTGAATTCCGACAGTCAAGTTTCTGTTGAGAGAAACAAAAAACGGGCTGGGATTCTGACAGTCAGGACAGTTGGAATCCCAGAATGAATACCCACCACAGAATTTGACGCCAGATAAGAACCATTTGGCCCATGTTGCCTGCCCATTTAAGGGGTGTCAAGATGAGCAATACAGATACCCCAAATTTTTGTTCTTCCACATTTATGCTAGGCGGTGGGGTGGGGTACGGATGCGCGGGGTACTTTGTGTTTGGAGTGTGTGGGCTGTGAGTGAAATTACACTCACAGCCCACACACTCCAAACACAAAGTACCCCACCCCACAAACATCCGTACCCCACCCCACCACCTTCCCATCCTTTACCCTCACATAGAGCGCATTCCGCCTGAAACTTGCAATTACCATAAGGGTTGTGAACAAACCCTGGAATAGCAGCACCAACCTATACCCACCTCCAACCTTCCTACCCGCCTGCCATCCCCCATTAGAGCGCAATACGCCAACACCCAAACACATTTATGCTAGGCATTTTTTAGTTACACAAGCGATGTTAGAATGAGTACCCATGTGCCCGTTCTTATCTGCAATGACCCCTGTGAGTACCTCCAATCATTTTGATGAGTTACTTTACATTTAAACTGATCTTAAGTGATTCGATATATAATAGGCCAATACCGCATCATCATCTTGTCTATGAGGGCTGTACGGCTATTAAAGCCACTGTATTTACACAAGAGCACGTATATTAACTGGAAGATCAACAGTTATTTCCTGGACAAGAGTCCTTTGTTCTAACCATCTGTAAAATGATTGAGGCCAATACCCAGCATGTAAAGCACTCACTCACAGAGGGTCAAGGCGAGTCATAAAAATATCCCAATTTCATCATCCATATAAGTGACAGACAATTTATTAATGTGATTGTAGCTGTTTTTGTGTGGCCAGATCTTTGCAGTGACCTCTGTTAAAGTGTAAGAGAATGATGCTTAATATATGGCCCATTTTCTTTTTAGCTCTCGGCAGTTCTTTGGTTCTGTATGACAGTTAATCGACTCAGCAGCCAAATATTTAACGTACATTGTACATGTGCTAATAGACAACACGTTATATTCCCCAGATGGATTTGTCGAACGTGCACTTAACAATGTATTTCTAGGAAAATATTTGCCGTTTCATTCAGGGAAAATAGGTTATGTACTGTAAGCCTGTTTTTTTAGAGTTAAAGGCTCTATTTGTAAATGAGCAAAGATGTTTTCACACGTGAGTTGCACGCATCTCCTGGTATGTGCAATCCCGTGTATAGATGTGCCCGGGGCAAATATAGGTCAATCATCATCATCAACTCTAAAAGTTTATCTAGGTGAAAAGTCTTCTAGCTCCCATATTTCAAGATCTGTGATACTCAGACCGAAGGGTTATTGTATCAAGTAGTGAAAAAATTGGAGTAATGGACCAGTGAAGAGGTTTCCCATAGCAACTACAGATGGAGCAGCCGTGAACCGGCCTGCTCCATCGCCAGATCGCCTGTGCTGGCGCAGGCTGGTAGACGGCAGCTACATCTGAGGGGGATGCGTGAGATTCTCACACGCTCGTGTGTCCCCGTTAGCAAGGCGGTAGGGAGCGGCTTCCCAGCCCATCTCCGCTTCAGGGAGACGAGCAGGGGATTTGGGGGGAGCTGGGGGGCAGATCAGGGGGAGAGGCTTTGAGTTAGCACATTCTATAAATTAATAAGTAAGAGCTGGTTAGTTGCTATGGGCAACTTCTACTTATCCATTCCTGCCACACTTTCATGTCTTCAAATCATAAAGGCTTGGATTTACTTTGCAATCTGATGATTCTTAATAGTTTTTTCCATAAAATTTAAAATCATTATAGTAATATATGCAAATATACTGTAGGCACAATTATGCTGTTGCTGTTTTTATTTTTTTTCGAGAATTGGCAGCTTATTTTGAGTGTAATGCATTTTGCACACTAAACGGTCTTCAGCAGGGGTGGCCAAACCAGTCCTCGAGATCTACCAAAGGTCCATGTGATCACCTATCTGGTGCACAGCTGTAGTCAATACTAATGGTCACATTTTCAAACCTGCTGCATTCATTCCTACTATAGATCCACAGGTTGCCTGGAAAACATGCACCTTTGGTAGATCTTGAGGACAGGTTTGGCCACCCCTGGTCTACAGTATACATTAAGCTTAAAGGTCCAGCTGCACTTGTGAAGAAAACCTGTTTCCGCAAGTTTAACAAAAGGCCCATTCACCATTAGCAGCCCAATGTGACCATTCGATGTGCATCAAACTCTGAAAAATGAATGTACTCTACTGTATCTTGGAGTTTGTCTGTGGAAGTTGACAATATCTGCAGTTCTGGGAGCCCTGCTCTTTCCTGCGTGAAGGAGGACCAGATTGTTGACAGAGAACCATTCATTATCCTTCATCAAAACTTAGTTCATTTCATGCAGGCTCAATAACACTGCCCGGTCAAACCCAGCGGTGTACATCTTCATTACTAGTGGCAAAAGCATAGCTCTATTAGAGACAGACAGGGGCGTAATGGAAATATAGCTGGAAAGTTTCTGGAAGCAGCCCTCATGGGCAGGGCCGCCAATAGGTGTGCTGTGGGCTCTGATTGGCTGGGAGCTGATTGGTTAGAATGTTATGTCTAAATTAAGTACCAGCCAATCATCTCCTAAATGCCATGTTACAGGTAGTATTTGAAAATTCACAGTTAGTTGCTGGTTGGCTGTTATTTTATTTCTGTCCACTTTATTCCTCCAAGGCTTAGAACATAGAACTCTTCATCTCTTGATAAATGCCCTTCTTCAGTGGCGTAACTATAGCACCGCAGCCCCCGCCACCGCGGGGGGGGGGGGCTGTGCATGTGGGGGCGCCAGGGGCTGCGGTGCTATAGTTACACCCCCCCCCCCCCAATCCCCCGCAGACTTACCTATCTCACTGGTCCCGGTGGCTCCGTTCTTCTGCTGAGGACCACCACAAAATGGCCGCCCCCATATAGCACCCAGTTCTCTGAAACTGTCTGCTGAATGGGGGCGGCCATTTTGTAGTGGTCCTCAGTAGAAGAACGGAGCCGCCGGGACCAGCGAGATAGGTAAGGCTGCGGGGGATTGGGGGGGGGGGTTTGCAGGGGCGGCATGCTTGGCAGGGCGGCTGTGGGGTGCTTGGCAGGGCGGCGGGGGGGCACCCAAAACTTAGCTACGCCACTGCCCTTCTTAGACCCTTTGGTTTATCAACGGTGATGCAGACGTTCAAGTAGGATGGCCACACGTGCCAGGGACTAGTCCTGGGTAAAGTTAGATATTGTTATACTCATAATAGCCTTATAAAGTATCCTAGGTGGTCCTATTAGCAAATATAGTATTACATATTGATGCCTGCTCATATGTGCTAACCCAGAGTAATACCGAGGATTCTGCTCACACTGTTCATCCTGGGCTTCCAACATGTATAGATATTAGATTCATGTCAGCATCGGGCCCCTTTACGACACAACCTGCTGCGACACTAGCCACAGATGCCTTAACCGGTTCTAGCTATTAAATAGCAATAACATATCCCATGTCACATAAGTAAGCACACATACAAGCTTATAGGTTGAGTCATTTTACTACCGAGTGTGGAGTAACCGTGAGTGGGACCGGGGAGACCTCCACTCGCGTTAAGGTTAAGAGAGGATTTAACAAGTGTTTAATGTGTTCTTATATTACGCCTGGGAGACCCTTAACATGTTCAAATAGGAGTAACCCCAGTGGGTAGAACAAGCAGAGAAAGCTAAATAAATGTCATATGGATGAGTGCGGGAGTGTATAAGGCTGGGATTTACTGCCACTTCTCTACACACATCGTTGGCCATTGTAGATATGTTTTCTTTGCTTGAATGGATTGGGATCCCCCGTGTCACATCTGGAACTGATCTCATTGCAGATGTTCTATCAGAAGGCATCTCTGTATTAGAAGAACACACTAGGGGCACCCACACCTTTCGTAGTATTTACAAATAAGGAATACTGTCGTATGTTTATTTGTACCCCCATTTTTGAGAATCCAAGGGTCTTTCATGCACTCGCAAACCAGCCACATTTCCCAGCTTTGCTTTACATTAGTTAAATGTAGAATAACTCAGTATTCTTCAAAAATATATATTTTTGGAGCAAGAAGGTCTTACTTTCGGCACCATTGTGAGATAAGTATGAAGCAATCACTCTGTGGGCCCCATGGCCTATGGACGGTCATTCACATTATGCCCCCCTGCACTGGAACAACCTCCCGCCACCCATCAGGCTATCTGATTCCCTTACCTCCTTCAAGCGCTCCCTCAAAACCCACTTTTTTCGACTAGCCTATCCCTCCTCCTAACCTCTTTTGATCCTCCTATCCTGCCTCCGTTCCTACTTATTCTATTGTTTTTCGTTCATCCACCTACCTCCTTTTAGTCTGTTAACTCTTATGAGTAGGGCCCTCCTTCCTCACGTACTCACCCTACCTCTTTACCTCACCTGTGCTCCTGTCCTGTTCTTCCCTTCCTCTACTTCATCTTCAGTCTCCTTGACAATTTCCACACCTACTTCTGAACTGATGCTGATTTTAGTTCTACCAGCTATACCCCTATTTATACTGTATTTTTCAACACACCCTGTACGTTACCTTGTAATTAGTTTTTTTGTTTGCTATGTACGGCGCTGCGGACACTTTGCGGCGCCTTATAAATAAACGTACTACTACTACTACATTATGACTCTTGAACATCTATATTGGAAAAGCTGTCCCGGTGGACAGAGTAGGTGCAAGTGATATCAGCGCCCCAAGCGGGGTAGGGGGTGGGGTGGTGGATGCGGCCGTGGGCACCGCTCACTTGTCTCCATGGGGCAGTGGATGCGCCCGCCTCTGACCCGGTCCAGAGGGGGAGGTGGGAGATATGTGCGGGAGTCACTCATTAAAAAATGCAGCTATGCATGTGGATACAATGTGCAGTATCCCATTAAATTGAGATATATGGTATGTATTTACCAATGGGGTGCAGGCACATTAAATTTACACAAGAACACATTTAAAAGCATAGGCTAAACTCATGTCCAGGTTGTGGGAAACTGGTCCCTTTCCAGTGTGTTGTGGCTCTCGCGATCACCAGAAGGGAAAGAAAGTATCAGGCTCTTAACCCCTCACTTTGTGGGAGGATTACAAATTAAGCTAATCCATTATCCAGAGCTGCCCCTGCCCAAGTTGGTTCTCTAGGCAAACTTTTATTTTTTGCAAATAATTTTTCTTGAAAAGTTTTCAAATACACAAAAAAAGTATCACGTCATATTTGTGATACAAACAAATTGAGTATTAGTGTTTTGTTAGGTACGTCTAGATCATTTAAATCACATCTTAATATATTTGCATAGAACCTATAGTATCACAGAGAGTAAATCAAGATTTCCAAAGATAAGCATAAGTGATCGTTCTACAACTGAGCTCAAAAGCAGAGATCTAAAAATGAGCACGGATCCATTGGATCACTAATTTTAAAGAAAATCTTTCCTTGTGACAGATTATGTATGAATTGTTTATATAATATGCTACTTCCATTGCCCTTGAGGAAGTCAATTTGATGACTAAACGCGTTGAGAACATCTGTTATTGGAAGTCTGAACATCAGTCCAATTATTCACTACTATTGTGTTGAACATAATTTTTATTGTGTATATTTTTCTTGCCCATAGGGCACTGTTTATTATTAAAAAAGATTGTCACTTTACATGTTGTGATTATCTCTATAAGCGCACTCTGAGAACAGAGGGAGAGATAGTCAGACAGAAAAGAGAGAATTGGAGATCGGAGAGGGAGAGATGGCAAACAGAGAGAAATGGAGAATGGAGGGTGAGAGAGATGGAAGAGAGAGAGTGCCACGGTTTTTGACTCGGACGGGTGAATGCCAGACCGGGAATTGGCTTGACCTGGCTCAGGGGTGCGGAGTCTAACCGTACCGGTGGTTTTCGCCAGTGACCCCTCCAAGCGGGATTTGGGCTTCGCTGCACTCGGTACGCCAGTCGCGGTCCCCTGGTCAGGTTTCCCACATGGTGCTGGTAAACACTGGGTGTAAGGCAGGGTAAGCTCTGGAATACTCATGGTCAGACTTGCCGGGTCAGGAACTTGTAGACAGATACAGGTACTATAGGAGTAGGCTTGAGCAAGAGTCCAAGTACTAGCCGGGTGATACACTGGGAGTCACAGGATGCAGTACACAGGGATCGGGCAGGAGAATGGTCACAGAACAAGCCAAGGTCATACACAGGATGTCACGAATGCAGTACACAGGGAGCAGGCAGGAGAATGGTCACAGAACAAGCCAAGGTCATACACTGGATGTCATGGAAGTAGTACACAGGGAGCAGGCAGGAGAATAGTCAGGAGAATAGCCGGAATCATACACTGGTAACACTGGATATCAGACTAAGCACTGGGAACGCTGGAGCAGGTTAGTGAACCTATACTCTGGCCGCTTCTGTCTGCCAGAGACTGTCTTTTTATAGGAAGCACAATTAGCTGGATACTCACAGGTGCTTTAATCAACGAGGGCTGAGCATGGTCAGTTTACACAGAACTTCCTTGCAGGAGAGATTCACCAGATGTTGTAACTAATTAGCAGAGCTCAGATCACACAGACTTTCCTGCAGCATGGAGTGGACCAGAAGCTGTAATCAGCATGTATTGTTTAACTATACAGAGCTGTCAACAGCATGAGACAAAGCCAGCAGGTTTTTACAAGCAGGTAACACTGAAATACTTGCATATTGTGACAGATAGAGAGAGAGAACAGAAAGAGAGAGATGGAGACCAGAGATTGGGCGGGATGTATTAATATACATTGCCGCCCTTCGTCTGGCAGCCGCCGCGATGCTGCCGCATATGTACTAACATATGCGGCCAGCATCGGGTTGCGGTAACGGAGACCCCCGCGATACCTGTGATGTGGTCTGCGGGGGTCTCCGTCACCTCCCGGCGGCTGCCAGCGTCCCCCTGCGTCTCCTCCTCCCCCCTGAAGCCGGATGTCCTCCCGGCTGTGACACTTGCAGGGGGAGGAGGAGATCAGGAGGACGGGAGGAGGGGGGGGGGCGCGTGGACGGCGGACGGCGGGCGGCGATAAGCTGCCAAGCGAAAACGGGGCGGACGGGTAATGTTAAATAGGAAAATGCGGTAAAACCCCAGTTTTACCGCATTTCCCTTTTAGTACATCCCGCCCAGAGAGAGAAATGGAGAGCAGAGAGAGATGGAGAGAGAGAGAGATGGAGAAAGAGATGGAGGGAGAGAGAAATGGAGAGCATGGAAAGATAGAGAAATGGAGAGCAGAGAGAGAAGGAGAACGGATAGAAATGGAAAGCAAGAGAGATGGAGAGCGGATATAGAAAGAGATGGAGGGAAGTAGAGAGAGAGAGAGATGGAAAAAGAGAGATGGAGGGAGAGAGATGGAAAGCAGAGAGAGAGATGGAGAGCGGATATAGAAAGAGATGGAGGGAAGTAGAGAGAGAGAGAGATGGAAAAAGAGAGATGGAGGGAGAGAGATGGAAAGCAGAGAGAGAGATGGAGAGCGGATATAGAAAGAGATGGAGGGAAGTAGCGAGAGATAGAGAGTGATGGAGAGAGAGATGGAAAGCAGAAATGGAAAGTGAGAAAGATGGATAGAGAGAGAGATGGAGAGAAATAGAGAGAGATGAAGAGAGAGATGGAAAGCGGAGATAGATGGAGAGCAGAGAGAGATGCAGGGAGAGAGAGATACAGAGAGAAACAGATAGAGGGGGGAGAGAGAGACAGATATCACTGTGTGTATATCTCTCTACCCCCTGTCATCCCCCACACCCAAATAACTGAATAGGACCACAAAACACTCAGAGGGAGATGTACTGTAGTAGCACTTATCATGCCGCCTTTTCTGTTCCTACAATGCCGGTGATCTGTCAAAACCCACTGTACATCAGCCTAGTGCTGGTCTCCTGGCCGGCCCCACTGCATGACATCAAGAGATTCTGTGCGCAGCCCCCAGAAACTGCGGCAGGTTAGAACACATGCTGTACCGGCAGGGAATCCTATCATTTAGGGTGGACAATACCGGAATCAGGATCATTAGGGTCCTGGGATTTGGCCCTAATATCGCCGGCATGCTAGTCTAATGCCAGGCAGTGTCTGAGCACCCGTTCAGATGCTGCCTGGCTGCTCCCGACCCCGGCGTACAGCCCACTCCCGGCTGCCCACCCATGTAAGTAAATCTGTGGGATGTCTAGTGTGCGTGTGTGTGTGTGTGGGGGGGGGGGGGGGGCAGAAATGCCAATCCTCGTATCCATGAATTGAGCATTTTTCAATCTTGGATCCCGGGATTGAAAAGATGAAATGCCTCGGATCCCTACATGCGATCTAGGAATATGACTGATGGGTCGAAATCATGTGAAAAAAGGGTCTTGTGGCATAAGTGTAAGGGCACATAAAGTTACAGCAATTTATTAAAGGTTTTAACACAGTCTGTCCTAGCATGAAAAAGATAATGCAGTCAAGCATATGACACAGTTAATATGGTCAAACAATAATTTTCTACATAAGTGGTTTACTGTTTCATTAGAGTAACATGGACAAAATGTATTATATCTTAAATTTAATACAGGTACGCCACCAATTATCCGGCACCTGATGGTCTGACTCTTCTAATCCAGACATATCAGGTGCCAGGGGAAGTTAGGCTGTGGGAGGGCTCATTTAGTCTGTAGGGAAGAGTTAGGCTGTGGGGTGTAGTCAGGCTGTGGGAGACTAGGGTTTAGATCAGGGGTGGCCAAACCTGTCCTCAAGATCTACCAACGGTGCAGGTTTTCCAGGCGACCTGTGGATCTATAGTAGGAATGAATGCAGCAGGTTTTAAAATGTGACAGTTAGTAATGACTACAGCTGTGCACCAGCTAGAGAACCTGGAAAACGTGGATCGTTGGTAGATCTCGAGGACCGGTTTGGCCACCCCTGGTTTAGAAAGTGGGGAGTGGGAGGAATGGCTGTGGGATGCCACTGTATGTACCACCGATTATCTGACAAAATGGACAATCTGGCACAGTGATGGAACTCAATGGTTTGCTCTATGATGGTGGGAGGACTGCGGGATGTGTACTGACCATGTGCATGTCTGCATCTGTGAGTCACTGATTGATGGGCTGCTGCCATTTGGGGGCATGGAGGGGGTTGTGCCAGCCTGTGTTCCTGTACACAAGGGTGTGTCACTGCCTGTTTTATTGGGAGTGCATCAACAATACTTTCAGCATACAGACCTGAATAAGGCTCCAGGTCTGACAAATTGCATTTTATCCATGTAATATGCTGTATAATTATTTTCCCCAGGATGGGCAATAAGAAAGGCAGTGTACTGTACATATTAACGTGGTAGAGTAAAAACTTTGGCAGATGCCCACAAATTGGTAGATGCATAGTGGATGTGAGCAAGAGATTAGTCTACATGTTGATTCCAAACCAGAGTAGGTTTTATTGGATATATTGGGATACATGTGGTGGAAGACAAATGAATATGAATATACCTCTCTCCAAAGGTAAATACTTTACGTCTGTGCAGCACTGTGACACTCCAATAACACAGACTCCAATAAAGACTTGTGCACATACCAATCCTTTCATAGAGGCATGTAAACAGTCTTGCCTTTAAGTCTGGGCATTGATATTTGTATGTGATGTTATTAAGAAAGATGAGTCATGCACAATAACACAAAGTTATGAGACAGCATGTAATGAGCAACCATTTAACTACAAATCAAAAAACGTCTACAATGTGTGAGCCAAAGTAGGTTAAAAGATAATCCAAAACATTTTCCATTCTATAACCTTCCTCTAATAAAACACACAAATGTAACAACCCCATCAATGCATGAGGCTTACCATTTCATTTTCATATAATAAAAAAAATGATACTTTTAGGTCATTAACCCCTTCAGTGGCACTCCTGGCAAACCCGGATCAGCGCCGCACTCAGCTTCAGCGGCTGCCCCGCTCCTGTTGCTCGGCCCTGCCTCCCTCCCCCGGCTGTGTGCGGCGAGACTTTGTAACGTCACGCCGCACACAGCCGGGTTGCCGGGGGCAAGGCCGGGCAGCTGCTGATGGACTGTTCAGCAGCGCTGCCCGGACCCGGGGGGTTGCAGTGGTGTTTTTTTTTTCAGGGAGCGCTCCCCAAAAAAAAAAATCACCACTGAAGGGGTTAATGAGCTTCATTCCAGAAAATGTGTGATTATTATTGAATCAGTTGGAAAGGAGGTTGCAACCAAAGCATAAAACTTCACACTGGCAAAAGACAATGAGGAACTGTTGCTAGGAACTTGGTTAGATGAAGAACTGGGTAGTTTATTTAAAGATAGCGTTGGGAAGGAAATTTGCATAGCAATGATAGGAATCTCATCTGGCATATCTGTTATCCATGAAAGTTGATAGTAGGAATCGGAGGAAGCGAATGTCTGTGGGGAGGGTGAAGAGAGATGTTTCATTATAGCGGTCTGCACACAGCAGTGATTACATACCGATAAAACTGTGCATAGTAAATGCTGGACACACTGTTCCACCCAAGGGATGGACGGGTGACCTGTGACACATTCTGAATTCTAACACAATTGTTACATGCACATAAGATGTAAACCGGGTAAATGCTTTTTGACATCAACATTTTAAAGCTTGTTCCAGGGGGTGGCTCAGGGAATATAATATATTTCAGGGCAGTTGGTAAATAGTAGTAGTAGTACGTCTAATTATAAGGCTCCACAAAGTGTCCGCAGCGCCGTACATAGCAAACAAAAAAACTAATTACAAGGTAACGTACAGGGTGTGTTGATAAAATACAGTATAAATAGGGGTATAGCTGGTAGAACTAAAATCAGCATCAGTTCAGAAGTAGGTGTCGAAATTGTCGAGGAGACCGAAGATGAAGTAGAGGAAGGGAAGAACAGGACAGGAGGACAGGTGAGGTAATGAGGTAGGGTGAGTACGTGAGGAAGGAGGACCCTACTCATAAGAGTTAACAGACTAAAAGGAGGTGGGTGGACGAACGAAAACAAATAGGATAAGTAGGAACGGATGGGAACGGAGGCTGGATAACAGGATCAAAAGAGGTTAGGAGGAGGGATAGGCTAGTCAAAAAAGCGGGTTTTGAGGGAGCGCTTGAAGGAGGTAAGGGAATCAGAAAGCCTGATGGGTGGCGGGAGGTTGTTCCAGTGCAGGGGGGCAGCGCGAGAGAAGTCTTGGACACGGGAATGGGAGGAGGTGATTAGGTGAGAGGTCAGTAGGCGGTCAGCGACGGAGCGAAGAGGACGGGAGGGAGTGTGAATTAAATAACGTAAAAAAAAGTCGAAATTCAAAATATTGACACCAGAATGTTTACAGGTTCTAAGTGTCAACATAGACAATAGGTCGACAAGCATGTATGCACATATGCAGCTGCTTGGTGCGAGTGGGCACTGCAAATTGCCTATTCGCCGGCCTGTTTGTACCTAGCAGTGCGTACAGGGGGCAGCGGCGGGGGGTCGCGCTCAGCATTTCACAAGCGTTCCCATGGAAATCAGTGGGTTTCAGCTGTGCACCCTCTTCCCAAGTGTCTTAGATCTGCAATCGCCGTACAAATCATTTGATGGCCACCACAGCAAAACAAAAATCCTGATTCATACCCCTTACTTTATTGTGCTTTTTGCTCCGTATAGTAATGCCCATTAAAAACATTATGCCTCACATTCTAATGCCAATTGCATATTATGCCAAACACCATAATGCCCATTGCACATTATGCCAAACACCATAATGCCCATTACACATTGTGCCAAACAATAATGCCCATTGCACATTAAGCCATACACTGTAATGTTCATAACACAATATGCCAAACACAATAATACCCATTACACATTAAGCCAAACACAGCAATGCCCATTATATTTTATGCCACACGCCATAATACCCCTTACACATTATGCCGCACAACATTATGCCCCTTACAAATTATGATTCACGCCATAATGCCCCTTACACATTAGTTTAGACAACGTAATGCCATCCCACTAAGAGGTGGTGATGGACCGAGCCCCCCAGCGGCGGCAGCAGAAGCCCTGGCCTCACATCATTGGTGGTGGCGGTGGTCCGGTTCCCTCATCATTATCGACAGCAATGGTCTGGCCTTTTTTTTTTTAAATTTCAAAATGGCCACGGCTAGCCAATCACAGCTCACCGCAGCATTGCCTGCCCCCTTGAGCTGGCTATATTAGCCAGCACGAGAAAAGGGGCAGGAAGTCTGACGGTGGAGGAGGAGCCGAGAAGAGCTCCTGAATGCTCCCAAAAGTCCTGGGAGGCAGCAGCCATACAAAATAGCTTAAAAGGCCGCTGCTCCAGGTGAAGAACACAGATGAAGACACCTGGAGGAAGCCCAGGGGAAGCGGAGAAATGTACTAACATGGGAGTTCTATTTTACATGGGCTGTTGCTATGGGCAACCAATCAGATAGAATCTATTATCTAGAGGGTGATAAATAAATAAGAAGTAAATACTGATTGGTTGCCATAACAACGTCCCATGTGAAATACAGTAGAACTCTCATCTAAGTACATTTCCCCCAGAATATATATATTGTTTATTATTTATGTTAGGAATACATTTCTATACAGTAAAAATTAGGCAATGCCTCTCTTACTAAAACTACTGTACTGTGCTCGAAAACAAAGGAAATAATTATCTGATGATAGAAGCAGATCTTGATTTACATGTGCAATATGCTAATGTACAGCGCACTGTAACTACAGACCCCTGTAATGCCAAACATAAAACCAACAAGCCCCGATCGGTGAACTTTCACTACGGGTCCCTATATTTTGAAGCATGTTTTTATTTCTCATCTCACTGAAGCATTTTATTACAAAATAAATACTTTTGAAGCTGTTTGGTACTTGGGGGTTTCCTGTCATCAGTGTTTGTGTAGCAGAAGAGAGAGGGGTGATCCACCAGAGGAGACAAACACACCATTTGCCAAGTATAATACTAACTGACACAACGGGGGAAATTTACTAAAGGAAATTTGTAAAAAATAGGTGTATTTGTATCCAGAAATACACTTATTTTTGACATTAACTTTCCCAAAAATACGGCAATTTGTATTCGTATTGATAGCACATCAATATGAATACGAATTGCCGTATTTTCGGGATAGTAAATGTCAAAAATAAGTGTATTTCTGGATACAAATACACCTATTTTTTTTACAAATTTCCTTTAGTAAATGTCCCCCAACATCACTAAGTGGCCAGAACACCATCGGTACGAGCACACAGTATATTAATCAGTGGGTAGACCAACCTGGTTGTCCAATAGTTTGAACAAACACGTATGACCGTTGATACACGCAGATGTTTGGTTTCCTTCTGAGAACTGAATGTGTTTGGTCATAGACGTCAGAAATTTTCTGTTCATTGGTTCTTATGGCACATAGAGACGTATGTTCTAGATGACACGGGGATATTTTTGGTAGTAACTACACCAATGGCGGACAATTTCTTTAACCAGAAGAACAAATGTCATACATCCATAATATATTGACCATACAGGGCCAGCCCAAGCTCTTGGACCACCTTATACAGAACCTTTTCCCTGTCTAGATAGCGGAAACCCAATCCCGATGTATCTTACCTTAACAGCGGGTCGTGACGGTGGCATCTTCTGTTCCTCAGGCAGGTGGTGGCAATAAGTAGTGACACTCCTACCATACATATTACCAGTTAATCAGCAGCACCTGGGATTTCCTGATATAAGGGTTTCTAGGGCAGAGTCACCTTGCTCTTGATGGTGGAATATCTACCCAAGTGATAGGCTAAGGGTGTTTATCATAGGGACCATTGGAGTCTTTCAAGGGTCTGCTATACTGAGTCTGCCTGTATGCTACTGCCTGTAATACCGACTGCATATGGATTTAACTGGCTATGCTGTGACCTGCTGTTCAAAATAAACACTAAAAAGTCACTTCATCTTCATCTAAATCCCCGTGTTTGTGATCCTTGTCCTTGGTGGCAGACCACCAAGTCTGCCAGGCACAAAGGGATGTCTATGAAGAAGATATCCTTGTTCCTCTCGATATACGTGGTGACTGTGGAAGTTCTGGAAGGTGGGTATTGGTGGCAGTGTTGGGTTGGGAAGGGGGGGTGGGGGGGGGTCTACTGCTCTGGCTATAGTAGATTAAAGCTTTTCCTAGGGTGCCTAGAAGCCAAAACATAAATTACAGGTTGAGTATCCCTTATCCAAAATGCTCGGGACCAGAAGAATTTTGGACAATGGATTATTCTGTATTTCAGAATATTTTTATATATCAATGATGTACCTTGAGGTATCTTGCATTTATGTTGTACAAACACATCAAACACATGAAATACACACAAATATATTTTACTAGGTGATTCATCGCGCCCTACGGGCGCTCTTCACACCGTCGTAAGGGGCTGCGCCCCCTTAATTTGTGAACATTTGCATATGAGAAAGATGGTTAGAATTGTATGAAAGATGCCTGTATTGCAACTTGAGTTATAGGTGAAATGTGTTATGGAAGAGGTTGTGTATTGTTTGTTTAATTAAAAAGCGGTTACAGAGTAAGATGTACATTGATAGTGTGGATGGTACAGTGACATTTGTGTGTGTGTGTGTGGGGGGGGGGGGGCTGTGTGTGCATGTTGTTTAGGTGTGTGTGTGCAATAGTATAGTAGGTTGTTTCTGAGTCAGCAGCTCCCCACTGGCGGAGGTCACGACACAGGAAAACAGGAGGATGGGTAGTGATAGGGGTGTGTGGGCATAAGGGGGACTAAAGAGGAGGGTGGGAGATACTGTGCAGCTTCTGCCAGTGGGTGAGGGTCCAGCGTGGCAGTGCAGGAGTACAGGATGGTGGCCCTGAGTCAGTGTCTCCTCCTACTGGGTGGGAGTTAGGGTGCATGAGAGCAGGAGGCTGGGCTATGAGGCATGATAGGGGCATGTGGGCAAAACAGCGTCAGCGACTCCCCAGTGGTGGAAGTTACGGTTCAGGAGAGCAGGAAGCTGGGTAGTGATAGGGGTGTGTGAGTATACGGGGGACTAAAGAGGGGCTTAGGGGTGCTGCCGTGGGTGGATGCCGTGAATTGCGGGAGGGGGGGTCTCGGGGGGGGGTGTGGGTACCGCGAATTGTGGGAGGGGGGCGCGGGGGGTTGCAGTGAATCGCGGGAGGGTGGGTCGCGGGGGCGGGGGGTTGCTGCAATGACAGGAGGGGGGGTCAGGGGTGGGGAATCACGGTAGGGGGGTCGTGGGGGGCACCGTGAACAGCGGGAGGGGGGGCCGGGAGGGTTGGCGCGAATCGTGGGAGGGCGGGTCGCGGGGTGCCGCAATCGCAGGAGGGGGGGTGTCACGGGGTGGGGCCGCGAATCGTGGGAGTCACCTGGGGTGCCGCGAATTGCGGGGGGTGTGCTGCAAATCACGGGAGGGGGGTCGCGGGGGGTGCCGCAAATCGCCACAAGAAAAAATCAACACAGAAAGGTCAACACATGTAAATGTTGACATAAGTGTGGCACTTCATCGGTGTCCATGTCGACACATGAGAATGAATATGAAAACATTAAAAAAAAGAAAAATAAATCTTCAAAAACTCATGTCAACCTTTTTCATTGTCGACCATAGCCGTGCCAGTGTTTTGCATGTGCCATTTAATCCTGGGGTTGCCGTGAATTGTGCGCGGGGTGGGGGGGAGGGAGGAGGTGAGGGGTGTCCTGGAATCACGGAAGGAGGGGTCGTGGGTGGATGCCGTGAATTGTGGGAGGGGGGGTCGCGGGGGGGGGGGGTGTGGGTGCCGCGAATTGTGGGAGGGGGGGGCGCGGGGGGTTGCAGTGAATCGCGGGAGGGTGGGTCGCGGGGGCAGGGGGTTGCCGCAATGACAGGAGGGGGGGTCAGGGGTGGGGAATCGCGGTAGGGGGGGTCGTGGGGGCACCGTGAACCGCGGGAGGGGGGCCGGGGGGGTGGCGCGAATCGTGGGAGGGGGGTCGCGGGGTGCCGCGAATCGCAGGAGGGGGGGTGTCACGGGGTGAGGTCGCGAATCGCGGGAGTCACCGGGGGTGCCGCGAATTGCGGGGGGTGTGCTGCAAATCGCGGGAGGGGGGTCGCGGGGGGGTGCCGCGAATTGCCACAAGAAAAAAATCAACACAGAAAGGTCAACACATGTAAATGTTGACATAAGTGTGGCACTTCATTGGTGTCCATGTCGACACATGAGAATGAATATGAAAACATTGAAAAAGTGAAAAATAAATCTTGTCAACCTTTTTCATTGTCGACCATAGCCATGTCAGTGTTTTGCATGTGCCATTTAATCATGGGGATGCCGTGAATGGGGGGGGGGGGGGGGGGAGGGAGGTGCATACCCAACATGACCCTCTCCAGGAGGGACACATTGCTCTGTTTCTGGACTTTCTTCTTAATTTATGGATTACCATCACCTGTGCTTAAACACCTTTCTTATCAATTACCCTGTTTAAAACAGGTGATGACAATCATAAATTAAGCTGGAAGTCCACAACCCAGCGTTACAGCTCCAGACACACTTTGAGTGACAGATGTAGCCAAATATATAAGAGATTTGTGCATAAAACAAGGTTTCAAAACATGAAACAAAGTTTGTGTACTATCTCAGGGAATCAGTACATCTGTCAGAATGAACTTAGGTCTACAGTCATTAGGTCGACCCCACTAGGTCGACTGGCAGGAAGGTCGACCTGACTTAAGGTCGACATGGGCCAAGGTCGACATGACTTAAGGTCGAATTTGCATAAAGGTCGACATGAGGAAGGTCGACTGGTCATAAGGTCGACATGGGTTTTTCACTGGGTTTTTTTATCCGAATGTTGACACAGTAGACATGGACACAGTTGGCAATGAGAATCGGACCCTCGCGTCGCTCGCTTCGCTCGCAATGCTTCGGGCACGGTGGCTCGCTTCGCTCGCCACAGCTTTAATAACCTCCTCCACGCCCTAGTGGATGGTAGGGCATGAAATACCGCCTGTCGGCACATGACGGCTCAAAAAACAGTGAAAAACCCCATGTCGACCTTATGACCAGTCGACCTTACGCATGTCGACCTTTATGCAAATTCGACCTTAAGTCAGGTCGACCTTCCTGCCAGTCGAACTAGTGGGGTCGACCTAATGACTGTAGACCTAAGTTCATTCTAATAGATGACCGCATCCCTATCTCAGGTACTGAATTTGAATAGCAAACAATCATTTTCTTGCACATATTTAGTGGCAGTTACATATCATGTCCCCAGTAGTGCCAGTTACAGATGGCAGTAGTGCCAGTTACATATCATGTTCGTAATAGTGCTGTTACAGATGTCCCCAGTAGTGGCAGTTACATATCATGTCCTCGGTAGTGCTGTTACAGATGTCCCCAGTTGTGGCAGTTACATATCATGTCCTCGGTAGTGCTGTTACAGATGTCCCCAGTAGTGACAGTTACATATCATGTCCTCGGTAGTGCTGTTACAGATGCCCCTACTAGTACCAGTTACATATCATGTCCTCAGTAGTGCTGTTACAGATGTCCCCACTAGTGCCAGTTACATATCATGTCCTCGGTAGTGCTGTTACAGATGTCCTCAGTAGTGCCAGTTACATATCATGTCCCCAGTAGTGCCAGTTCCATATCATGTCCTCAGTAGTGCTGTTACAGATGTCCCCATTAGTGCCAGTTACATATCATGTCCTCGGTAGTGCTGTTACAGATGTCCCCACTAGTGCCAGTTACATATCATGTCCTCAGTAGTGCTGTTACAGATGTCCCCAGTAGTGCCAGTTACATATCATGTCCTCGGTAGTGCTGTTACAGATGTCCCCAATAGTGCCAGTTACATATCATGTCCTCAGTGGTGCTGTTACTTATGTCCCCACTAGTGCCAGTTACATATCATGTCCTCGGTAGTGCTGTTACAGATGTCAAAAATAAACAACAAGATATGAGCGCTAGGGACAAGTGTTGTGTGCTGTGTGCAAGTGGCTGCCTTCTGGTAGAGGGATGCCGCCCTCAACAAGAGGAAATACAAAAAGAGAAACCAGTAGGCGCCTTATGTACACAAAAACCACAATTTAATTAACACATAAATAAAAATGAAAATAATAACTTGCATGCATGCAGTATACAATTTAAAATGGTTACATCAATGCAATTGCATTTAAAAGTACAGAAAGGGAGTTTTTGCACTTGCGCTGCTGGGTCTAATGAAATAACCTGTGAACCATGCTGAACAAAAAAGTATCCAGACACATTTGAAGTTACAGTATTAAATTTGACTGTCTGCGGATACTACATCACCGCGTGTCACTGGGTTGAGCCCTTCCTACCATCAGGCTCCCCGTGCCCTCCGTTCAAATTCTACAAGGAGGGTGAGCATTATACAACTGGACCAAGTGTGTTCCCTGACTGTTAACATCTTGCGTTTATGCGCTAACAGGCTCCACACAGCTTGTCCACTGCTCTAACTTACCTGCTTTGACCTATGCCAATTACCTCTTCCCCCCCTGACTCCCTGCAAGCTAACCCACTGGCTTCTTGCTACTAACCAATCACTGGCTGCTTGACTATTGCTTTTACTTGCTTTGTGGATATATCCAGGTACAATAAACCCTTTCAGTTTGCGACCTCATTGGAGTGAGATACTCAAATACTATTAAATTAATTGCTTACCTGTTTTTATATTGTACTTTACTTGTTTTTAGACTAAATTGTTGTCTAAATTGTATGTAATTCATTTTTTATTGTGTATTCTTTATAAAATTTAATACTGTAACTTCAAATGTGTCTGGATACTTTTTTGTTCAGCATGGTTCACAGGTTATTTCATTAGACCCAGCAGCGCAAGTGCAAAAACTCCCTTTCTGTACTTCTGTGAGACGCAGCAGTCTCATTTGCATCTGCTGCAGCTGGTAATCTAAAAATTATAACCAATTATTGGTATTCCATCAAAATATATATAGAACTACCTTTACAGTTCATTTAGCGCCAGGATCTGTGAACAGGGGTGGACTCCTTTTGGAACCCTCCCCCATTCATAGTTTTTCCTTGCATTTAAAAGTAACCTTATAGTTACAAAGTCCTGATTGGATGATCAGATTGTGTGCAAAATTGAACAGATGGTTTCAGTCCTATACCAGAGGGTGATATTCCCAGCGCTTTGTTGGGGGAAGATGGTTTGTCCTCCCAAGTAAAGTGGGTTAATACGCGGGTGAGTTCCTACTCACTCCCAGGTCAACGAAATTCTGAATGTGGGGGGGCACTTGGTGATTACCTCAGATATTTTGCGGAGCAACTGGCAGCGTCTCCCAGATCTTGAGACTGGACTTTTAGCGAGTGCCAAATACAGTTAGGGGATGCACACTCCGCCGTGCGCCTTGCAGTGTAGGATGGTGACCAGCTGCTGCACCGGCCAGCGAGCCAAGTGCAGGCTGGGGTACACTGCGGCGGGCGGGAGCGTCCTCTCAGTGGGGGTGAATGCACGCTCCTATCGTGGGTCACCGGACGGGAAGTACAATCTTCCGTTTAAGCATCCAGTGACAGGGATCACTATGTGCCGCAGTTAAACCAGCTCTGCCGGGGACCAGTGTGTGGAGGGAGTTCAAAAGGTCTGTGCAGCAGATACACTCCTCAGGTCCTCAGTCTCTGGTAGCACGGAATTCCTCACAAAAGACGCGTTTTGGTAGTTACAGATGTTCCCACTAGTGCCAGTTACATATCATGTCCTCAGTAGTGCTGTTACAGATGTCCCCAGTAGTGCCAGTTACATATCATGTCCTCGGTAGTGCTGTTACAGATGTCCGCAGTAGTGCCAGTTACATATCATGTCCCCAGTAGTGCCAGTTACATATCATGTCCTCAGTAGTGCTGTTACAGATGTCCCCAGTAGTGCCAGTTACTGTACATATCATGTCCTCGGTAGTGCTGTTACAGATGTCCTCAGTAGTGCCAGTTACATATCATGTCCCCAGTAGTGCCAGTTACATATCATGTCCTCAGTAGTGCTGTTACAGATGTCCCCAGTAGTGCCAGTTACATATCATGTCCTCGGTAGTGCTGTTACAGATGTCCCCACTAGTGCCAGTTACATATCATGTCCTCAGTAGTGCTGTTACAGATGTCCTCAGTAGTGCCAGTTACAGATCATGTCCCCAGTAGTGCCAGTTACATATCATGTCCTTGGTAGTGCTGTTACAGATGTCCCCAGTAGTGCCAGTAACATATCATGTCCTCGGTAGTGCTGTTACAGAAGTCCCCAGTAGTACTTTTAGCAAGACATTTTTTTTGTTCACTTTCTGGTATGTATGATTTTCAGAATAATTTGGATAAGGGATACTCAGTCTGTATCTCCTGGTTTGGAGAGCATTCAGTTTTGGCACCCACTAATGAAACTGTAAATAACATTAATGAGCACATCCTAGAGAAATTTGAAGTGCCACCAACAAGATATAAATCAGTACATGCAGTTTGGACCCCAGGAAACTATCCAATATCCAGCTGAATTTTTAGATTCACTCAAACTCATCCGGCGTCCCTACTCACAGCTGAAGGTGGCGCACAGGGCCGGCGCTACCCACTCAGCAGCTCCTGCAAAGCAGGGAGGCGCCATGCTGAAAAGGCGCTGTCTCCCTCCCTGCTCTGCTAAAGCTGCCTCAGCCCTCACTATCACTGCCTCCTGCACGCCGCCTGCAGTGCCTGTCTGACAGCGGGTGGCAGTATGGAGAGGCTGAGCAGCTCCCTGCACCGTGCACACACTGTCCTAATCCTGCGACATACCTCCTCTTCCTCATGGACACTTGCGCTAAGGCATGTAGCATTGTCTGTGAATGCCTGGATGACATGTCATGTCCGGATCCGCCCCCTACCCATTGCTCCCTGCGCCTGTCAGCTGTCAATCAAATGACGAACAGCCAGCAGCGCCGCCTCCCCTTCCTTCCCTCTTCTCAGTGTGCTGTGCCAGTGCCACTCCTCAACACTCCGGCCCCTCTATCTCCTCCCCTCTTCTTCCATCTCCTCCTTCTCTCTCCTGCTTTCCCCCTCAGTCACGAGTGCTGCACATATGCGGACACAGCGCTGAGATGGTGTATGCATACATGTACATGCACCAGATAGGATCGCATGTTGCATACACTCCCACAATCGGGCTGCAGCTTGTTGCAATGGCAATGTGAAAGGGTGCAAATTGTATGGTTTGCAGGAGGGCGCCGGACACCGTAGCACCGGCCCTGGTGGCGCACTTATAATTCTTCTGCAAAACTAATATCTGGCAAAACCCTGTAATGAAGCAATGTTTTCGTGAATGTACAACAAATAACTAGTCTAAAAACATTTGTAATTGATTCCACTGTTTATAATACGGTTGAAATACGGTTTATAATTCCTGGCTTTCCCATGTTCCTTTTAAATGTACCATTGCAATTCAATGGCCTTCACTTTCCTGGGAGACTGCGTTCCACCATGAACATAAATAAGGCATAGGGTCATATGCTGAAGTGGACCCGCGTGACCAGGCAATGCGGTCATTAGGTCACCAGTCAATAGGTTGGCCACTATTGGTCAACAGGCCGTATGTTGACGCAGGAAAAAGGTCAACATACAGTATGTCGACGTAGAAACCTCAAAAAATGGAAAACTGGTGTCGATCTTTACGTGTCGTCCAAATACATTTCGACATTTTGTCAATGTCGACCTTGACCATGTCGAACTTTTTCATGTGTCTACTTATTGACTGTCGACCTAATTACTTTTGACCAAATGATCCAAAACAAACCGATTATCCCGTATCGAACTTAGGAGCCGCAAGTGTGTTTACACTTATAGAACCTCCCCGGAGACTGAAGGATTTCACGTGATGTCATTCACTGGGTCCTCCCTCAGCCAATCAGAAGTGGGCTCTTGGGGAGCTCCATGGCTGATTGGATGTTTGCGGCTCCATAGATGCCTATGTGAAAGTTTAAAATGGGCGTCTATGGGCGGTTCCCACTATAGATTTCCATATTTAACATAGTACCCCCAAATCAAATTACACCACACAGTAGCACAAACATATTCACATTACACCACATATAGTGCCCCTGATTCATATAACACCACATACTGTAGTAATGCCCCATGTTCAAGTTACGCTATACAGCAGCACTTCTTATATATGTCATGCCACACAGTATTGTCTCTTTGAAAGAATGCCCACAGCAGTAGTACATCTTTCACAAGATGTCAGTAATTGCCCCTTACAACTAATGCCCAGAGTAGTGTCACTTATAGACATCTGTCTCTGTCATTCACTCACTGTCAGTGTCCCTCCAGCATCTCCATGCCCTGTGTCCCTCCAGCAGCTTTCCCACCTCTCTGCGTCCCTCCAGCCCCCTCTCACCTTGTCTTCAGTATGCACAGAGCCTGATCCTCTTAATGGCTCCTCTTCCAGTCAGCGGCAGTGACGGCATGACATCTCATACGCCGTGCCAGGAAATGAAGCACCTTGGGCAGGTTTTTCTGTTGGAATTACTGTGCAGTCCTGTGGTGGAGGTGGAACTAGTTTCCCCTAACATTACAGGTGGTGGAACTCAGTTGCACCCCGTCACCCCCATCTTTTCCCCCTGGTGAGGAGACAGGCTGAAGGCAGACAGTGGTGATTACTGAGGGCAGACTGTGGGCTGGAAGCGCAGGGTGAGGAGACACCAATATTCTTCAAAAGCTGCCATTAACATGCAAAGGAGGGATCTTTTAAGATCCCACCCTGCTTTGTCCTCTCTGCCTGCTCATTTGGTGGTCTACATAAAAACAAACGTGAAAGTAATCCCTCTGCCTAATTTATTCAGAAACCACCTTGTAACTTGTTGTGTTACATTCCCAATATGTACTGGTCTTACTGATGTATAGAAAGGTAGAAACTGTAATGGAAACAATTAAGATTTCAAGTGTTACATTTATCAATATACAAAGTTTTTATCAGCCTACGTGCGGCTAGTGTGTTTTCTAACAAACCAGATAGATAGCATTGGCCCTACTAAGGCAGTGATCAAATGTTCTAATCATTTACCGGTCACTGTTCTGCTCTGGTTGTTCCGGTTCTAACTGTTAAGTTTAATGTTTCGGTGATATGCAGGGCAGCCGAGAGGTATGCCGGGCTCCGGTAAAATGTTGGGGTGTGGCCTAATTGTTGGAGGCGTGGCCACCTCTCCCAATTAGGCCACCCCCAACATGTTTAGAGGGTGTTGACAAAAACACTCTAAAGTCGAGGGGGGGGTGTGTTATTGTCCCCCCCTCAGCAGCAGCAGCGCACACCTACAGCATGTGCTGTGCTGACAGCAGGCTCAGCATGAGCTCTCACGCTGTCAGTGAGACATTCATGCTGAGCCTGCTGTCAGCACAGCACATGCTGTAGAGGTGTGTGATGCTGCTGCCTGGGAGGGACAGAGGGGGAAGTGGGGGGGTTGGACCGGGGCCCCTCCAGCAAGCCTGGGCCCGTGTAATTAGTACCCGCTTGCCCCCCTCTCGGCTGCCCTGGTGATATGATTAAACTAGATACAGATGTAGCGGGTCTTATTGTTGCTGACGAATCGCCAGCAGCATGTTGCTGGCGATCCGCCAGCAACACGGCACTCCATCTGACTAAGACGCGCATGCGTCTCAGTATCCGGGCGGCGGGGCGGCGAGGTGGACGCAATCCTGTCCGCCTCCCGCTTCAGGGGGCTGCGGGTGGCTTCAGGGGGGTGCGGGGCCCCGGTGTAGACACCGGGCGACTGCCGGCAGCACCGTCGGAAGGGGACGCGCGCGACAGGCAGGGAGATGGAAGCCTCCCTGCCTGCGCCAGACACTGTGCGGCAAAAGCAGGGCTCCCGGGGACACATGCAGCAGAAGCCAGGGAGAGCTGGCAGGGGACTGGGGTAAGTGAATATATGAATATTTAATGAGCGGCTCCCGGCCCCCTGCTGGCTGTAATGTGTAAAAAAAAAAAAAATTACAATTAAATAAATTAAATAAAATGCAGTAAGCACATGAATAAAAATAGCATGCCCCTTCACAGAAAAAAAAATACTGTTTTTTTTTACACCAAATAATAATAAAAGATCACAGTTCAGTTCACCATAAAAAGATGGCGATTGCTACACGGTGACACACGGCGAAAATCACTTAGAAAGCAATTCGCCATCAGATCATTGAATACACTGACTGCGAATCACATTGAAAAACACATTGAAAAACCACAGCGTCCGTCCGTCATTCACTGTTTGCCGTCGGCGAATATTGCATGTTGAATAGGGCGAATCAGTTTTTCCGTAAAAATATTCACCTTAGAGCATGAAAATAGCACACATTCGCCGTAGAACATGGCGAATCAGCCTCATTGAATACCGCCCATTGTCTCTGCCGGTTTATGCCAGTTTGCAACAAAAACAATTATCAGACGATCACGCATATGCTGTGCGCATGCGCAAGCTGACCATATGAAGACAGCCGGCTACTAGCAGGGTGACTGACACCCTGCGACCGTTTGGAGGCGGTGACGTATGTTTTCTGTGAGTGCCCCAGAAAATGCAAGCGTTCCCTGGCCATTGGGAAGGAGGAGCGGCCTTCTTCCCCTGCGTCCTGGGTCAGCCTGTACCTAATCGCTGGGCTCCGAAAGCTTGCAGCCCGGCGAGCAGGTCTGAATTGGGCACTTTGTCACAGCCCTATGTGTTCATTATTATTGCGTCTTTATTTTGTAGGTAGTCAAAAAGAATACCCTTGCGCATCCACCAGAATAACCCCCATAGTACACACTTTGATCTGTTATCAAACTTTTAAGCTCAAGGGGGCTGCAAAGGGGGCTTGTGAGTCAGCAGTGACTGTAACAAATTATGTAGAGCGTTCATCCGCCCCTCGTTTTTCTTTTTTTGGTGCCCCTCTGACGGCAGAAGCCAGGTGGCCAGTGCGTCCAATGTTTCTGGGAGTTGGGCCACTGGCTATCAAACAGACATGCTACTGTACAGTATTTATGAAAGAGTTGTGCCTGCATTATAAAGACTGAATAATAATGGATAGGTTGATTTCTGATTTGACATAATGTGGAGGTTACGCACATATAACGCAGTGTGTTATTTGTGACTTACAAATATTTGTCACCATATGTAAATACAGACAACCTATCATTTATCACTTTGCAATATCTACCAAGATAAGTCTTATACGTCTGCTATTAACCGGCTGTCAGAGGCAGACACAATGACTGAGGGCGCGTTATCGGATACATTAGCAGCCTGCAACATTGCATCACATTTAATCATATCAATTAAACTCAGTTACAAAACGACTACAACCAGAACAGACCAGAGCCCGTATCAATGATTAGAACATTTGAACACTGTGTTAGCAAGTCTAATGCTGTCTATCGGGTTTTTTAGAACACATATTGACCTCATGGACCCGGTTATAAAAAAAACTTTTGAGCCGATTTAACAATAACTATCACTAGTTCCGAATGATAAATGGTGCTGTAGCCAATCAGCTCCTATCATTTTTCAAACATATGACAGTTAGGAGCTGATTGGCTTTAGCAACATTTATCATTTGTAATAAATGAAAACAAGAATATCACTGGTGGCTAAAGGGCGGTATTCAATGAGGCTGATTCGCCAGGTTTTTATGGCGATTTTGTGCTGTAAGGCGAATTTCTGACTAAAACGGTGAATCATCCTATTTAATGACCAGATGGCGAATACATTTCAAGGTTTTTTTCGCCATGATTCACCAAGTAGCAATCGCTATCTTTTTATGGTGAAGTGGAAGGTGAACTTTTAAAATAAAGTGTTTTGTTTTTTACAATTGGTGTAAAAAAATCTGGAATTTTATTCTGAGGAGGGGCATGCTATTTTTATTCATGTGCTGTAAGCACATGAATATATATTTAATTTAAAAAAAATATATATTTTTTTTTTTACACGAGCAGCCAGCAGGGGGCCGGAGCCGAGCTGCTCATTAGATATTCATATATTCACTTCACCCGATCATTACATATGCATGATCGGGTGTAGTCAGGGCCGGCGCCACCACTAGGCAGCTCTAGGCATTTGCCTAGGGCGCCGGCCACTGGAGGGCGGCACTTTGGAGCCTGAAAGCGGCAGCCGCTGTAGCCTGCAGCCCCCGTGGAGTCAGGTAAGCTTTGCACGCAACCGCGTCCCTCTCCCTCCGGGGTTTGTGGATGAATTAAGATGTTTCTGCTGCGAGGAGGAGGGGGGGATGTCAGGACTCGGGCGAAGCTGCCAATGCCGCTGGGGGGAGGAGGGTTGTCTGCCACCGCTGCAGCACTGCGGGGAGGAGGGGGTGTTGGGAGTAGCTCCCCAGTGCCACCCCCCTCCCGTGGATCGCGGTAAACGGTGCCCGCACCTTCCCCCCCTCCCGCCCCATGCCATGGAGCAGATCAGCGGCAGCCGCATCCACCCCCCCCCCCCCCTTTCCTGAAACTGCTCAGAGCGGAAGGGGAGCAGAGGGCAGCAGGTGCAGGGGATTTTGCCTGGGGCGCGGACAGCGCTTGCACCGGCCCTGGGTGTAGTGAATATACCCGGTCCCCTGCTGGCACCCCCGGGGGGCAGCCTGTGCTGCCTGGCACCCGGGGAGCCCACCTCCCCCCCACAAACGTTCTGGGGCAGGCAGGGAGACTTCCATCTCCCTGCCTGCCGCCGTCCTCAGGCTCCCTGTGGCGTCTGCCGCAGGAGCTCAAATTCGCCGGTCAGGGGCAGCGAGCCCCTGACTCGTTGAATACCGGAGTCAGACCAACACCCCAGGCAGGAAAGAGGAACTGCATGGGTTTTTAAAATTGGCGAGTGCTAGAATGAACACTATATATATATATATATATATATATATATATATATATATATATACTAGGTGTTTCATTGCGCCCTACGGGCGCTCTTCACACCATCGTAAAATTATAAATATATTTTAATGTGAATTATGTTTGTTATTTGTGGATGAATGTGTTTCATTTTGGGTGGGGCGGATGGTGTTGGCGGGAAGGGGTGTGTTGGGTTAGGGATTTTGGTGGTGTGTCTGCGTGTTGATCTGGGAAGTGTGTCAGTGAGTAATGAGTACACCTGTGTGTCTGCGTGTTGACCTGGGAAGTGACAGTGTGTAATGAGTACATCTGTGTGTCTGTGCGGTGACCTGGGAAGTGTGTCAGTGAGTAATGAGTACATCTGTGTGTCTGTGCTGTGACCTGGGAAGTGTGTCAGTGAGTAATGAGTACACCTGTGTGTCTGCGCGGTGACCTGGGAAGTGGCAGTGAGTAATGAGTACACATGTGTGTCTGCGCGGTGACCTGGGAAGTGACAGTGAGTAATAAGTACATCTGTGTGTCTGTGCGGTGAGGAGGGAAGTGTGTCAGTGAGTAATGAGTACACCTGTGTGTCTGCGAGGTGATCTGGGAAGTGTGTCAGTGTGTAATGAGTACACCTGTGTGTCTGCGCTGTGACCTGGAAAGTATGTTAGTGAGTAATGAGTACACCTGTGTCTACGCTGTAACCTGGGAAGTGTCCGTGAGTAATTACACCTGTGTGTCTGCGAGGTGATCTGGGAAGTGTGTCAGTGAGTAATGAGTACACCTGTGTGTCTGCGCTGTGACCTGGAAAGTATGTTAGTGAGTAATGAGTACACCTGTGTCTACGCTGTAGCCTGGGAAGTGTCCGTGAGTAATTACACCTGTGTGTCTGCGCTGTGACCTGGGAAGTGTGTCAGTGAGTAATAAGTACACCTGTGTGTCTGCGCTGTGACCTGGGAAGTGTGTCAGTGAGTAATAAGTACACCTGTGTGTCTGCGCTGTGACCTGGGAAGTGTGTCAGTGAGTAAAGAGTATAACTGTGTGTCTGCGCTGTGACCTGGGAAGTATGTTAGTGAGTAATGAGTACACCTGTGTGTCTGCGCGGTGACCTGGGAAGTGTGTCAGTGAGTAAAGAGTATACCTGTGTGTCTGCGCTGTGACCTGGGAAGTATGTTAGTGAGTAATGAGTACACCTGTGTGTCTGCGCGGTGACCTGGGAAGTATGTTAGTGAGTAATGAGTACACCTGTGTGTCTGCGCGGTGACCTGGGAAGTATGTTAGTGAGTAATGAGTACACCTGTGTGTCTGCGCTGTGACCTGGGAAGTGTGTCAGTGAGTAATGAGTACACCTGTGTATCTGCGCTGTGACATGGGAAGTGTGTCAGTGAGTAATGAGTACACCTGTGTGTCTGCGCTGTGACCTGGGAAGTGGGTCAGTGAGTAATGATTACATATGTGTGTCTGCGCTGTGACCTGGGTAGTATATTAGTGAGTAATGAGTACACCTGTGTGTCTGCGCAGTGACCTGGGAAGTGTGTCAGTGAGTAATGAGTACACCTGTGTGTTTGCCCGGTGACCTGGGAAGTGTGTCATTGAGTAATGAGTACACCTGTGTGTTTGCCTGGTGACCTGGGAAGTGTGTCAGTGAGTAATGAGTACACCTGTGTGTTTGCCCGGTGACCTGGGAAGTGTGTCAGTGAGTAATGAGTACACCTGTGTGTTTGCCTGGTGACCTGGGAAGTGTGTCAGTGAGTAATGAGTACACCTGTGTGTGTCTGCCCGGTGACCTTGCTGCTGTGTGCAGGCGGGGTTGTGTGTGTGCCAGGGGTGGGTGTGCAGGATGGTGGGGTGTGCAGGCCGGGGGGGAGGGGGAGCGGGTTGCTGCTGTGTGCAGGCAGGGGGGGGGTGGTGTGTGTGTCAGGGGTGGGTGTGCAGGACGGTGGGGTGTGCAGGCCGGGGGGGGAGCGGGTTGCTGCTGCCTTGTGCACACCCCCCCTAAGTTATTATAGACAACCTACTCCTCTCCCCCTCCTTCCCCAGACTTGCTGGCATCCCCCTCCCACATGTGACATACCTGTGGCGCCTGACACTCACAGGGCAGTCTTGCTTCACCCGGCCAGCGGCAGATTGGAAATGCCTGAGAGGAGCTACAGCCAGCCCAGAGCTTTACTATAGAGGAGGCAGCTCTGCCGAGTCACAGCTGCATCATGCTTCTCTCCTCTCAGGCTGTGACAATGTGACTCTGTCTGCGACTGGAGGTCAGCCTGAGAGGAGGCAGAGCTGCTCCCCCTGGCTGCCAGAAGCTGCTATGTCAGCACCACAGATCTGCAGCTGCGCAGACTTAATTTATTCACTGCACTCCCTTCCGCCCCCATCGACGCTGGCTGAGCTACATGTGTCTGTGAGTATTATAGGTGTGTGGTATTGCGGAGGGTGTAGTGCAGGCAGGCAGGGGCCAATATGTGTGTATTATCTCTTATATATTTGGCTACATGTGTGTGTATATTATGTGGTGTGTGTGTGTATAAGGCTGGGTGGGGGGTGGAGTTTTATGTGTGACCATGTCCAGCGTTATACACACACTCTCAGGATGATTGACACATGTAGCCAAATATATAAGATATATATATATATATATATCTATAAATACAGTGTGGAAGCGGCGGCACTTTTTCATAGCTCATGAGCTTGATAAAGGTCTGAAATCAATAGACCGAAACGTCGCTTGACACACTGGTGTCCCTCGTTATTTATTACAAGTCCTATGAGTGCCGCCGCTTCCACACTGTATATTTGGTGTCCACACACCTAGGAAGGCACCGAGGCAATTATCTACTGTCAACCCAGGAGTGCCGACTGAATCTTTTGGTATATATATGTGTGTGTGCAAACAGCATACCAGCGTACCAGGTTAACAGCATTGCAAGGTTTACAAAGATTTCACAGTCAGGGTACACTCCAAAGCACCTGAAATAGTAGTACATTACGGGCCTATGACCCAGCTGCTATTCAGCCATGACCTCCTGCCCCGGACACACATATAACAGGAAGCCACAGGTGCTACTAATCAGCCAAACCTTGATCACGTCAGTTTAGGAAACCTGGACTGGATCTAATTATCCTGCTGCTGCTCTAAAACCTGGACATTAACCTAATGTTGAAATATGCTGTCCCTGTCACCTGGTCACTTCATTACTTGTAATTCACTGTTGTAATAAATAACTTTAAATACTTAAAGGTACCAAAAAACCTTAGAGCATAACTACTTTTATTTGCCAGTCTAATATGGGACGACAGGTGGACAGCCAATAGGACTACCCCAAGAGGTCAACATAGACAAAAGGTTGACATGAAAATGGCTGACACATAAACCGGTCGATATGAATTTTTTATGGTTTCTTGGTCTCGATGTGTAGATTTCATAATGTTCAGTTAGTGCAAGATGATAGATCCTCCTCTCCCCCTATATCCTCCACACTGACCAGTACACCCATAATAGTAATTTACATGCCTCTCAACTGTCCCGCATACCGAGGTAACGTCCTGGTTTTTGTGGACGTTTACGCATCCCTCATGGGGCCGGCAGTGTCCCGCGGTGGGTGTGGCCTCACGAGAATGATGCGATTTTAGTCCACACCCCTTGCAGGGAAACCACTCCCCCTATTTTTGCGGCTGTCCCTCCTTCCTGGTGCCAACTGTTGGGAGGTGTGAAGTTACCATGCTGGATGCAGACTCTGCATTCTCTCTATCTGCAGGGTCACAGGACAGGAGTAAGGGACCGTCTGCAAACTGCTTGCCACTATACAAGTGTAATCACTATCAGCAGTGTTAGATTACTCTTGTAAAGTGGCAACAAGTTTGTTGACTATACCCCTTCCACCCTGCATGCTGTGCTGAATGAAGAGACCTGACCTGGTCAGTGACTGAAGAAAGGAGCCAGAGCTCATGACATCGGGCACACTTTATGGCGGGCCGAATTCGCTGAAAAGTGCTCGTACCTCCATAGTTGGGCAAACAAATTTCAGTAAATTCAGCCCTGTGAAGGGTGCGAGTTAGGGTTAATTCAGGTGCCATTTTCAGCGTTAAAACGGCGTTCGAGCGGCGTCTCGCACCCTTCGGGGTTAATAGGATTGACCCCAATGTCTGCAACTTGTAGAATTACCTACAATTATTGTACGTGTTGTTTTTCCATACCATTATAGCATTAGCCAAATCTTTATGGATAGCAAATACTCTAATTAAACAAATGAGTTTAACCAAAGAAAGTTTAGTAACAAACATTCTGACCCTTACAGCTAACAGCAGCATGCTATGGGTGAGTGCACACTACACATCAGCACAGAAGACCCTGTGTGATCATGTGATCTTATTTCTATCTACCATCAAGGTACTAGGTCGACAATCACTAGGTCGGCCACTAATAGTCAACAGCGACTAGGTCGACACCTTGAAATGGCTGACATACCATAGGTCAACATTGACAGAAGGTCAACAGAAGCTTTAGGTCAACACATAGACATCGTAGATTCCCACAAGGTTGACGTGTGTTTTCACTTTTTTGGTGTCTATGTCAAGTTAGACACCGTATAAGTGTATTGTTTCCCCTTGCATGTATCGCTGCACTCACCATGCCTAGGGGGCAGTGTCTCGCTGCACTCCCCATGCCTAGGGGGCAGTGCCTCGCTGCACTCCCCATGCCTAGGGGGCAGTGCCTCGCTGCACTCCCCATGCCTAGGGGGTAGTGCCTCGCTGCACTAACCATGCCTAGGAGACAGTGCCTCGCTGCACTCACCATGCCTAGGGGGCAGTGTCTCGCTGCACTCCCCATGCCTAGGTGGCAGTGCCTCGCTGCACTAACCATGCCTAGGGGGCAGTGCCTCGCTGCACTAACCATGCCTAGGAGACAGTGCCTCGCTGCGCTCACTATACTTAAGTTGCAGTGTCTCGCTGCACTCACCATGCCTAGGGGGAAGTGCCTCGCTACGCTCAATATGCCTAGGGGGCAGTGCCTCGCTGCACTAACCATGCCTAGACAGTGCCTCGCTGCGTTCACTATGCCAGGGTTGCCGACTTTTTAATGCTCCTCTCCGGGAGAAGCCCGGAGAGGAGACTTTCCTTACCCGATCGGGGGGCGGGGCTTGGCGGTGACGTCATTAAGCCCCGCCCCCACTACGGGAAATAGAAGAAATGACTGCTGTCCATGGAGGGGGCGGGGCTAAAATGACGCGATTGTGCCATTTTAGCTCCGCCCCCTCCTCTGAGACACGCGGATTGCGGCATTTACATGCCGCGATTCGGGGGATTCAGGGGGGTCCACTAGATTCCGGGAGGGTTGCCCACCCTTCCGGGGGGCCGGGAGGGGGTCCCGATTTTCGGGAGACTCCCGGGAATTCCGGGAGGGTCGGCAACCCTGCACTATGCTTAAGTTGCAGTGTCTCGCTGCACTCACCATGCCTAAGGAGCAGTGTCTCGCTGCACTCACCATGCCTAGGGGGCAGTGTCTCGCTGCGCTCACTATACTTAAGTTGCAGTGTCTCGCTGCACTCACCATGCCTAGGGGGAAGTGCCTTGCTACGCTCAATATGCCTAGGGGGCAGTGCCTCGCTGCACTAACCATGCCTAGACAGTGCCTCACTGCGCTCACCATGCTTAAGTTGCAGTGTCTCGCTGCACTCACCATGCCTAGGGGGAAGTGCCTCGCTACGCTCAATATGCCTAGGGGGCAGTGCCTCGCTGCACTAACCATGCCTAGACAGTGCCTCACTGCGCTCACCATGCTTAAGTTGCAGTGTCTCGCTGCACTCACCATGCCTAGGGGGAAGTGCCTCGCTACGCTCAATATGCCTAGGGGGCAGTGCCTCTCTGCACTAACCATGCCTAAGGAGCAGTGTCTCGCTGCACTCACCATGCCTAGGGGGCAGTGTCTCGCTGCGCTCACCATGCCTAGGGGGAAGTGCCTCGCTACGCTCAATATGCCTAGGTAGCAGTGCCTCGCTACGCTCACCATGCCTAGGCGGCAGTGCCTCACTGCGCTCACCATGCCATTGTAAAAGACCCATTCCTGACTTTTCCTGCAGTTCTTATCATGCACTTGTGCAAAGCCTTTAACTTGTTTACCAGCTGCTGCTGTGACCAGTGTATTCCTCAGGATACAGCATCTGGGATACATTCCAGTACACAACTGCATCTTTATATGTGCTTATCATCTGGTGTCTAATCACTTACTCCCCCTAATAATCAGTAGCTCTCGCACCTCGGCCTGGGTCCAAGTGAATGAAGGCATGCTGCTGTGGGTCAGGGTGACTGCAGGCTGTGGCCTGCCGCTAAGATTGCAGGTCAGGCTGAGGGTCAGACAGGCTTTCTGTGCTCTCAGGATCAGTGTAGCAGCTGCTGTTATGCCCCATGTACTGTCTCTGACAGATGACATTGGGCCAGATGTGTCAAGCATCAAAAAGTGGTACAATGGAGAGTGATAAACAGCCAGCCAATCAGCTCCTATCTGTCATGTTACAGGCTGGGTTTGAAATATGACAGGTAGGAGCTGATTGGCTGGCTTTTTATCACTCTACACTTTTTACTTTATAAAGCTTGATACATCTGGACCATTATCTGCTAGTGTCCCAGAAGATCCAATCACCACCTTTGACATAACCCTGGTAGGGTCCGTTTCCAGTGCTGCGTATGAGCCCTACCCCTGTTCAACCCTACTCGATTCCCAATTTCCCAGGATGGACTGCCGGGTCACTTGACCTGCATTAGTCTTTTGGGTGCAGCTTCACTGTGGTCCAAAATTGGTAAACCTGGCAATAACCCATTTTATTTGGGCTGTGGAAAGGGGGTATACGTTTCGTTTTTAGGATGTATTTAAGAGAAAGCTTGTTATGGTTATATGCAGTGGTGGAACTTACCCCTATAGAGGAAGGGGGTGCAGCTGGGCACAATGCCGCCCCCCCCCCCTCCACTACCACCGCTGCTGATCCCCCGATGCCAGTGCCCGCTGGTCCCCATCACAGTCGCGGGACTGGCACATGCACAGTAGCTTCTTCAGTACTGCCCATGCCCTGGCTCCCAGCCTCTATGGGCTGCTTCGCAAGCAGTCCATAGAAGCATATTCACGGACCCAGGTCTGGTGCATGCACAATATCGTCCTCGGTACTGCGTATGCGCAGAACCAGTTTTTATGGGCTGCAGCTGCAGCAGCCCATAGAGACATCACGGAGGGTGGGAATACTTCCCAATGGGACTTCCTTGGTGACTGGCAGGTCGGACTTCCAATAGGAAGTCACTGCCAGTCACAGTGAAGCCTGCATCTGGCTTCAGACAGTAGCAGATTTTACCTGGTGGGGCTGCAGGACCTGCAGCCCATAAGTAAAAACCGCCACTTGTTTTCCGCTCAATACTATAAAAAATTTGCATCAATTCTGACTCCCTTTCTGAAAAGCTTCTTTAATGGTCTACTCGATGGTGATTCATTTGACGCCTTGACCTCATTGGCCAATATAGTGGTAATTCCAAAACCTGACAAAGATCCCCTCTTGGTCTCAAGTTATAGGCCCATTTCCTTGCTTAATGTTGATATCAAGATATATGCAAAGATCTTGGCTAATAGGCTGGGCTCCTTGCTCCCTGACCTAATCCATCCTGATCAGGTGGGCTTTGTATCTGGTCGACAGGCATACGATAACACACGTCGAACCATTGATCTGATTCATGTTATTCACGAACAGAAAATCCCGGCTCTAGTATTAAGTTTGGACGCTGAAAAGGCCTTTGACCGGATTCATTGGCCTTTTATGTTCCACACACTCCAATCAATAGGTATTTCTGGTAGATTTTCACATGGAATCTCAGCTCTCTATGACAAGCCACGTGCAAGAGTATTGGCCAATGGGGTGGCTTCATCGCCGTTTTTAATCACTAATGGGACTCGACAGGGATGCCCCCTGTCTCCTCTCATTTTTGCTCTAACTATTGAGCCTCTGGCAGCGCGCATTAGAGCCAATCCCAATATAAAAGGTATAAAAATAGGGGATACGGAGCATAAAATTGCCCTTTACGCTGATGACGTCCTGCTCACAATCACCGACCCTACTAACTCCCTCCCTCACCTTTTTCGAGAAATAGCAGTCTTTGGGGAGTTATCGGGATATAAAATCAACCCATCAAAAACTGAGGCCTTAGATCTCTATGTCCCACAACTTACTAAAGAGACACTGGCGCTGACCTATGATTTCCGTTGGAACAGAAGCCAGCTCACTTATCTGGGTATCGCTATTACCAAAAATTATCGTCAACTTTATCAGGCTAATTATCCTAAACTAATTGCTCGCATACATAGAGATCTGGCTGATTGGAGAGCATATCATATTTCTTGGATTGGTAGAGTAAACGCAATTAAAATGAATATACTACCACGATTACTCTATTATTTTCAAACCCTGCCGATCCGTGTTCCTCCATGTATCTTTAACCTTCTTCAAAAAAATATTATGGACTTTATTTGGGCGAAAAAAAAACCAAGAGTGAGTCGTTTAATAATTCAACGACGCCCTTCCGATGGCGGTCTTGGGGTCCCGAATCTAAATTCATATTACTTGGCAGCGGGATTGGCTCAATGCGTGCTATGGAATAGACCCAACTCTGAGAGGGTGTGGGTGGGAATTGAGTCTCAGTTTCTCGGGTTCCACTCGGTTTCTACTCTCTTATGGTTATCCAAATCGGTCCGTAATAAAAATGCAAAAGCCCACCCGGTTATATCACATTCTCTAGAAATCTGGGACTCTGCCAATAAAAGATTTAATTTTGCACCTTCCCCCAGCCCAATGATCCCTTTATTTAATAACCCGAAATTTCGCCCAGGTTGCTCCCCATGTACATTTAGAAGCTGGTGGAAATATGGCATTAGATTCCTTAATGACATTTCTCAAAATTCCTCCTTCCCCACTTTTGCGGATATCCAAGCAAAACACCCTATTCCTCATAAATCTTTCTTTCAATACCTCCAAATCAGACATTTTCACTCCGCAGTTAATAATCAACTTACTGCTAGACCACTCACCTCTATTGAACACCTAGCTCTTTGTAAAACATCTGCAAAAGGCCTAATCTCAACTATATATCTTTCTTTGTTACCTCAGGCTTCTAATATTAAAGATGCATATGTGAAGGCATGGGAAGCAGATCTGGGTGAAACGATACGAGATGAGGAATGGTCTGACATTTATTCTAACGTTGCTTCTAGTTCAATTTGTGTAAAACTGAAAGAAAACGCTTATAAGTTACTCTATAGATGGTATTATGTTCCAGTTAGACTTAATAAGATGAATGCAGATATATCCCCCCTATGCTGGAGATGTGGAACAGCGGATGGCACTTTCTTGCATATATGGTGGGACTGCCCAGTTTTGTCGCCTCTTTGGCAGAAGCTAACTACTTTAGCTAATTCCATTTTATCTTTGCAAGTTCCATTTAAGCCCGGTTACTTCCTCCTCTCTATGGATATTCCAGACACAACTCGTGCTAAGAATAAATTGTTCACCCACATGGTCCTGGCGGCCAGAACTTGTATCGCGGGTCACTGGAGATCTGCAGTTGTACCGTCCCTGGATGAGGTGACTGTTAAGATCTGGCATATCCATTCAATGGAGTATATGACAAGTATCTTAAAATGTTCTTCTGCAAAATTTATCAGGGTCTGGGAGCCTTGGACCACGTATTTTAATATTCCTCCAACCTTTCATTAGAAAGACTAGTCCCCCCCCCCTTTTCCCTTCCCTCCTTTGTTCCTTCCTTTTCTTTTTCACCCCCTTTCTTCCTTATAAACTTTTCAAAATTCTTTCACACTATGGTTCAAGTACTTATGTGTGTTAGTTTTATTTGTGTATACTTACATGTATAGTTAGAAACGTGAGTGTAGGTATGTAGGTACATATAAGTATTAAAATATGCAGGTATAGACGTAGGCAAGTATTGGCATGTAAGTAGGTAGGTGTATATATTTTGTGTTGTTAATATCTATCTATTAACGGTATATGTATTGTTTATATATTCCTATAGCTGTCTATAGACAGTATATATCTCCCTAATATCTCCCTTAAAAACAATTATTTGATCCTGACTGTCCTACCTTTACATGGATTCTGCAATTTCACTGACTGTACCCATTTGGATCCTTGCTTTCTCTTCATATCGTACAATCTCTTTATGTCTTTCATGTATCTTTGATACCTTTAATAAAATTTATTGAAATCGAAAAACCGCCACTTGTTATATGTACAGATATAATCTTTAGTTTTTCTGCACAATTTTATATTTTAATCCAAAAAAACAACAACAACAACGTAACAATAATTAAGGATGTGAAAAAAACGAAAGATGAAAATAACTTATCTGTTCAAAAAATAACAATGGAAGTTCTTAGTATATTTAGCAAGGCTGTGATAAAAAGAAGGGCGAGGTTCTAGGAAAACAAAAACATGAGTAATTCTAGGAAAAATCATAATAAAACTGATAAAAAAAGTCAGATTTATGGTTTGGCAGATAAAGTAGCAGCAATCAGAGTCAGACCTGTGTTGCTTCACAGTGTAAGAAACTGGATGCATGGTTTAGTGAATCACTGTGACTGGGAATATTTTAGAATAGTAAGAAGACAGAATTCCACCTCAAATCATTGATGCCAGGATAAAACATAAGATGCAATTTTTTTTCTCTCAGAATTCTTACATATCTGATAAGGATTTTTTTTAAACTATAGCAAAAATTCTAAAAATGCGGGAACATTTCCCGAACTGGTCACATAAGTGTATAGTCTATAAATGACTACCTTGTATGATATACTGTTATTGATTGGAAGCCAAGGGTGTGTATGGAGTGCAATCTTGGAACCCTGGTGCATTAATCAATTATCCAAAAGCTGTCTTACTGTACATAATAATGTTCCAGTGTTTATTAATCTTGCATCTAATATAAAAAAAAAAAAAAAAAATTATAAATACATTTAGTACATATCTCCCAACTTTAGCTTTTGTTGAATTGGGACCTACCCGAAAAGGTGACGGAGCAGCAAAAGGGATGGGTGTGGCTTCTGCAGGGCCGCCACTAGGAATCTTGGGGCCCGAGACTGGCCATCAGTCTGGCCCCCCCCCTACCAGCTGCGGTGTTGCCCTTGCGCCCGCACACACACAAGCACTGTATATATACATACACACACACATAGTGTGTGGCATATTATATATATATATATATATATATATATATGTACAGTATATATAGTTTTTTCCTTATACTGGGGGCTGCGCGGGGGGGAGGGTCGCCTGAGCATTGCCCCTCCCCCCTTGCTCACGCAACCCCTCCCTCCAATGATTATAGTGGCAGATGTTTTTTTTTTTAATTTTATTACCTGTGCTGTGCTCGATAAACATCCGCAGGCAGGGCAGGCAGGCCGCAGGCAGGGAAGGCAGGCAGGCTTCAGCAGCACCGCTCCATGACAGGGGAGGCCAGACTCCAGCTCCTCGTCTGCCCATGCGGCGACGGCGGCGTGATGTCATCAGGTGGCGCAGTGGGGGGGCTGGGCTTCACTGTGGCGAGGGGCTGGGCTCCCGAGCACAGTGTCCCGGCCGCGGCGTCCTGTGGAGCCGGATCTGTGGTGGGCGGCGGGCACGGCGAACGGCGGGCAGCGGGCTCATGGCTGCATCGTCGAACCGTGACCCGCTGCCACTGTTAATTGAGGGGGCGAGAGTGCGGCGGGCTGCGGCTCAGTCACAGCAGCAGTCAGTGCCGGTGTGGGCGCACGGGGGAAGGGTCGCTGTGGGCAGCTGCCCGGGGCCCCCAGAGCCCGGGGCCCAGGACAGCTGTGCACACAGCACCCCCCTGTTGGCGGCCCTGGGCTTCTGGAGGAGGAAGTGAGGCCGTGCGCAACTGAACCCCCATTTTCATCATTTTGGGGGCATTCCCCTCGCCAGCAGGAAACTGTGACTCGCAGGAGGGACATTTGGGGAGTTCCAGATGGCTGACAGACAATGTCTAGTCAGACAGTCAATAGTTCAGCACCAAAAGTTAGACATACATTAGTTAGACATTGACAAAAGGTAGAAATCCATGAGATAGACATTAACAAAAGTGAGACATACAGTACAAAAGTGAGTAGTTAGATATTGATCGAAGTTAGACATGCATTAGTTAAAACATTGACAAAACTTAGATATGCATTAGTCAAACATAAACAAAAGTTAGACATGCATTAACCGCGTGTAGGGATACAGTACACTTATACGGTGTCCATGTACACATATTGATTCTCCATGCCGACATTATACTTGTGTCGTTATTTTTTATCACTCTCAGACTAATGCAAGTCTAACTTTTGTTAATGTATAACTAATGCATGTCTAACTTTGTCCGTGTCTATCTAATGCAGTGTCTAGTAATTTGGTCCGTCGAGTGGCCTCTAGTGGTCACTGGTGGTACTTCACCTCAGCATTATGGTCAACACGCATAAGGTCGACACCATTAGTCCAACATGCAGGAAGGTCGACATGACTTTTGATCAACAAGGTCATAAGGTTGACATGGGTAAGATCGACAGGGTCATTATGTCAACATGGGTAAGGTCGACATTCAAAAAGTCAACAAGTTTTTTTTTTTTTTAATGGAATGTCAACACAGTCAACATAAACACTAAAACGTAGCATCACTTCCCCTCGTATGGCGAGCGCACACTATTTTATTCTCCTGCCACTCCCTAGTGGATGGTATGGCATGAAACACCGCCTGTTGGCACATGTCGTGTCGACATGGACACCGAAACTTAGCACCACGTCCCCTCGCATGGTCCCCCCGCATGGCTCATGCAAGCCATGCTTCCAGCACACTCTAGTGGATGGTAGGGCATGAACTAACACCTGTCGGCACATGTCGGCTCAAAAAACAGTAAAAACAACCCATGTCGACCTAACCCATGTCAACCTTAAGTCATGTCGACCTTTCTGAATGTCGACCTTAAGTCATGTCTACCTAAACACGTGTCGACCTAATGGTGTCGATCTAATACTTGTCGACCATCATGTTGATGACCCAACGGGGTTTCGTATGCGCCTCCGACAGTGGGGATCCCGGCAGTCAGTATCCGGACATCGGGATCCCGACTGCCGGTGCTCCGACAGGGGGTAGATCACCCAATGTCCGTATCCCGTTATATAGGATCATAGCAGTCTATAGCCCTATACACATGCATCGATTTTTCCCGATTTTCGATTCGATTTTGCTTATAGCAGCAAAATCGAATCGAATCCTAAACGAAATCGAATAGATTTTGTGTCACTTTCGATCTACATTCGATTCGATGCGCGCTCCCGTTTTCACAAAATCGAGCAGAAAAATCTACTGTGCAGCCAAGGAAATATCGAATTCGATCTAGTAAATCGAATGTGTACAATGTACCATGAATGGATATCGAATTCGATATCTAATGCAAAAGTTCAGATCTAGTGCCAAATCAAATGGGAAGATCTAATGCCAGATCAAATGGAAAGATCTAATGGAAAGATCTAATAGAAAATCAAATCAAAAGCAAATCGATGTGTGTGTACAGGGCTTATACTTGATTTTTAAGCTGGTAAACAACAGATGTGGGCGTGTATGTATTAAATACATTGTATTTCAATACATGTTATATTAAAAGAAATTACATTTGGTCTCATTTTAAGAATCGTCAAGACACCATTACTTCTCATTTGTGTGAGGCTTCATTATGTTAAATGTTTGTCTACACTTTTATAATTATCTTTGAAATAAATTAATAATATTACATTTTAATTTAAAATTGCAGTTTTGCTCGAAATGAGACGATGCTCCCTCTGGTGGCTGTATATAAAACTACCCTTTTGTTGTGAACTTTAACTGTCCATTAAATGTAATTTAGGAAGAATAAAAACAATGACACAGGGAATAATTTTTCACGGCTTTGGTTTTCCCCAGCAGGCTGCACACAGGGAAGTTGAGGGCTGTTTAATTTAAATTTTCTTGATAGCTGCTCCTCTCTGCAGTCGTGGGGTGGAGGAGGTGCTGTCAGCAGTGATTGGCTGCACAGCAAAGCTTGGAGTTCCCCCTGAGAGTGGCAACTGCTGGAAGATTATCTTTGGGATGGCCAAATTAACAATGGTGCAGATTGAGTTACACCTCCAGGCCCCCAAATAAAAATAGGTCCATCACCATGGCAGCATGATGAGGATCAGTTTCTAGCTGGTCACATAAGGGCAGATGTATTAAGTCTGGTGAAGAGATAAAGTGGAAGATGATTGCGCACCAGCCAATCAACTCCCAACTGCCATTCATCAAACATAGCTGTTTGGCTGGTGTGTTATCATCTTCTACTTTATCTCTTCAGCTGCCCCATATTACAAATGCCTTAATTTCGAAGAACAAGAATAGACTGTCGAGTTTCACATTCTCTTTTTCTGGCCATTTTGAGAGTATTATCGATGCTCCAGATACTCAACTATCTCAAAGGAAGGCCAGTTTTATAGCTTCTGTAATGAGCAAACCCATTTTCAGCTGTGCCAGCATAATTGCACAAGGGTTTTCAAGGGTTATCTAATCATCCATTAGTTTTCTTCTAACGCGACTAGCAAACACAATGTCAATGTACCATTAGAACACTGGCGTGATGTTTGCTGGAAATGGGCCTCTATAATCCTATGTAGATATTCCTTTAAAAAACAGACATTTTCAGCTAGTATAGTCATTTACAACGTTAACAATATTTAGAGTGTATTTCTGATTAATTAAATGTTATTTTCACTGGAAAAAATGTGCTTTTCTTTCAAAAATAAGGACATTTCTAAGTGACCCCAAACTTTTGAACAGTGTAGCTCTCACCCTTTTCAGTATAGGTCCTTGAACATTTTCAGGTGACTAGCCCAAAACTTCCTATTTTCTGAAAGTTGGGAGCTAGATATCGTAGGTCCTATAGCAAAATTTTGTAAGGATGCTATAAACCAAATAATGGTGATAAATGTATATACAGTAGCACATATAACAAGCAGTTGCCCTTGTCAGTGACAAATAATGATGCCGTGCATTTATTATTACATGATCAAAGCATCATAATTAGGATCAGGCAGCTTAACACAGATTCACATTTCTCATACTGTTGCAAGAAAAGCTACATAGAAACATAGAATTTGATGGCAGATAAGAACCACTTGACCCATCTAGTCTGCCGCTTTTTTAAACATGTTACCTTAAACCTACATATTTGATCCTTATTTTTTTGTAAGGATATCAATATGCCTATCCCAAGCATGTTTAAATTGTACTACTGTATTTGCCTCTACCACCTCTGATGGTAGGATATTCCACCTATCTACTACTCTTTCTGTGAAGTAATTCTTCCTCAGATTTCCCCTGAATCTTCCTCCCTCTAGTTTCAGTGCATGTCCTTGTGTTCTGTTGCTCCTCTTCAGCGGTGTAGCTAGGTGCTATGGTGCCCGGAGCAAGGACATATTTTGCCGCCCCCCCCCCCCCCCGGTAATGAATTGGGGGCGTGGCTAACAAGCTATATAAGACGCTATAACGGAATCTGCTGCGCTATATAAGACGCTGTAACGGAATCTGCTACGCTGTAACGGAATCTGCTGCGCTATATAAGACGCTGTAACGGAATCTGCTGCGCTATATAAGACGCTGTAACGGAATCTGCTGCGCTATATAAGACACTGTAACGGAATCTGCTGCGCTATATAAGACGCTGTAACGGAATCTGCTGCGCTATATAAGACGCTGTAACGGAATCTGCTACGCTGTAACGGAATCTGCTGCGCTATATAAGACGCTGTAACGGAATCTGCTGCGCTATATAAGACGCTGTAACGGAATCTGCTACGCTGTAACGGAATCTGCTGCGCTATATAAGACACTGTAACGAAATCTGCTGTGCTATATAAGATGCTGTAACGGAATCTGCTGCGCTATATATATGTATATATATACATACAGATAAAGAACAAAGATAAATACAGCACACAGCATGGCCGGGGTGGCAGCAGAAGCCAGAGAGATTCACTCTCTCTCCCTCCCTCCCTCCCTCCCCCCCGCCCCACGAATCCCAAACCCCAAGTTTATTATGTTTATTTCTATTTTTAACTACATTAATTACCTTATTGAAGGTAAGGAGTAACAGGGCGGCAGCAGCAAAACTTCTCCTCCTCCAGGGCGGCTAACTACAGCCAGCTCTTGAGGCTGATGACGCTGCTGTAGCCAGGGAGGAGGGGGTGAGGCTGGGAGGAGTCAGTCTTTGGTGCTGCTACACTGCGCTGCCCGGAAGCCGGACCGGGCAGCAGCAGCAGCAATTTAGAAGATAGAGGATTCAGCCCGCCGCCCGGCCTCACCGTCCGTGACACTTGGCGGCAGGGGCCGGGCGAGCAGGGCAGGACGGAGGCAGGCGCCGGGTAGGGCAGGGCAGCCGCCGGCGCACGCTGCCCTACCCGGCATACTTGAATGTGTGAGGGGGGGGCGGGCCGGTGGCGCCATTCCACCAATTGGCGCCCGGAGCAGGAGCTCCGGTGGCTCCGCCCTCCCTACGCCTCTGCTACTCTTCCTGTGAAGAATGTCTCCCACCTGTACCTTGTTTAAACCCTTGATATATGTGAAAGTTTCTGTCATGTCCCCCCTTTCCCTTCTCTGCTCTAAAGTATACATATTAAGATCTTTTAGTCTTTCCTGGTACGTTTTGTGATGTAGGCCATGCACCATTTTAGTTGCCCTTCTTTGTACAGTCTCTAATGTATTTATATCCTTCTGGAGATATGGCCTCCAGAACTGAACACAATACTCTAGACAGGGCCGGCGCAAACCCTGTGAGCGCTCGAGGAAACCTACCCATGCCCGCTTCCCCCCCCCCCCCCGCTCCTCTCTGTGGGGGTTCAGCGGGCACTATCACTGCACTTCAGGGAAGGGGGGGTGCGGGCGATACACGGGGATTGACGCTGAGGGGGGGGGGAGCGGACGCAACCCTCAGGTGTGCCGCTGATGGGGCGCATGGGGGGGGGGGGTGAATCACGGACGGGAGTCAGGCGCGGGTAGGGGGGTTCACGGACTCACCTGCTGCGGACTGGTCTCACAGCCACCTGCTGCCGGGTTCCTGGCGGGCTCAGGACAACTGAGACAGGCAGCAGCAGAAGACAGGGGAGAGCCGGTTATCTAGTATTATGACCGGGGCCGCACCTCCTCCACCACTTAAAGTGAGCGGTTAACGGCACATGGGGAGTCAGCAAATTGCAGGACTATTCCGGGGGGGATGTGGGCTGAATAGTGGAGAGAGAGCTGAGCTGTACTATTGATTGGCAGTGTGCGGTGCCGCCCTCCATTGGGCAGCGCCCTAGGCAAATGCCTAAGGCTGCCTAATGGTAGCTCCGGCCTTGACTCTAGATGAGGTCGTACCAATGACCTATACAGTGGCATTATTACTTCTTTCTTTCTACTGCTGATACTTCTCCCTACAATAGTCCTCATATAAAATCATGCTATATTGGGGGGGATTCAAGTGTTCTATATGCTGGAGGCCACATGGTGGCGCCTCATGGAGCAAGACAAATGTTACTCCGTTAGGGGGCTGATTTCACTGTAATGTTGTTTTGTCATTGTGACAGGCTGGTAACTAGTGTAACTGACTGATATATACAAGTAACTGACTAATATATAGAAGTAACAGACTCATATATAGAAGTAACGGACTGATATATACAAGTAACAGACTCATATATACAAGTAACGGACTGATATATACAAGTAACGGACTGATATATATAGAAGTAACGGAATGATATATACAAGTAACAGACTCATATATACAAGTAACGGACTGATATAAACAAGTAACGGACTGATATATATACAAGTAACAGACTCATATATACAAGTAACGGACTGATATATACAAGTAACGGACTGATATATATACAAGTAACGGACTGATATATAGAAGTAACAGACTGATATATACAAGTAACAGACTGATATATACAAGCAACGGACTGATATATACAAGTAACAGACTGATATATACAAGTAACGGACTGATATACTGTATACAAGTAACGGACTGATATATACAAGTAACGGACTGATATATACAAGTAACGGACTGATATATACAAGTAACGGACTGATATATACAAGTAACGGACTGATATACTGTATACAAGTAACGGACTGATATATACAAGTAACGGACTGATATATACAAGTAACGGACTGATATATACAAGTAACGGACTGATATATACAAGCAACGGACTGATATAAACAAGTAACGGACTCATACAGTATATACAAGTAACGGACTGATATATACAAGTAACGGACTGATATATACAAGTAACGGACTGATACATACAAGTAAAGGACTCATATATACAAGTAACGGACTGATATATACAAGTAACGGACTTATATATACAAGTAACAGACTGATATATACAAGTAACGGACTGATATATACAAGTAACGGACTGATATATACAAGCAACGGACTGATATATACAAGTAACAGACTGATATATACAAGTAACGGACTGATATACTGTATACAAGTAACGGACTGATATATACAAGTAACGGACTGATATATACAAGCAACAGACTGATATACACAAGTAACGGACTCATACAGTATATACAAGTAACGGACTGATATATACAAGTAACGGACTGATATATACAAGTAACGGACTGATATATACAAGTAACGGACTGATATATACAAGTAACGGACTCATATATACAAGTAACGGACTGATATACTGTATACAAGTAACAGACTCATATATACAATTAACGGACTCATATATACAAGTAACGGACTGATATATACAAGTAACTGACTCATATATACAAGTAACGGACTGATATACTGTATACAAGTAACGGACTCATATATACAATTAACGGACTGATATATACAAGTAACGGACTGATATATACAAGTAACAGACTCATGTATACTACTAGCGGACTCATATATACAAGTAACAGACTCATATATACAACTAACGGACTCATATATACAAGTAAAGGCCTCATATATACAAGTAACAGCCTCATATATACAAGTAATGGCCTCAAATATAGAAGTAACGGACTCCTATATACAAGTAACGGACTGATATATACAAGTAACAGACTCATATATACAAGTAACGGACTGATATATACAAGTAACGGACTCATATATACAAGTAACGGACTGATATATACAAGTAACGGACTGATATATACAAGTAACGGACTCATATATATAGAAGTAATGGACTCATATATAGAAGTAATGGACTCATATATACAAGTAATGGACTCATATATACAAGTAACGGACTGATATATACAAGTAACGGACTCATATATACAAGTAACGGACTCATATATACAAGTAACGGACTCATATATACAAGTAACGGACTCATATACATATATAGTACAGACCAGTTGAGTAGGTTGGTTAACTATGAAGGGTATGGATCAGTAGATCTACAAGAGAATGGTTTACAAGCATTTAGGTCGACACCATTAGGTCGACATGCTGAAAAGTCAACATGGGTCTAGGTCGACATGTCATTAGGTCGATACATGCATTAGGTCGACAGTCAAAAGTTCGACATGGGGTTTTTGCTCCGAATTTCATCTCAGTTGACACGGACACCAAAACGTAGCACTGCGTCCCCTCGCTGTGCTCGCCATGCTTCGAGCACGGTGCTTCGCTACACTCGGCACACTATTCTATTCTCCCACCACGCTCCCTAGTGGATGGTAGGGCATGAAATACTGCCTGTCGGCACATGTCAGCTCAAAAACCAGTGAAAACCCCCATGTCGACCTTTTGACTGTCGACCTTACCCATGTCAACCTAATGCTTGGGTCAACCTAATGACCTGTTGACCTAGACCCATATTGACCTGGACCCAAGTCGACCTAATGGTGTCGACCCAATGCTTGTCGACCTAAAGACTGTATCCCACTATGAACTTCTGTACTGTGCATCTCTGCTGTAGACATGAAATACAGATTAGCATGTACAAGACTGTTATCTAACACTATACAGGTAGGGATGCCAGTCCCAGGGCATTTTTTCAATCCCGGAATTCGGGGTTCCCGGGACTGGCTTCCCTAATAAAAAAAACCCCACCCCGGCCTCTCCGCATATGCGCAGTGTGGCCGGGAGGGGTGGGCGGGTGGTGAAACCTGAAGCTGGGAGCCGGGGGGGGGGGGTCAGGGCAATGCAGTCAGGGTGGGGCTTGCGCAGCGTGACCTCTGACCTCGCCACGCTGTGCAGAGCTGCACTGCTGGGGATGGGAGAAGCCAGGCAGCGTCTGAGCACCCACTTAGATACTAGGGATGTGCACCGGGCACTTTTCGTGTTTTGTGAAACGCGTTTTGGGTCTGTATCTCGGGCAGTGTTCTGGATCTGGATCTGTTCCAAAACACCACCAATTGTGTTTCGTGTTTTGGATCAGTATTTTTTTTGCCAAAAAAAAAATTAAAAATCACTAAAATTACAGTATATATATATTTTTTTGCTGCTACGCTATTATTAACCTCTATATATTAATTTCCACTAATTTCCAGTCTATTTTGAACACCTCACAACACACAATATTGTTTTTAGGGCAAAAGGTTGCACTGAGGTAGCTGGATGACTATGATAAGCGACACAAGTGGGAGGCACAAACACTAGACTGATACAGCACACTTAATAGCACCCCTGAACTGAAATGACACACTTAGCATCACCCCTAGACTGATATGGCACACACCTAGCATCACCCCTGGACTGATACGGCACATTTAGTATCACCCCTAGACTGATATGACACACCTAGCATTACCCCTAGACTGATACGGCACAGATAGCATCACCCCTGGACTGATACGGCACAGATAGCATCAGCCCTGGACTGATATGGCACAGATAGCATCAGCCCTGGACTGATATGGCACAGATAGCATCTCCCCTGGACTGATACGGCACAGATAGCATCACCCCTGGACTGATATGGCACAGGTAGCATCACCCCTGGACTGATACGGCACAGATAGCATCAGCCCTGGACTGATATGGCACAGATAGCATCTCCCCTAGACTGATATGGCACAGATAGCATCACCCCTGGACTGATGCGGCACAGATAGCATCACCCCTGGACTGACACGGTACACTTAGCATCACCCTAAGAGTGATATGGCACAGATAGCATCACCCCTGGACTGATACCGCACACCTAGCATCACCCCTGGACTGATTTGGCACATTTAGCATCACCCCTGGACTGATACGGCACAGATAGCATCACCCCTGGACTGATACGGCACAGAGAGCATCACCCCTGGACTGATACTGCACACCTAGCATCACCCCTGGACTGATTTGGCACATTTAGCATCACCCCTGGACTGACACGGTACACTTAGCATCACCCTTAGAGTGATATGGCACACAGCATCACCCCAGGACTGACACGACACACCCCAGGAATTATACGGCAGACCGGGCTCACCCCAGGAATTATTCGGCGCACAGATGGCGGCACCCCTGAACTGTTACGGCACACATTCCAGCAATCCTGCAATAAAAATATATAAAAAAAGTTTTTTATTCTTTTAATAAAAAGGGCAGCGCCCCAGGAGCTGTACGGTTGATTTATCAGCACCCCAGAAATTATATGACACACTTGGCTGACCCCTGGACTGGTATAACCCCATGTATGATATAGCACACTTAACAGCCCTTACAGCCCTTGTGTTTTATGGGCCAAATCCAGGGATCCCGCCGATCTGCTGATAGATTGGCTACCTTATACTGTATACAAGCAGTTTTCTTGCTTCCTTTTTGCTGGACAGTGTTATTTGTGCACTTTTATGTGGTTTTCACGAGCTGAATGTATATATTCATTTTAGTTACTTTCCCCAGGTCGTAGCTAGTCCTATGGTGGCCGCATAGCTAAAGTTCCATCGTGCAACCCCCCTACCGCCACCATGCAGTAGTGAGAGGCAAGCATGAGTGTGGGGTGTGGCCTCGCAGCAAGAGGGTGTGGTCTACAATCACAGCCCTCCCACAAGGCCATGCCCCATTTCATGCTGTGGGGGCCGCTGGCCATGCTCCCTATCTATCTGCCTCCCTTAATAGATGCTGTACAAATGTGCCCAGCATCTATTCACTGCTGCTCTGCACAGAGCAGCAGCAGAGCAGCGGCAGGCAGGAGAGACTATAAACTGCCCACACAGCAGGACACTGCCGGCCGTGGATGGGACGCGGAACAGTGGCAAAAATGGGACTGTCCTACGAAAATCAGGACAGATGGGAGGTACTTTATGATTTTAATTGTACTTTTGGTAGTAGTCCATGCTATGTCCATTTAACATGAAAGGAGTTATAGAGCAATCACAATGTCTGAATAAAAGATTTAGGATTCTAATGACTCCATTTACAAAAAGCATGACATTGCCAAGTCAGATAAATAAGTAAAAATACCTTTGCGTGCTTTGTTATTATACACAAAGTATCTGGCTCTTGTAACAAGTATTGTAGTTTATCTTTGTAGCAATCCATTTTGCACAATGGCCCTTATTCTGGTTCACTGGCAAAGGCAAATTCCTTCTCAAATGGACAAAACCATGTGCACTGCAGGGGGGGGGGGGCAGATGTAACATGTGCAGAGAGAATTAGATTTGGGCGAGTTATTTTGTTTCTGTGCAGGGAAAATACTGGCTGCTTTATTTTTACACTGCAATATAGGATCTCACTTTGAAGTAAAACCCCACCCAAATCGAATTCTCTCATCTTACATCTGCCCCACCTGCAGTGCACATGGTTTTGTCCATTTGAGAAGGAAACTGAATTTGCGAGTGAACAAGAATAAGGGCCACAATTGATATAGTTAAACGAATGGTAGGATTATTGTTGTCCCTTCTTGTATTCAGTGATAAGATATTTTTGAATTATTATTTTTTTATACATTTTTTATTGACTTCCAAGCAATTGACTTAATTCAAGCACTGCACAATACAGGACGTAGCCAGGGCAGCTGAGAGGAATGCCGGGCCCTGGTAACATTTTGGGGGCGTGGCCTAAGTGTCGGGTGAGGGCACCTCCTGCACTTAGGCCACGCCTTCAAAATGTTGAGACGAGATTGAAAGAAAACTCTAAAAACTGTAATCTCAGCAACAGCACACACCTACAGCAGGCTCAGCATTACCTCTCATGATGTCAGTGAGACACTCATGCTGAGCCTGCTGTCAGCACAGCACATGATGTAGAAGTGTGTGCTGCTGTTGCTACCCGGGAGGGACGGAGGGGGAAGGGAGGGGTCGGCCCAGGGCCCCTGCAGGGCCCCTCCAGCAAGCCTGGGCCCGGGTAATTAGTTCCCGCTCCCCCCCCACCCCCCTCTCGGCTGCCCTGGACATACCCAGGGATTAATGTGGTCCTGGAGAGGTGGTGGAACTCATCTCCCATGACACTCCCTCCATCCTCATTGGTCAGAACACTGGGGCTAGTGCCAGGGCGTTTTGAACCCCTATTCAAACTCTACATTTGTGCCCCATAAGGAAGGGGTGTAGTCACAAAATAATAAATCCAATTAACATTATTCCACATAATAGCACTATCATATACACATTACACCACATGTAGTAGCCCTGGTTAATATACCATCACATAGTGGTACCCCTTATTCACACAGTAGTGCCCCTTATACACATCATTACCACAGTAGTGCTGCTTATACACATAGCTGTCTCTATCACTCCAGCAGCTCATCATCCACGTCTCTCAGCAGTTACATAGTGTATCCTTTGTCCCTTCAGCAGCTTCCCCTCTTCTTTGTGTCCTTCCGTCCATCTCTCACCCTACCTTCGGCTTGCACAGAGCCTGATCCTCTTATTGGCCCTTCTTCTCTTCAGCAACGGTGAGAGATGAAGAAGCCGTTGGGTCAGGCTTTTCTGTTGGAATTACTACCCAGGGCTGTGGAGGAGGTGACTCAGGGGTAGATGTATGAAGCAGTGATAAGGGAGAAGTGATACATTTCCTGGTACTTTATCACCGGCCAATCAGCTCCTGACTGTTGCTTTTTAAACCCAGCCTTTTACTTTACAGTCAGGAGCTGATTGGCCGGTGATAAAGTACCAGGCAATTTATCACTTCTTTCAATACAAAAATTAGAAGACTCTTTTTGCGCTAATCAAGAGGGGTCGCCTGTATGGAGTAGGATGATATTACCCTTAATCCCCAAAAGACAATGTATATAAAAAGTATTTTATACTCCTAACATACGCGCTCCCTTTATGGACACACTAAATAATATATATATACGGAGAATACTTTCCTCCTATAGTTATTCCAGTAGTTGATTCTCAATAGGTTCCGACTTCTCCCAGTCTTTTGCTCAGGGTTTCAAATTGATATCGGAAAAAACAAGAGAAAAACAAACAAATATGTAAGGTGGTATTTATCCAATCCAAATATTCCATATACGTAGGTCAACTCAGGCGTACCAGGACTCACTATTGCAAATATTTATAAAAGCATATAACGGTTTCTTTAAAAGATGGGGTGGCGTACCCATCCTCAGTCCTGAGGAAGAGAACATCTTGAAACATGTTGTTTTCTGACTAGTGTTTCCACCTGCTTTTGGACTCATTGAGAAGGAGGTAAGTGTACACAGGAGTATCCACATCTGTTGGGGATCCAGACTTTTCAGCAGATGGGTTGACTCTGTGGTGACACTGCACCTACTCTGAGGACTTAGCAGCCTTTTTATTCATTTATGTAATTTTTTATGTGTGAGTGGAAAACCCTTTTTAATGTGGAATAAAGAAGTACTGTATAAAGAAACTGCTATAGGTGTGACGTCTCCTATTCTACCGTGAGTAAGGGTACGCCACCCCATCTTTTAAAGAAACCGTTATATGCTTTTATAAATATTTGCAATAGTGAGTCCTGGTACGCCTGAGTTAACCTACGTATATGAAATATTTGGATTGGATAAATACCACCCTACATATTTGTTTTTCTCTTGTTTTTTCTGACATCAATTTGAAACCCTGAGCAAAAGACTGGGAGAAGTCAGAACCTATTGAGAATCAACTACTGGAAAAACTATAGGAGGAAAGTATTCTCCGTATATATATATTATTTAGTGTGTCCATAAAGGGAGAGCGTATGTTAGGAGTATAAAATACTTTTTATATAATTTATCACTTCTCCCTTATCACTGCTTCATACATCTACCCCTCAGTTCCCCCTACCATCAGAGGTGGTGGAACTCACTTCCACCCCGTTCCCCCTCACTTTAACCCCTGGACATAACACAACATAATAGTTCACCAACACAGCACTCGAGAGGTTAAAGACATGGATATTGTTCCTAATATCATATAGGGGGTGACATATTAATCTAATATAAAGAAATACCAATGGGGACCACTCAAAAAGCAAATTATAACAGGTGAAAGCATTTTCTTAGGTTGTTACTCAACTCTGAAGATAATGGGCCTGATTCAGCATACAAAACTACAATTACAACTATCTTAAGGATACACCCCCCCCCCTCCTTCACCCTGTCTGCGCAACCTACCAAGGTGAATGCAGCCACCGGCCATCATGTTTTGCGTTGCAGCAGTTGCGTGTGATCTTACTCAGCTGTTGCGCCCCTTTCTGCATATGATCTGGACACACCTGCATTATTTGGACCGTGCCCACCCAAAGCCATTAACCTTAAACCTTAAATAGTTAAAATTCTCTATCTTTCTATGTTAGGTCAGAAAGCTCATGAATAGGGTGTCTGACTGCAATGCCACAGGTCATGGGTTATCAGCATTTTGAAATGTAATAAAGGACAGTGTGACTGAATAACAAAGAGCTCCCAAGTTAAGTTCATTAATGTTGTATACTATATGTATCAGGGATGGAAGGTGTGGGGGAAGGAAAAAGAGTCAGCAAGGAGATGTCAGGCTTAAAAAACAAAGGAAGGTACAAGAGAAAGTAATTAAAATAGATCATTATCAAGTGCCACCAATAGTGCCCCTACCCTGTAGTGCTGTGTGCCGTGGAACACTCTGCACCATCCTAGGTCATCTTTTCAACATCTCTCTCTCTCGTGTGGCACTATCCTCTTGTCCTTTAAGCATGCCCCTTTTTTCACTCATCCTTATGAATCACTCACATAAATACTACTCTCTCCGAACTTCTAAAGAGTATTGTCTATTTTTGACTCACCAATTTCCATTTCCCTCACTCACTTCTTGACTTTTTGCTCTCTGGTTTCCTTTCCACACAAAGGGGTAAATATATGAAGAAATGATAAGGGAGGAGAAGTGAGCCAGAGGAGAAGTGACCCAACCAATCAGCTGCTCTGTATAATTTTATATTATGCAAATTATGGATGTTACTTCTGTGCTGATTGGTTACCATGGGCCGCTTCTCCTCTGGATCACTTCTCCTCCCTTATAACTGCTTTATAGATCTACAGTACTCCAAAGTGACCTGACAAAAGCTATCAAAGATCTTCTCTCTGCCAAATCCAATGGTATATTCTTACTTCCTATCCTCTCAGACTTGTCTGCCGTCCTTTGGGGACACCTTTCTCTTTCAAAGCCTCCATTCCATCTTTGTTCATGAGCCTTTCATGGTTCATTGTATAACTCACTACCCATTCCTTTCCTGTCTCATCCTCTGTTCTATCCCTCTTTTTGTACCTGTCGGTGTCCCCCAATAATGAGTCGTTTATCCCCTTCTTCTTTTGCACTTCCTTTTTGGAAACCTTACATGTGTCTTTGGTCTTCCATAGCATCTCTTTACAAATGACATAGATAAATCCATCCCCTTATGTGTCTCTTGCCCCTCTGAGATCTTTTCCTGAAGGTTCCAGAACTTTCTCAAACTCAATATTATAGAAGAAAAAATGATAAATGACTTTTTATAAAATATTGTAGGCAGAAGATTCTATTAGTCACCACCCAGCCACAGTTAGGAGTCTACAGTTTTAAATAGGTACTTAACACTAACAATATAAAATACCTTAAGATCCCCATACACTAGGGTAATTCACTTGCGATTTGGTCACTTTTCATGCATTTGGGGGGATAAATCGCACGAAAAGCATCAAAATCGCATGTGATTGACATCTGGTCCGATGCAAAGTGCGGTTCCGTGTGCATCACTTTGGAGCCTTAGAAGCACATGGGCTGCAGGTGAAATGTGTTGCATCACCAGCCAAGCTGGGCAGGCTTGGCTAGGATAGTGTGCAATATATTGTGTGAGATCTTGCCGCGTGGGAAGGTCCCAGGTGGCTCAAGGAGGGATTGCGCGTGACTTCTCCCCTTGGACAAGTTGCACAAGTGTATGGCACACTTTAAACACAAGTTGAAAATTCAAATAGGGGAAGGACAGCAACTGCCATCCCACCAACTGCCATTCCAAACTGACTCACTGGCAGTTGGTGTTGTTCTCCTCATTGAATTTTAGACTCTGCTGCTGCCCCACCCTTCGAGTCGCCACTGCAGGAGACCACATTCTTTCAGTGACAACCGCCACTTCTTGATCACCACATACATGTTGTATCTCCCACCTTTCATTTATGATGGAAGTCATAAGGAAGCATATGGCAGGCACATGGGTTAGCACATGATGCAACACAAGAGGAAAAAGCATGGCGAAACACATTAGGAAGTGCATGGTGAAGCACATGAGGAAAGCACATTCAAGTACAGATGGAGCCTCTCTCTTCCTTGCCCGGCTCTCGCCAGACCATCCCGCTGGCGAGAGGGACTCCATCAGCCTGGGACACGCGTGTCCCAGTCTCTTGGAGGCTGGGCAGAGGGACCCTGCCCGTGTCTGCTTCAGGGAGATGGTAGGTTTGGGGGGGGGGGTGCGGGGAGTTGGAGGAAGGTGTCGGAATGGGGTGGCAAGGCAGCGGGGACCCGGGGGAGCTCCGTCGGAACCGGGCTCTTGAGCTTCTTGCGTGACCCCTTCTGATTGCTGTATATGAGAAAGGGCATGGTGCAACATCTGAAGAAGGACACACTACAACATATGAGGAAGGACACTGAAGCACATGAGAAGCGAATGTTGAAACTTATGAGGCAAGGCATGATGACACATGAGGAACAGCATGGTGAAACACATGAGTAAGGGCACGGTGAAACACATGAGTAAGAGCATAGAAGCACATGAGGAAGTGCATGGTAAAACACATGAAGAAGCACATTGTGAAACACGTGAAGAAGGGCACTGAAGCACAAAAGGAAGTGTACAGTGAAACATGAGGAAGCGCACATTGCAACACATCAGGAAGCACACAGTAAAACACAAGAGGAAGTGCACAGTGAAACATGAGGAAGCGCACATTGCAACACATCAGGAAGTGTACAGTGAAACATGAGGAAGCGCACATTGCAACACATCAGGAAGCACACAGTAAAACACAAGAGGAAGTGCACAGTGAAACATGAGGAAGCGCACATTGCAACACATCAGGAAGTGCACAGTGAAACATGAGAAGTGCACAGTGAATCACAAGAAAGCACACAGTGAAACACAATAGGAAGGGCACAGTGAAACATGAGGAAGCGCACAGTGAAACACATCAGGAAGGGCACAGTGAAACACATCAGGAAGTGCACAGTGAAACATAAGAAAGTGCACAATGAATTACGAGGAAGCACATGTTAAAACACATGAGGAAAAACACAGTGAAACATGAGGAAGCGCACAGAGAAACACATGAAGAAGTGCACGGTAAAACACATGAGGATGTACACGGTAAAACACACAAGGAAGTGCATGGTGGAACAAATGAGGAAGTGCATGGTGTAACAAATGAGGAAGTGCATGGTGAAACACAGGAGGAAGTGCACGGTAAAACATAGGAGGAAGTGCACGGTAAAACACAGGAGGAAGTGTGAGTGTCTCCTTACAGTCACTTTGTAACTACTCAAGTATGTACATATGTTTCAGTTAATACAGAGTAATAAACATTGTGGAGTTGGATCATTTTCAGGAGATTACATAGCTTCCATTGCTTTTGCTATGGTGCCATCAAGATAATATTGGTTTAGCAAAATGCCTATATTTAAATAAAGATTTAATCACTAAAGCTAGTAATCACCATTGCAGCCAAAGCCAATTACAAACATCTCTAGCTGACTCATGTATAGTGCTACACAATGGTCTCTGTCATCTCAAGTATGTTGCAAATATGCAATTATTATGTTGGGAATTATCTGCAAAAGAAATCAAACTTACTTCCATCTCTTAATTATTTCAGTTCAATTATGTTTTAATGAGAGGTTTAAAATATTTGTGTTACATCCAAAGGCAGCAGCTGCAAATGTATGTGTCAGGGAAGAGATTGGTTCAGACAGGTAAGGCCCAACCTTTGTTGATTACATTAACTGCATGTACTACATACCATTGTTTAAAATAGCTGCCAAGTTTCCTAGTTACCATAAACACCAAATGCAAAAAAAAAGTACATTTTGTAAAAGTATGTGGGCGTCTGTAAGTGCCTACAGACTAATGTATGAACTTATTTATAGATAGCATGATAAAACAATTACGTTCCGGTTGCTACTGTAGGTGTGAACAAACTGTGGCCTGTGTAATATTTTCAAAATCTTTCGTAACATACGTTTTTCATAAGACATTTAGAGGTTTAAAAGTTATAACTACTGATTAGTAGATAAAATATTTCAAAATACCGGGGTGATTCAGACTCATTCACTAGGATGCGTATATATTTGCATTTAAATGCCAACCCGCCAAACGCCTGCCACCCTCCGCGCCATTCCTCACAATAGCATGCGTGTATGTGTATGCTTACCAGTGACAGTTCGTACCTTAAAAACTGTCTGCTATTAGGGGGCAGCCATTTTGTCGTGTAATTTTTCATTAGAACTGCAGGAGACGGAGCCAGGAGGATATCTGCGGTGCCGGACCTGGAATGCGGCGGCACGGGCGCGAGCGGACATGTAAAGTAATCCGTGTCCGCTTTCCACGCTTCGGGCTCGGTGGCTCGCTGCGCTCGCTACACTATCTGACATCAACTCTACGCCGACGTGGATAGTGGGGGAATGAAAGGGTCGGAGGACGCATGCCGCCGCCCCTCGCGGGCTCGCTGCGCTCGCCACGCTTCGGGTTGGTGTTGATAGTGAGGGTGGCGTTGCCAATGGGGGTGCATTTAACATTGAAAGCACCCATCAGGGTGCTTGTACAATAAAAAATCGAATGCCGATATATTGCATGCGATGCGATTGTATAAGATGTAATACAATCAAAGGATTGGTCACTGTGCTAGGAAACAAGTACCATAAATAATAATGAACATAATAGGACCAAAAAAGTATACACAACTGAAGTATATCAGATTTCACTGTAAACTGTATCTGACCTGTGGTGCTATATGCATAAGAAGAGTTAGCACCTTAAGGCCAAACACAAATTAAAAGTTGTTGATATGTTAAAAGCAGATGCTATAGCAACTATAACTATACAAGGCAAAATACAACAGAAAAATTTATCAACAGTGATTTTATTTTTAGAGAAATCTATCGATCTACTTTTTGTTAGTGGAAACGCGTCCCAACAAAAAATCCCAGGTCGACTGCCCGGGCAATCCAAACCGGATAATTATATGGGTTGAACCTGGGATACTCCGGGGTCCAGGAGCAGTGGAAACGAGTAACCCAGGTCGATGCGACCCTGGTCCCGTTCACTGCAATCTAAAAGTGTTTCCCAGTGCCGTCCCGGCCATGCCTCCTGATTACGTAATCCGCCTGGCATTATGTTGGGTCAGGAACGCTAGTGGGTGTCTAGTGAGAAAAGGGGTATTAATTTGATTATCTGGATCTCAGAAATGTCCATCAGTAGTAGTAGTGTTGCAAATAGGAATACCTTTTCCAGGGCCGGTGCAAGGCAACTCGGCGTCCCAAGCAGTTTTGCGGGGGGTGGGGGGGGTGTTCCACGCCGCCCCGTCGTTGTCAAGCTTCGCAGATGGTGTGCGGGGGGGGGGGGGTTCTAACAGCGACCGCTGCTGACTTGCTTCAGGGAGTGTGAGTGTGCACCCCCGGGGGGGGGGCTTGGTGTGGGCGACCGTGGCCGATGCTGTAATGCTCTGCGGGGGGGGGGGGGGGGGTGAGTGTAGAAATGTACTACTAGTGTGGCTGGGGGTGGCTGTACTCTTCTACGGGGGGGAGTGTGTTACTCGTGGCTGGGGGAAGGGGGGCGAGTGCTACCCGCAACCTGCGCTGTACTGCTGTATGGGGAAAGTGGGAAAGTGTGCTTCTTGTGGCTGAAGACGAGGGGGGTGGGTAGTGCGAGTGAAACCTTACATTTCCTTGAAGATAATGCCCCGGGCCGGCTGGGATGGACGGCCGGCTGCAATCCTGCTCCTTTCCAATTCGGTACCGCCCTCCAGTGGCCGGCACCCATAGGCAAATGCCTAAAGCTGCCTAGTGGTGCCGCCAGCCCTGACCTTTTCTTCTTTTTCCTCCTGTGTACTATGAATCTATTCCTGGGTGTATGAAGTGATTTCATATTAACGAAAGCCAATTCTTCTAAGACGTGATCAGTTTAAAACTGGGATGGAACCATTAATATTCAATATCACAACTCTTTCTGTGCAGACGGACACCTACAGTATTAGGAACAGATAGTGAACAATCCCAGTGCAGTCATTAGGGATGTGGGAACGTGGACACAGCCGTGGTACAGTATAAATGTGAACGGCACTGATGGAAGCCTTACGGGTTATACAGAGGTCTGGGACACACTATAATACAGTCATCGCTGACATTTCAGAGAGCGAGACAAGATAGTTTCTGTTTATTTCTGAGGTGGACGTATTAAGCTTACAAAACAGTGAATTGATAGAATACACTTCAGATTGCATCAATGCTAAGAAGCAGCAAATATTGCCCATAAAATGGATCATATGCCAAGGCAAACCTCAAATGTCAGGTCCTCCCTGGGCTACCTTATTTTACCTCTTGTCACAAATAAATCTGTACGGCACACAGTATATGCTGTGTGTTTATGGAGTGTTGTGGACTGGGGTCAAATTTCCAACAAACAAGCAACTATACCCGCAGAGTCATCTTAGACAGGGCCATCCATGGACAGGACGGAGCCCTCACGTCAATATCTAACTGAATATACTCTATTATCTAGCTTCTTACGTTGCAGAATTACAGTCTAACCCCACCTCCATCAAAATGTATTTTCAATCCCCTTAGAGCCGAAGGCCTAAAATGTTGGTTATCAGTAGCGTAACTCTGATTTGGGCGCACCCCTGCAACTAAAGTTTGTGTGCACCCCTCCTCACCTCCGCCACCCGGTCCATTGCTGCCCGCCAGGACCAGCAGATCCTCCTGTCTGTGGTCCCGGCACTCCTCCTGTTAGAATGTCACTTTCAAAATGGCCGCCCCCTCACAGCAGACCGTTATTAGGATGCAAGAGGAGGTCACTGCCTCCTCTAGCATCCTTAATAACCATCTGCTGTGAGGGGGCGGCCATTTTTAAGGTGACATTCTAACAGGAGGATCTGCTGTTCCCAGAGGGCAGCAGTGGATTTAGCGGCAGTGGTGAGGAGGGTGCCCTGCCAGCAGTGATATATTCAGCGGTGGCACCCCCCATTAACCCCGAGCAATAGCTTCCACAGACCCCTCGGTGCCAAACTTACTTAGCACCTCCAAGCCACGGTGGGGTCTGCGGAGCTATTGTTACACCACTGTTGTTATCTACTGTGTTGGCAAGGTCATGTCTTTGACAACCCTGCAGCAGTGTGTAAATAGCGGAGTTCCGCTCGGGAAGAGGGTTCTGCTGACTGCGACCTGACATATGTCCGGCTCGCTTCTGGTTCACTGCTAGCCTGTGCAGCCAGGGGGCAGCAGGTAATGTGCGAATGCTTCGCTGTGCAGCAAAATGCACATGCGTACGGATTGTAGCCCGCATGCTTGAGGCCATTCTGCAAAAAAAAATCCAACGTCTTTTCTATTCAGTAGCTGTTCGCAAGTTGATTGACAGGAAGCCGGCATTTGGGGTTGGTAACCTGATGTTTTCTGTGAGTGTAAGGAAAAACTCAGACATGCCCAAGTGTTTTAAGGGAGGGTCTGTGGCGTCAGCTTGGGCCTCGATCAGCCTGATTCTATTGCACTAGCAGAGTAGGTTCTGGGTTACGCACAGACTGAGAAAATCATTAGATGGTACTGAGTTGCGAATTAATTTACTGCTGTCCACCGAGCTGAGATATTTTTGCATGGCATCAGCAGGCTTGCACAGGGAGAGTTTTCCCTCTTGAGTGGTGGCTATTTGATCGCAGAGCGCTGCTAAAATGCTCTGCTGCAATGAGGTCTGAATTACCCCCATAGGCTGGTGCAATGATACAGACGGAGATCCACATCTATTTACAAGCCTGCCACGGGCCAGTTGGTGCCCTAAACAGCCGCCTTGTGTCTTTTCAGGAGTCCGCACGTTATTAAATCCCTCAATATAAATGAATCTTAAGTGCATTTGCAACAGTAGCTGTTAACGCGCCTCTGCTTGGAAAACAAGACTGTCGCATTTAGACGTCTGCGCTCTCGAATTCCCAGACAACCAAATAAAAAAGGTGTTAAATAGACGAGTTCTTTTCTTCTTCCTCATTAATACTTCAATAAGCTGTTAAGTAAGAATATTTCGCTCAGTGCACTCAGCCAAGTCATTAGAAGCAGGGTTTTCATTTTGTAATGAAACAAAATAAAGTACATAACAATCCTTTACAACGTCGCAGCAGGTACATGTCATTAAAACCTTTTAACCAGCTTTAGGATTTGTAAAGAGACAACAACAAAGGTCGACAGCCCGGCATTGCAGGAGACGGACGGTAACTTTTTAAATCAACAACAATTTAAACTGCAACGTCAACGTGACTGCCGCTATGAAGCGTATAAACAGAGTTTATTGTGGATCTGAAACAGCAGCAGGTTTAATAGAGGATTTGACATGTTTATAGGCCAAGATTTACTGCAAAAGTAATAAACACCTTATTACTTACAATCCTGTCTGTTACCGTAGAAACTAAGAATGTCACTTTGTTAAGTAAATGGATTCGTTGACATAAGCATTTTGACTGAGTTTGCCATTGTGGTTAACCAAAATGTATTTGCTACTGCGGGGAAAAGACAGAATCCTTCTTGTGCTACAATATGGTTCATTGCAAAGTCAGGCAAACATAAGGGCAAATGGCAAACCCCCAGGTGAGGCAAATAGTCAATATTGTTTTTGTTTGAAGGTTGTGTTGTGTTGTAGTTATGGGAAAGGGGGGAAGAAAGTCACCTTAAAGGATAAACACGTTCAACAAACACTCAAATGGTTCAAAACCACACGGCAATGAGAAACGAAAACAAACACGAAGCCAGCGAGACTGTGCAGCCCTATGAAAATATAAAGGAATCTAATGTTAACAGCTATATTTACGTCCATATATTCAGAATGATATAAAGGATGAGTAAGTATCACTTACAGTCAGAAATAGATTCCCTAAATATGCATTAGCTGGCCGGACTCTCACCACATGGTGTATCCATTTTTACACAAGCAACTTTGTGTCCAGTACTTCAAGATGGCTCTTGGCATACGTAATGCCCAGAGCCGGCCCTAACCAATTTAATGCCCTAGGCAAGATTTTGGCTGGTGCTCCCTACCGCCACCACTGGTTGCCCCTCTGACCCAGATCACAGCAGAAGCCAACAAAACCAATCACGCCTGTTAGGGATGCCACCAAGGTGGTATAGGTGGTGCTGTTGCACTTGCCCATCAGTCCTTAAAGCCTCATGCAGGCTAAGGCTTCACCTATAACAGCCACATTTGTGAGGGCAAAGTAGGTCCGCCCCCACTCCGGTACTGCCAGGTCTTACAGGGGGACAAGACTGCTATAGGAGGCTGGGCAAGGGAAATACATGACTGGAGTCAGACTGGGACACAAAAGGACCAGACACACAGGACATACAGAGAAAAAAGATATACTACAATGGCACCGGACCACTGTTGCGGATGTTACACAATAGTGACACTGTACTGTAGATGTAAGTACAGAGTAGTGAACCACAATGGCTGGTCTCTAATAGCCTGTAGTGTAGTACTAAGGGACAACACACTGGCAGACAGACTGGTTACAGAACCCGCAAAAGCGGAATAGACACTTACAGTGACACAGATGGACATACAGCGAGACCAGACTGTGGGGCAGTACTAGTTACAAACAGGACACAGGAATATTCCCGGGATACAAACAGAAGCTCCTCTGGAGCAAGGAACAGCTGGGAAAAACAGGACTAAACACAGCACAGGCACATGAAGGGTTAAACAAACTTTGGGAAACAGAACCCAGGTAGGTGAACACAGGGCTGGATAGGATCAGAGTATAAAGGCAAGGACTCAATATGATCTGCTGCACTAGCCAGAAATAAGCAGGATAACCAGCACATAGCTTAGGGCATACTGGGTAATATAGGGAGCAATATCCAATCAGAAAAGCTAGAATGGACAAGCCCCCTTAATGAAGAAAGTCACTGCAGGTGAGAAGCACACAAGGCAGAGTGCTACAGTAATTGCCTAATTATGTGACAGGTGACGCTGCACACAGAACAAATACAAGAGTCAGGCTGCATATACACAGACCCTATAGAGGTGGCTCGTAACAGTACCCCCTCCAGACGAGGGGTCACAGGACCCCGATACCAGGTTTTCCACAACAAGGGATTACATCACACAGTACTGTCCCTTATTCACATTACATAACAGGAGTGCCAAAACCGGATCACAGGATATACCAACAGTCCATGTTTTCCAGGCAACCTGTGCATCTGAGGAATTTATCAGTTAGGAACCAATGCAGAACATGTTTGAAAATGTAAGTTATTAACCCCTTACCGCCGCAGCCTGTTTTTGCCTTCCTGACAGAGCCCTTTTTTTCAAATCTGACATGTATCACTTTATGTGGGGATAACTTTTTATTGCTTTTACTTATCCCAGTGATTTTGAGATTGTTTTCTCGTGACACATTGTACTTTAAGTTAGTGGTAAATTTTGGTCGATACAGTCTTTTTTTTTTTGTGAAAAATACCAAAATGTCGTAAAAAAATTGAACATTTTGCAATTTGCAAAATGTTACATTTTCTGCTTGTGAGACAAATAATCATACCACTCAAAATAGTTAATAACTAACATAGACCATATGTATACTTTATGTTTTAATCATTATTTCAACCTCCTTTTATTTTTTTTGGACACTAGGGGGCAGCAAAGTCAAATTTATACACATAACTCATAAAACGCTGCAATTGGCTGTTCACATTTGAACAGCCAATCGCAACGATCGCCGATGGGGGGGGGCATCGCTGCCCCCCCTGGGCAATGAGGGAAGATGTCTGCTGTCAGGGACAGCAGACATCGTCCCTCTGTCACCGCGTCTATAGACGCGGTGACAGTTTAATGGCATGACGTACATTTATGCCATGTGTCGGGAAGTACATCCCGACCATGACGTAAATGTACGTCAAATGTCGGGAAGGGGTTAATGACTTCGCCAGTGCTCCAGCTAGGTAGTCTGAAAAACGTGAACTGTTGGTAGATCTTGAGGACTGGTTTGGACAGCCCTGCACTAGAGTTTCATAAAACGTCTTGGATTCTCAAAACATTATTGGATTCGGTGGTGGCAGACAACTTAATTACACATGAGTACATCTCTAAATATCAGCTTCCTACAGTACAGATATCCAGATCTGTGGCACTCACTGCTGTGGATAGAAGCTGCATTCCAGATGCCATAATTAATCATCGCACTGCACCCATCAAACTCTGGGTGGGTGCTCTCCTTTCCGAGATAATCTCTTTCTTGGTCATACCTAAAGCCTCTCATGCCCTTGGCTTCACTGCCATTATCCCCAGCTAGATTGTTTTAAAACCTGTCTGCAGACTGTCTTGCCACTCTATTCCTCTTCACTGGAGGTGGATGGTCTACCCTCTGAATACCAGGATATCCATGTCGTATTTAGTAAACTGGTGTCACGACCACCATGGCTGCTACCCATGCCTTCCATACTATGCTTACCTCTGAGGCTCCATGATGCTCTGTGCCTGTTTGGGCCTTGCTGGACACACAGCCTGGAGTTTGCTGCACATGCTTCCTGCAGGCTGGAAATTGTTGCCGCCCCTAGGCGGCGGCCATCTGGTTTCTCCAATGGGACTGCACTGCCAATCAACTCTAACCAATTGCAGTGCAGACCTCCTGATAAATACTGACTGACTAGGTCTAGGAGTCAATCAGTACAATGATTTCCTTCCCTAGACATCTGACTCCCTCCTGCTGACAGCGCTGCCTGCCAGGTATGTCCAAGAGGAATCTAATCTCCTTGTGCACTAAGATCGACCTAAGGCTCAGAGAGAGACATAAAGAGAGAAGCCGAGCATCTTCCAATCTGCATCTGCCTATACCCAAAACTCCGCCACTGCCGACGGAAGAACCTATGCAGGTTAACCGTTTCAAATTGTCCTTAGCCGAACGAAGACGTTGGCATGATGAACACCTATGTCTTTATTGTGCTGATCCACAGCATTCCGTGGATTCTTGTCCCAAGAGACCGGGAAATGCCAAAACCTAACCTGTAAGAGAGAGGGCAGGTTAGGGGTTGTTACCACCTCTCCAAATACTAAAGACTGTATTTTTCAAGTATCCCTACAAATCAAACAACAGCTCCGACATTTACCAGCACTCCTGGACTCAGGAGCGGCGGAAAGTTTCATCACAGCTGATGTCGTCAAACGTTGGTAATTACCAACTGTTCACCTTCAGCGTCCAGTATACCTAACAGCTGTGGATGGGAGCCGTATATTAGGTGAGACTGTCACTTTACAAACCAGGCCTTTGATTCTACAGATCGATCTGTTGCATGTAGAAAAAATACAGTTTCTCGTCATTCCCAAGTCAACATACCCAATTGTTTTGGGCCTCCCCTGGCAAGTTAGCCAAAAGGCTACTGACCAATTACCTCCTCATCATTCATGGGATTGTCCCATCGACCTACTACCAGGTAAAAATCCTCCACGAGGCCGTACGTACCCCTTGTCCTTGCCAGAGACTCAGGCAATGTCAGAGTACATAAAAGAAAATCTTGCCAAAGGGTTCATTCGTCCTTCATCCTCTCCTGCTGGGGCTGGGTTTTTCTTTGTTAAGAAAAAGGATGGAGGATTACGGCCTTGTATCGATTATCGTGGCCTGAATAAAATCACCATAAAAAATTGTTACCCACTGCCACTTATCACAGAGTTGTTCGATCGTATTAAGGGAGCCAGTATATTTACCAAGCTAGATCTACGCAGAGCTTATAATCTTATTCGCATCCGAGATGGAGATGAATGGAAAACTGCCTTTAATACTAGAGATGGACATTATGAGTATCTCGTCATGCCTTTTGGGTTGAGTAATGCTCCCGCAGTTTTTCAATCCTATATGAATGAGTTATTCAGAGATCTTATGTATAAACATGTTGTGGTTTATCTCGACGATATTCTTATATTTTCCAGCAGTCGTCAAGAGCATCAAGAACTCGTCAGAGAGGTACTGTAACGCCTTAGAAAAAATCTTCTCTTCTGCAAATTGGAGAAATGTATTTTCGAGGTGCCTTCCATACCCTTCCTGGGATATATCATGTCAGGTTCTGGTCTAGAAATGGACCCAGCCAAAGTAGAAGCAATCCAGACATGGCCTCAACCTCATACTCTCCGAAGGGTCCAAAGGTTCCTCGGATTTGCGAACTACTACAGAAAATTTATTATGGGATTTTCTACAATTGTTGCCCCCATCACTGCGCTCACTCGTAAAGGTGCCAAACCCTCCAACTGGCATCCTGAAGCTTCCAAAGCCTTTATCACTCTCAAAAGAAAATTCATCACAGCACCAGAGCTGGCCCAACCAGATGTCACGTTACCTTTTACATTGGAGGTTGACGCCTCTTCCATCGTTGTAGGAGCTGTGCTCTCTCAGGCAAAAAGTGACGGACAGTTACATTCTTGTTGGTTTTTCTCTAAAAGATTCTCATCGGCTGAGCAAAATTATGCCATAGGGGATCAGGAATTATTGGCCATCAAAATGGCACTAGAAGAGTGGCATTATTTATTGGAGGGGGCAGTCCATGTCATTAATGTTGTCACTGATCATAAAAATTTACTTTATTTGATAAATGCACAATGTCTTAATCCCCGGCAGGCCAGATGGGCATTATTCTTTGCCAGATATAATTATAAGTTGTCTTTTTCTCCAGGAGTAAAGAACCGCAAAGCAGATGCGCTTTCTAGGTCATGGGAAACAGAGGAGTCCAGATCCTTTGAAGGGAGTCCAATTCTGGATCCAAGTGCCTTTGCTGCTACCACAGTGCAAGTATCGGTGCCTCCAGGTAAAACGTTTGTCAGACCTAATTCAAGGAGTCAAGTCTTGCGGTGGGCCCATGATTCAAAATTCTCCAGGCACCCAGGGGTTCAAAAGACATAAATTATTGTCCCAAAAATATTGGTGGCCTGCTCTAAAAAAGGATGTGCAAGAGTATATTGCATCCTGTCCTCATTGTGCCCAACATAAGTCGTCTAATCTAGTGCCAATAGGTCCATTGAGACCACTCTCGATCCCACGGGGACCGTGGACTCATTTGTCGATGGACTTTATTACAGCTCTGCCATCCTCAGAGGGTTATAGTACTATATGGGTGGTTATCGATCGTTTCTCAAAAATGGCGCATTTCATACCTCTGAAGGGGTTACCTTCAGCTCCCAAACTTGCTGATTTGTTTATTAAAGAGATCTTCGGAGTCCATGGACTACCCAAAGAGATTGTGTCCAATCGAGGGGTTCAGTTTGTGGCTAAATTCTGGAGAGCATTGTGTAAAGTCCTCAAGATTCGACTTAACTTCAGTACAGTCTATCATCCACAATCTAATGGCCAAACAGAAAGAGTCAATCAGGATGTAGAAACATTCCTGCATTTACATGTGTCCTCTTCTCAAGATGATTGGGTTGAGGTGTTGCCTTGGGCCGACTTTGGCCACAATAATCAGTATCACTCATCTGCATCTTCTACTCCCTTCTTTATTAACTATGGCTTCCATCCCAAGGTTCCTGATTTCCAGCGGCTCCCTGCAACATCTGTGCCAGCGGTAACTTTGACCCTCCAACAACTGAATCATCATTGGAGAAAGGTCAGGAAATCCTTGGTCAGCGCCTCTCAAAGGTATAAAAAATTTGCCGACAGAAGAAGAAGAGCAGTACCAGATTTAAAAGTAGGTGATAAAGTATGGCTGTCCACACGGTTATTTCCACTTCACTGCAGGGACGCCGGCAACATCATACTCAGGGACCTCCAGGCTCTCCCTGACCACAGGTACCCCCGCGCCAGCTCCCCGGGGGGTCTTGTCTTTTAACTGGTGGGTGACAAAATTGTCCCGGGGGGGTCGGGGTGGGGGGTGGCGAAATTGTCCCGGCGGAGGGAGCAAAAGTTTTTGTTACGCCACTGCTTCCAGCATTTTGTCAATGAAATGGTCAGAGATTTGCTGTACGAATGCATTGTAGTCTATTTGGATGACATCCTAATAAACGTCATCCCTGTGGCTTCTACTTTCACAAGTTCCGTCCTGATGAGAATCATTCTGCTATTAGAGAACAGGAATTACAGTATTACTGGGTATGGATCGTTTGATCTAAAACAAGTTGTTAGACAAGCATTAGGTTGACACCACTAGGTCGACATGGCTTAAGGTTGAAATGAGTTAAGGTCGACATGCACAAAGGTTGACATGAGTAAAGGTTGACATGGGTTAGGTCGAAATGGTCATTAGGTCAACAGGGTCATTAGGTCGACAGGGGTAAGGTCGACAGGGTAATTTGGTCGACATGGGTAAGGTCGACAGGGTCATACGGTCAACATGGTGAAAAAGTCAATATGTTTTTTTTTATCCTTATATCAACATAAACACTAAAACGCACCACAGCGTCCTCTCTCATAGCTCGCTGCTCTCGCCATACTTCTGGCACAGTTCCTCGCTGCGCTCGGCACACTCGTTTATTCTCCCACCACAGCCTAGTGGATGGTAGGGCTTGAAATATGCCCTGTCGGCAAATGCCCTGTCGGCTAATGTCGTGCTTGGGCACTATTTTATACTCCCACCACACCAAAGTGGATGGAAGGGCATAAAATACCGCCTGTGGTCACATGTCGGCTCAAAAAACAGTATAAAACCATGTCGACCTAATGACCATGTCGACCTAACCCATGTCGACCTAATGACTCTGTTGACCTAACCCATGTCAACCTAAAGTCTTGTCGACCTTACTGCATGTCGACCTAAAGTCATGTCGACCTAACGTCGTCGACTTAAAGTCACGTCGACCCATTTGTATGTCGACCTAGAGGTGTCGACCTGCTTGGTGGTGACCCAATGACCGTATCCCGTATTACTGCCTTAGAATAATGGCACTATTGGTTAGGGAGCTTCGCTGTTCTGTCCCCAGTCTGACACATCACACATATCTGTTGTACAGCACAGAAGCTAAATGCTTGAAATGTTTTTGTCTAGGTTCCATTATAGGCCAGGAACACTTCGCAAGGTCCCCTCGTTCGTACGGGGACCAATATTTTTTATTGCGCATTCGCATTTCTGCACATGTGCATGCGCTTGCTGTGTGCGGCCACGGTGAACAAATTGTTCGCCGGGTGCATGCAAGCAGCCTTGCGGGTGGGGGGCGGAGAGGTGCTTGGGGCGGCGGCCTGCCACATTACCATATGGTAATGTTCAGTGTTTCATGGGCGTTCCCATGAGAATGCTGGGCGTTCTCATGCTAATGAGGCATGACAGACAGACGGGGGGGGCAGCTGACATCACCGGATGTCAGCTGACTGCCTACTTCCCCCTGAGCAGACACGCATCTGTAAGGATGCTCTGAGGCAACCTTACATATGAGTGAGACTTCACTTTCATTGGATGGTCGCGGATCCGACCAGGCTGCGAATTCGCAGACTTGCGAATCAACCAGAATAATCCCCTTAATCCAAAGGCAGATGCTCTGTCACGTTCCCTGGAGTCTGAAGGGGTTGGGATCGTTTAGTCTACCATAACAAGGTCGACAAGCATTGGGTCGACACCACTAGGTCAACATGCAGCAATGTCGACATGGATCTAGGTCGACATGACATTAGGTCTAGGCCGAAATGGGCTAGGGCAACAGTCAAAAGGTCGGCATGCGGTTTTTCACTGTTCTTTTACCCGAATGTCGACACAGTCGACATGGACACCGTTTGAAGTAAAAAGCCTCGCATCGCTCGCTTCGGGCACACTATTTTATTCTCCCACCACGCCCTAGTGGATGGTAGGGCATGAAATACCGCCTGTCGGCACATGTCGGCTCAAAAAACAGTGAAAAACCCCATGTCGACCTTTTGACTGTCGACCAAACGCTAGTGTCGGCCTAATGTCATGTCGACCTAGACCCATGTCGACCTAGATCCATGTCGACCTTGACCCATGTCGAACTTAACCCATGCTGCTCCAATCACCAGGAATGTGGCAACGGGTGCAGCAACAATGAGTACCTTATTTATTATTTATTAACAGTTTCTTATATAGCGCACACAAATTACGCAGCATTTACAGAGCAAAGTTATAATCAAAAACACATAACAAATTACAGTACAAGACAGTTTAGGACAAGTACATGGTTAATATGGATAGTTGCATCAGGGGACAGGACACTGAAGCAATCATCAGGGTGGCAGTGGTTTATATATTCTAAGAAAGGCACATGAGGAGAGAGGGCCCTGCTCGTGAGAGCTTACATTCTAAAGATTAATCCTGGTCTCATATTTCAACTGCATCTCTAAATTTCCATCCTCCTAAGGGTTTAACACAATTTGGGTCATTGTGGACACCTCTTTACCATCTGCACCAACTTGGCTTTTATTTTAATTTGAGAAGTGTTTAGACTCCATGGTTTACCTGTAAAAATTGTCTCCAATAGGGGGGTGCAATTCGTTACTAGGTTCTACAGAGCCCTGTGTACCACGCTGCAGATCAAAATAAAGTTTTCTTTTGCATTCCACCCTCAATCAAACAGTCATACTGAGAGGGTCAATCAAGACTTGGAGACCTTACTCCATCTCTGTATTACCTCCTCACGCGATTTTAGTTGAGAACTTTTAAGATCTGCCGAGTTTGCTCAGAACTACCATTGTAACTCCTCGTATGTAGTTTATGGGCACCACTTCAGGGTCCCAGAGTTCCAGCCCATTCCTCTTCAATGAGTCCTGGCTGCTGATATATCACACTACTAAAGTTCTCAGTACAAGAGATTTACTGATCAAAAACTGTGTACAGTTCTATGTCTGAATCAAGGGCATTTGGTGTGGCTGTCAACATGCAATCTTAAATTACAGGTGCTCAATATGAAATATGCTCCTAGGAACATTGATCGCCTCTCCTTAGTCCTTTGGCAGTCAAGATCAAGTTACCATCTTTCCTCTGAATTCCTTTCATATCCCACTCCTCAAGCCATTGGTACTCCATCACTTTCAGTCTACTTTACCACCAGTACCAAAGGTCAAAACACAATGAGGTACTGAATTCAAAGTTGAGAGAATCTTGGACTCAAAAGTTTCCTCACAAGCCAAAGAGGTGTCCAGTGGCCACCCAAAAGGGGGGAGTACATTCACAGCCCCAGTAGTTGCTGCTAAGAAGTGGCCATGTTTTCAACATGTCATGCCACTTGTAGGTCCAGCATGTTCTGGCAGCCCGGAGGCATACTGTTTGCAAAGCTGCAGGAATTACAGTGTCTGGGTCTGTGGCTTATGTGCGTGATTCTCCTGCCACTTCAGCAGCATGTACGTCGCCATCTTGCTTAGTGTGAGCTGACCAGTCTCTAACCAATTCCATGCAGCCTGAGTGTCAGCTGACTTTTCAAGCCAATCCTGTATTATTTACAGGTAAACAGCTCCCAGCTCTCCCAGGGTATATATTTAGCAGAGAGCTATGCCACAGAGATCTCCTAAAAGAGGAGTGGTGATGAGATTCAGTGGAGCGCTGGGCCAAGAGATCTCCCGAGAGAGGAGTGGGGATGAGATTCACTGGAGAGCTGGGCCACAAAGATCTCCCGAGAGAGTAGTGGGGATGAGATTCAGTGGAGTGTTGGGCCAAGAGATCTCCCGAGAGAGGAGTGGTAATGAGATTCAGTGGAGCGCTGGGCCACAAAGATCTCCCGAGAGAGGAGTGGTGATGAGATTCAGTGGAGAGCTGGGCCACAAAGATCTTCCGAGAGAGGAGTGGTGATGAGATGCAGTGGAGAGCTGGGCCACAAAGATCTCCCGAGAGAGGAGTGGTGATGAGATGCAGTGGAGAGCTGGGCCACAAAGATCTCCCGAGAGAGGAGTGGAGATGAGATGCAGTGGAGAGCTGGGCCACAGAGATCACCCGAGAGAGGAGTGGGGATGAGATTCAGTGGAGAGCTGCGCCACAAAGATCTCTTGAGAGGAGTGGTGATGAGATTCACTGGAGAGCTGCACCACAAAGATCTCTCTTAAAGAGAGGAGTGTTGACGAGATTCACTGCAGAGCTGGGCCACAGAGATCTCCCGAGGGAGGAGTGTTGATGAGCTTCAGCGAAGAGCTGGGCCACAGAGATCTCGCGAGAGATGAATAGTGATAAGATTCAGCGGAGAGCTGGGCCACAGAGATCTCGCGAGAGATGAATAGTGATAAGATTCAGCGAAGAGCTGGGCCACAGAGATCTCGCGAGAGATGAATAGTGATAAGATTCAGCGGAGAGCTGGGCCACAAAGATCTTCCTAGAGAGGAATGGTGATAAGGTTCAGTGGAGAGCTGGGCCAAAAAGATCTCCCGGAAGATAAGTGATGATGAGATTTAGCGGAGAGCTGGGCCACAGATCTCCCAAGAGAGGAGAGGTGATATTAATCTGTGGAGAGCTGGGCCACAAAGATCTCCCGGAAGATTAGTGATGATGAGATTCAACGAAGAGCTGGGCCACAGAGATCTCCCGAGAGAGGAGAGGTGATGAGATTCAGTGGAGAGCTGGGCCGCAGAGATCTCCTAAAAGAGCAGTGATAATGAGATTCAGCAGAGAACTGGGCCACAGAGATCTCACGAGAGAGAAGTGGTGATGAGATTCAGCGGAGAGTTGGGCCCCGGAGATCTCCCGAGAGAGAAGCGGTAATGAGATCCAGCAGAAAACTGGGCCATAGAGATCTCGCGAGAGAGGAGTGGTGATGAGATTCGGGGAAGAGCGGTATTTACGTGTACAAGAGAGATTGGAAAAATTCTGACTACAGAGAATCTGAAAGTAATGACAAAAGCAGGAAATAATGAATAAATGGTGTGACTGGCTGCTGTAACTGCTTTAGTATTTTTCACAGTCATATCAGTGATTATCTGCTAATGCTAGTGTCACCCCTTCTCCTGGTGTACAGATGTGCCTCTGAATGTGCAAGTACTGAGACCCCAAAATTTTTGTTCCTAAAGTTGATGCACTGTAATACCAATTGGTAGCTTCAATGCAAAAATAAGTCACACCATGGAACCGTGCAGCAGCCTCATGTCTGATTATGGCACTGTGTATGCAACAACTTGAGTGATGTGTATGTGACACACCCATAACACAGGCAACTCCATGTGTCAATGTAACAACCCACTTACACCTCCCTGTCACCTCCTAGGAACTTTCTATATTCTCCTTGAGTGTCTTAACTTCTGGTTTGGTGACAGCTTTTGCAGTGAATATTTTATTTGCAGTGTTTATGGGAGGTAATGAGGTGATTTAAAGCAGATGTGGCGTGACCATTTTAAGGTTGTGTCACAGCTTGTGACTGTTATCGTATAGAGAGTGAACATGGCTCTTGCGTTTTACTTCTGATGCTATGCGACAATAGTGTAGTCTGAAAGTTGTTTATTGACAAATATGTATGCATTTGATGGTGGCATCTTCATAAGATACAAATGTCAGGTGCCCCACGCAAATGTCAGATGTCTTAACACCAGTCTTGATCCCACACATAGGGAATCCCAGAGAGCCAAAGGTGCGGCACTAGCGTATCACAAATCAGACAAAACAAGTACTGATATCAACGTTTCATTTGTAGTAACTGTCCCTAGGATAATGTTATCCTGAAGACAGTTAATACAACTGAAACTTTGATATCAGTACCAGCTTTGCGCTATTTGTGATATCCCTTTTGCTCTACCCCCCACCCCTCTCTCTTTCTGGTCACCTCTTTTCATTTTATAAGCTTTAGTAAATGTATCTTTAGTGTCAGACCTTTCACACTGTCTCCTGGCATTCCTCCACCTTGTGATTATGTATTTAGGCTATTGTGCAGTAGCGAGCTGGGTAGAAAACCCAACCTGTATTGGGAGGCCCACGGCTTTTCAGTGAAATCCCCATTATGATCCTGACACCACCTTACTATCGATGATGTTGGCTGCAATAGAGGAGCAGCAACAGTAGCATGGGACGTGATGAAGTGCCAGTGGAGAAAGATGAGAGGTCCCCGGATGCTGGACCCTGACCCTGGAATCTTTAACCAAAAATGGCTGAAAAGTCTTTAAGGGCTTTAAAGAAAAAAAACATCCAGAAAAAATGTATACAGCTAATTATAAGGAACCACCCCCCCCCCCCCCCCCCGGATGCGCCACTGCACAAGTTACAATAAATTACAAATAAACAAAAAGATCTGCGTTTGCTCACAGTATCCACATAGTGTAGTATACGGTACTCGCCCGACAGATACCATTTTTAAATCCTATATATAATGTGCTATCTTTCATTACTGTCATCAGCAGGCTGATATTCAGGCAGCTCTGTCCAACAATTGCTGTCAAGGTCTCCGATTTCGGCACCTTCTTTTACTTTAAGATGAATGGAATGCAAATGATTTTTCTCGGTAGAGAAATATTACTCACTTTCCTGTCTCAAGTCTCGTCCTAATAAAACGTATTTCCCTGCCATACGGATGGCATTCGCACACAAGGCTTTCATTTTTGGCTATCTGTCAAAAAACAACAATGTGAAACCTGCTCTTCTGGGTGTTTTACCAAAGGAAACAGTTTTACTTAAAATTTTGTTTTTGCCAAAATACTTTCAAAGTGTCTGGAGAGGAATCAAACCACAGTGGTTCTCAGCTGTGTTTCCTTTTAGTATCCCCCTAGGTACTTGCAAGACAGCATTCTGTAATCGGATAGTCCTTTCAAAAAACAGGGCTTTATGTAACTTGTGTATCTCTGGATTGTCATGAGGGAGTAGAACGGAACATCAGACATCTGCGCTAGCATACCTCCCAACTGTACCGATTTTCACGGGACCGTCCCGTTTTTTTTTTTTTTTTTTGGGATGGTCCCGCATCCTGCCCGGGGCCGGCAGTGTCCCGCGGTGGGGGCAGGTAGGAGTCTCCCAAACTTCACATTGCTCTGCTGAGCAGAGCAGCGGTGAAAAGAATCTGTGCACGGCGCCTATTCACGGAAGGCAGAGGGACGGGGCAGGGCCAGCAGCTCACACAGAGATGGTCATGCCACCACAGCGTCAAAAATAGGGTGTGGCTTTGCGATATTAGGCAACCAATCGTGAAAACACGCCCCCTTTTGACGGAAGCCACATCCATACACATGGGGCGACTGTTGCCTCTGTGCTGAGCGAAGGGCTTAAGCACAATCGCTCAGCATATCGGGCGGAACTAGGGACGCACCCCATGAGGCTGTATGCTGTTTATAGGCTATTGTTCATAGGCAAAGCCCTGTGATCTAGCAGGAAAGACAGTGCAAGCCCCGCATTTCTCTGCGGGCGATACGAGCCTAATCGATGCAGTATACGCACAGAGTGATCTGATCTGTGCTCCATTTCTAACCAATGTAGTGAGATTACTTAGAAATGGGGCTGAAATCGCCCCTTGCGTATGCCTATTTAAGGATGTTTTACTTTTTTTAAGTATTTTTCCAGAAGCCAAGAATGTTAATTATATTAATTAATAATAATAATTATAATTATATATATATATATATATATATATATATATATATATATATATATATATATATATATATATATATAGCATAAGTATGAAAGCAGAAACCTACTATTTAATTATAAACATTTCTAATATATTGGGGGACATTTACTAAGATCGGCAACTCACAACTGTCCATCTAAACAAGGGGCAGATTTAACAATTAGTTATATTCTTGCTACAACTCATTACGAATGATATATGGGTCTCCAGCCAATCAGCTCCTGACATTTTTTCAAACCCATGACATACAGTATAGGAGCTGATTTGCTGGAGCACCAATTAACAAGAACATCACTGCCCCAAAAGGTCTCCTTCAGGCTTTCCCTGGCTTTTACAGTAACGTCAATGGGCCCCAAAGAGAGTTCACCCACTGCAGGCAGACTCAGGTCATACCATTCCTTAGACTAGTGGAAAGGCAGCTGGGGCAGCAGACGGAGTCTATTACAACAAGAGTCTCCGCTAAGTAACTTGGCCGCGAGGACCAAGCACATTTACAGAATTTGGGAATAGGATCACGTACTTTTGGCATCCAAGCCTGATCCTAGGCTTAAGGCATTTCTAATATATTCTTTTTTCAGCAGACACAGATATAAGACAAAGTAAATAGCTCATTGAAAACACGTTATCGGTTCAAGTGGCCCGTGGCGGTGGCACTTCTTCAGCTTCTTCTGCAATGTGCCGTTTAAAGTCTAAAAAGTAAATCTGAAATACAATGAGAATAATGGATGATTCGTGAGTCGCCATAGAACACACATCAATGATTTTTATCACATCTGGTCAGGGGCAGATTGGAATGAAAAACTAGCCGTGCAAATTTTAGGAAGCAGCCCTCATGGAGGCGGTGTCTGTTAAAGGGGGTGGGGTCTGCTTAAGTGGAGGAATCCCTCCTCGTAGGCCTTGCTTCTGAGTTGGTCACAGTTGAGGCCATTGTGTCTTTTTCTGCAGTTGGATCTGCAACTTTATACAACTACAATGCCCTTCCCTGGTGTCATGGGCCCATTGGGAATTAAAGTGGCCCAAACAATGGCCCGATTACACACCCACATCGCCAGCCTGCCACCTTCTAACTCCAAACACACCCACACCAGCACTCTACCATCTAACATACCCACACCACCAATCTATCACTCTCTCCAATTTACAGGGGGCCCCATAGATGTGTCAGCCCATCAGGATCCTTACCTGTGGCTTAGATTGTCAATCTGCCCCTGCGTCTGGTTAAAAGACTTTCCCAGATGTCTTGAACCTCGGCAACATCTCAAACCAAAGCACTATCGCTGGCTCCAGTGGTTCCAGATATTCCGTGGGAAGAGAGTTCTCTCTGTAGCTCTGTGTCAAAAGGTTGACAGGAAAAAGGTAAGGTCAACAGATACCAACGGTCAACAGGTTCAAAAGAACTACATGACAATGGTTGAGACAAATAAGGTCCACAAAATTTTTTGGGCGGGCAGGGTTATAATTTTGTATGTTTAACTATAACTAAGCACAAAATGGGGAATCTTGTACCGCCACGAATCTCACTACACCTGCCACGCTTCAGGCAGGTTATCATTCACAATTATAGTCCAATAATCAAGGAAACGTTGGAAAAATGTGAAAAATCCTATCCAAATGTGTGTTAACCATGTGTTTGTCGACCATTGTCTTTTTAACATTTTGATCATGTCGTCCTTATGTGCATGTCAACCTTAAGCACTGTCTTTTACCTGTCAACCTGTTGGCAAATTCCATGTTAATCATAGGGGGTCGACCTATACATTGGAACCACTGTAGGCTGGTCCTGGTCTACCTAAGCTCCTCCCCCATCACTCTAAGGGTAGGGTTAGTACAGTGAGTAAGCAATGGCCACACAAACGTTAAAAAACTGGCAGTTATCACAAAGCAACTATGACTTGTTGGAAGCGTGGTGACACATGAGACAGAGGGCTTGTCCCAGCTGTGGCTGCAATGCCCAACACTGCAAAGATGCACCAACAGACAAACTAAAGCACCTCTGAGCAACTAAGACTTTGAGGTCAGAACCTACAGTTCCATAGGCCCAGAATTCATGAGAAGCCCCTTCGGAGTGCAGGATTAGGGCCATTTCAGGTCATTAGGCCTGCCCCCAAATTGCTGTGATCTGTAGTTGGGTGGGGGCAGGGCTATTTGATGCATATTTTCATCACTTATCCCTGCCTCTTCCACACGGTGATGCAAGTTTTCTGTATACTTTGCGTGGGTGTGGGAGACTGCCTAAAAATCGTGAGGCTCTTGCAGTGTCTGTGGGATTATGCAAGTATGTTTTGAATCTTTAACACTCACTTATTGGACCTATAAACTTCTGTAACCTCCCACGGCAAAAATCCTGAAAGGACCCCCCCCACCAGAAAGAGTGAAGGAAGAGTGTATCTGGTAAAGAGAGAGGGAGAGAGGAGTGGTCAGGAGAGAGTTCTTCATGCACAAAGAGGGAATGCGAGAAAGAAGGGACAGCATGGGAAAGAGAGAAAAGGAGGAGAGAAACAGGGTTTGAGGAGAGAGGGGGCAGGCGCAAGAGAGACAGGTAAGGACAGAGGGTGTCAGAGAGAGACAGTGCCATATAGAGAGATAGGGGGGGAAGAGGGAGGGGGAAGAAAGAGGAGAAAAATAGGGTTAGAGAAAGATGAAAAGATAAGGGAGAGAGATGGAGGTGGAGTGACAGAGGGTTGAGAGAAACAGGGAGAGAGCAGAGGAGAGAAGGTGAAGGTGAGGAAGCATGGGAAGGAGAAAAAACAAAGGAGAGAGCAGGGGGAGAGGGATAGAGAGGGAGGTGTTGGGGAGAGCACAGGAGGGAGATAAAGATTAGAAAGAGCAAGGGAGCGCAGGGGAGAGATGGAGGGGGTGGAGGAGCACACAAGGGAAAAAAAAAAAGGGGAAAGAGCAGGGGACGACAGGAGAGAGGGAAGGAGTAGATGATCATGGGAGGAATAAAAAGAGGAAAGAGGGAGGTGGGGTAAGTATAGGTGGGAGGGAGAGACAGCGAGCAGGGGAGTGAGATAGGGATGGCCCTCGACCATCAATGATTCGAAATCATCGATGGTTCATGGCCGATGTTGAATACTTTTGCCATCGATGGGGGAGAACAGATGGTTTCCCTCCATCGATGGAACCGCAAAACGATGTTTTTTTTTTTTAAAGTGCCGGGACACGGAGCATAGCTCCGCCCCCTGAAACCCGCGAAGCCACGCCCCCATGTTTTGATTGGCCCACAGGCCAATCAATCAAACACAATGGATGACCATCGATATGTAAAAATATCGATGGTCATCCATTGCAAAGTATAGCACTATCGATGGCCTGTTACAGAATTGCCATCGATGGCAATGGCAACGATGGCCATCCCTAGAGTGAGAGGGGATGAGGGAGAGGAGGCAGAAAGGTAGAAAAGAGGAGAAAGTAAAGATGAGAGGGAGAGACAGGCATCTTTTACTTGCTAATTTAACCCCTCCTCCACCACCTCGCCTTGCCCCCCCCCCCCCCTACCGCCAACGCTGGGCACCTGCTCCACCCGAGTAAGACCTGTGCACTGCCCTCAGGGGATCCGCTGCCTTTCGCGTATCCTGCGTCCCCGCTCACTGCTGCCTGGCCTCTTGCTCCCCTGGTCACCACCGCCGCCGCGACTCCTACGCTCCGGCCGAGCCACTCCCCGGATCATTGCTGCCGCCAAGATTCCTGCACCCGAGGTCATCGCTGCAGCCAGGCCTCCTGCTCACCCACTGGCGCTGGGCCTCCTGTTCATTGCTGCTAGGCCTCCCGCTCACCCACTGGCGCTGGGCCTCCTGTTCATTGCTGCTGCCAGGCCTCCCGCGCTCCAGCTCAGTGCTTACCACCTGAACTGGGCTTCTGCTGGTATCCCGCAGCTTCCGTGCACGGCGCGTACATGCAGGGCAGGCGACAGGGGGGGTCAAAGGGGACACCTGTACTGGGCCCCAAGCTTGTGAGGGGCCCCTAACTTCTGACAGCTGTAAGCATAGCTGCAGCAGTGAAGTGCCTATAAATGGTTTATAAAAGGCACCCGCCTGGATTCCAGTTAGGGTACTTACCCAGACACCCCTCAATATGCAGTATACTAAAATATTCTGCTCAAGGGGGCGTGGTTAGGGGGCCCCAGAGATATCAGTGTACCGGGCCCCAAGATTTCTGTTGCCAGCCCTGCGTACACGTACACGTACACGCACTGCCAGAAGCAAGATGAAAGGTCAGGTGGGGACAAGCACCAGCTACTGATGGGTAGGGGACACAATACAAAGTTGAAAAAAAAAAACCTTCAAGAGGGTGCAGGGGATAGCCTTCTGGGTCCTCCCCCCCCCCCCCCCCCCCCCAAACTGCCGGGCCCCATAGCAGCTGCATCCCTGCACCCTCTATAGTTACGCCACTGCTCTCTATAAGTAAGAAGGGTAAGGGTGTTAAGCTGGCCATACATCAGAATGACCCGCATACAATGTAAACAATAGATGGGGTGTAGAGGAATGTTGATGGATATAGTGACAGGGAAGTAAAGAGTCCGGAAAGGTGGGCAAGTCCCCCACATTGCCGTCTGTTTCCTGCACCCCCCCAGGGAAGGCCATTGTTGCCTTCGCCATCGATGGTTGCCATTGATGGCAAAAGTGCAACTGGCCATCGATAGTGATTACTATTCAATGGATGACCATCGATGTGTTTGTATATCATTGATCATCCATTTTCACTGATTGAGTGGCCTGTGGGCCAATCAAAATGCGTGGGCAAGGCTTCGCGGGTGTTGGGGGCGGAGCACTTTAGGGAAAAAGCAAAAACGAAACTATTCGTTTAAGCTTTACATCGATGGTGGGAAACCATCTGGTTCTCCCCAATCGATGGCAAATCTACTCGACATCAGCCATAAACCATCGATGATCCCCCCCCCATGGGGATCAAATGACGCAAATCTCATCATCATAGCACAGCCCACCGCTGTAAAATGCCTGTATTACCGACATTGCATAGATCTTCCCATAAGCCCCGCCCCTGCTCTCCCCCCCCCCCTCCCCCTCCGGAGGCCCTGCTTACTTGGAGTTGTCTGCCCTCTCCTGGAGACGGCAGCCTAAAAGCAGGCAAGCCTACATCTAATCTCCTTTATTTTCCTTTAAACCTTTTTGTAATCCTGTGATTATTTATGTATGCCCCATAATAACACATTCCTCATGTATTAAGGAGTCTGCACCTGACTCACATGCATTAGTGTTTACAAGTATAAAATTAAACAATGCTAATAGTTACTGCATAAAGAACATGTCCCTGCCTGGAATCCGCTCCAGTTGTGTGCTACCTTATTATGTTTCTTTCAGCTCCCTGCAATACAGTACATCGTTACAGCAGCAAAGTACCGGCGAGCAATTAATCCCGTGTGAACGCCCTAAGGTTACAGGAAAGTCTGGAAGTGAAATGATGTTTCCAAACAAATTGCAATACTACTGTATGGTACATTCACTCTTGAATCACTTGTGCATGTAAGATCAAGATTTATAATTGCTTTCCTAGTTACAGGCTTCATGCACCGTGCACTGAATTCTCTACATCTGCCAGGTGCCAAGTCTTCCTATCCAACTGACAGTGCACATACCTCCCAACTGTCACGATTTTAGAGGGACAGTCCCGATTTTCGGGTCCTGTCCCGCTGTCCCACCCGCGGCAGGCATTGTCCCGCTGCGGGGGGGTTGACAGTTGGGAGACCCCCAATCTAGTAGAATAGACGCTGTGCGCATGCGCACAGCGTCTATTCTCGTATGAAAATGAGGTTGCGGCTAATTTGCATAAGCCGCACACTCATTTGCATACGCCCCACCCCCTTTTCGGGCGCTCGTGTCCCGATTTCATACGGACAGAAGTTGGGAGGTATGAGTGCAGCTAATGGGCCCCATACATCAGCAATCACAATTTATGGATTTCCAGATCCAGGGATTTTTTGGCCAGATAAACGGATTTTACAATCTATCTGACATTACAGATTTATTTCAGTGATCTGTAGATTTTTCCATCTAAAGATTGCATCTTCATATCTGGAAATTGCCCCAATCGATTGTCATTTCAGCTGTTCATAATGTAAATAGATGAAGAAGACGAATTGGGAATGCCCACACATATAAAAAAAGATCTGCAGATAATACCAGATTATTAAACATGTTTAAAAACCTGATTAAGCAATCGATTGGCGATTTTGATTGGGATTGCCAAAAGGGGAGCCCACACATCTAAAATTAATTGTGGCAATCATCTCCATATCTGAAAATTGTCACAATTAATTGCTGATGTATGGGGCCCTTAACATGATAGCACTCCGCAGCAATGGAGGTACTCTCATGTTAAAGTCCTTGTGATGCACTCATTTTCTGGCTGAGGATTTTGGCTTCCTGATTATTTGCTCTTTGTGTGGTAATAAAACAAGAATAGGGATGAAAAATACAGTAAATGGTGCTGTTTTCAAGCACATTATAATTTCTCATATATTTCGTGCCTCCCAATTCATCCAGAAACAAAGTCCTGATTTGAGGACTCTGTCCCAACACCACACCTGGGACTGCATTGTCCTGATTTGCTTAGCATTTGGAAAGCATTTTTCTCATTTAGATTACTGGGAAAGTGGTCTGTGCAAATAAACACAGGGATCTGAAGAGCGGCAGAAGTAATGAGTCACAGAAAAGCTCTGTTATTATCATTATTACTATTATTTTTTAATTATTTTTATATTATTTCTTTTTATATATGCTACCAATGTAAGAAACAAATGCATTTATTTTAGACAGTTGGCCCCTTGGTTACAGACTTATTTATAGCTGAGGTTGCAGGCATAGTCTCCCGCTGTCTCAATGCAACGCCAGAGTCAGCTTGGTCAAAAATTTTACGACGGTCACCTCTTAAACCAACCCTGTACAAGAATTAGAGATGAGCGGCGGGCACTTTTTCGGGTTTTGGTTTTGGATCTGGATCTCCCTTCGTGTTTTGGATCTGGATTGGTTTTGGCAAAACCACCCTTGCAGGTTTTGATTTTTTTTTTAAATGCTAAAAATTGCTAAAATAACAGATTTTGGGCCTGTTTTTGTCCCTAAAGTATTATTAAGCTCAACAACATTAATTTCCACTCATTTCTAGTCAATTTTGATCACTTCATATAGTCCGACACACTGGAAACTGGATATAGTCCGTGACACTGGATATAGTCCATCACACTGGACACTGGATATATGCCATCACACTGGACACTAGATATATGCCGTCACACTGGACACAGCCTGTTACACTTGACACTGGATACAGCCCGTCACCCTGGACACAGTCCCTGGACAATGGACACAGCCCCTGGACAATGGACACAGGCCCTGGACAATGGACACAGCCCCTGGACACTGGACACAGCCCCTGGACAGTGGACACAGCCCCTGTACACAGCCCCTGTACACTGGACACAGCCCCTGGCACACTGGACACAGCCCCTGACACACTGGACACAGCCCCTTGTATTATGGACACTGCAGCCCCTGTACACTGAGTGTACAGTCAGCAGCACTGCAGCCCCAGCTTGTGAGCACTGCAGCACCTAGTTTACAACAAAATAAAAAATCAGTCACTAAATAAATCACAGCACAGGGCACAGGGCACGGAGCACGGAGCACAGATCCCCACCACGCTCTTCCCTCTCCTATAATGGAGTGAAGATGGTGGGGCACGCGTGCGTCTTATATAGAATCCAGATCCCGTGAGAATCCGACAGCGCGATGATGACGTTTTGCCTCATTTTCGATCCGGAATTCAGGAGGGAACTCCAGAGCCGACTGGGATCCTGACTCGGATCACCATATTCGGATCTGACGGATCACGGAGATCTAGACCCGCTCATCTCTAACAAGAATCTATAAAACAAATCTCCTAGGGGTCAGCTGGATAGGCCAATCTCCCAATCACAGCACCATACCATAATTCTCCACACATAGTGGGCTACAAGGCAAGTTACTCGGAACTCTAGATTCAGTTATATTTTCCAGAGGTCCCTTCTCAAAAACTTTACATCAACACTCATATGCAGGACATTTTTCAAGAACAGCTGTTTTTGAAGGATTCCCACAAAATTAAAAAATGTATTCTTTAATTGTAAGGGATCTGCAATCGTTCCTCAGAGTCACATTCACAAAAGAGTCACATTCTATGGCGGCTGATAAAATATGAGATGTACTAAGCTTCCTTGGCTTGAAACCAATAACTAACACATATACCTCTTTCAGACTGCACCCTCAACCCGCGTTATGCCTGGGTTGTTACATCACCAACCCAGGTCGAGGTGCAGTGTGAAAGGGCCACCCCAGGTCGAGCAACCCAGGAGTTAAACCCTGATCACAACCAGGGTTGAACACGGCTCTCACCCGGGTCAAGCTGCAGTGTGAACGGGTAACCGTGTCGAGCGACCTGGGTCTCATTCACAGTGTGGAGGGGGCAGCGCTGTCAGCTCCAATCACTGCCTCCTCCCCCGCCCCCGATAATGTGCCACCACTGAGTCCGGCCCCCGTGTGAAGTCAGCGATCTTGCAATAAAACAGGTCGGACGCAGAGCTTTCAGACCGCAAATGCGGGTTCCTCCTGGGATGGACCCGTGCTGTTTTAAAGCTGTATTAGGGACTTGCAAATGAGTGATCCAGAGTCACACATGAGTGGTTGGTCTGTCAGGCCCGAACCCAGCGTGTTATAACCTTACTACCAGTGCTAGTTTTCAGCAGGAACCAGCAGGAACTCAGTTCCAGAACCTCTAATTAAATATGACATCATCAGGAACTGGTTTCCTGAACCTGTTCCAGATAAGTTTATTTTAAAGTCCTCTGTGAGTGCCTTTGTTTCTAAATACAATATATACTTCTCTCTCTCTCTCCCCCCATTTTCATTTAATCGATCCACCGCCAGAACCGGAGTACCTGGGCCTATTTTTCCAGAAAAAGTCTGTCTTACTACCATACAGTGTGTTGTCTTGTCAAGGTTGGGCTCTGATCTGACATTTTGAATATATTCTGTCATGCATTTTTTTATTGCCATGATATGTGACAATATTAATTTTTTGCGAAGTTTTAAAGGGTGAATGTGGGCATAATAAATTTGCCATTTAGTGGGTGATTACAATTTTTTTAGATACCCATAAATAACCAGGCACCTAAATTTCTGCTGAATTTATCTAAACTTGTACATTTGGGGGTGACACATGCGATATATAATGCACCTACCAGAACGTGTACTTATATATCGCCCTGTCACTTTAAATGGGAGATTGACAAAAAACTATTGAAATCTCCCTTTAGGGGGAAATTTACTAAGATGGGAGATCTATTTCAGATGGGATGTTGCTATGGGAAACCAATCAGATACTATCTACTGTATTATCTTTTAGAAAGTTCTAAATAAATAAGAAATAGATTCTGGTCAGATCTGATCGCAGTACATATTTTTTCTCAAAATGGGCAAAACCATGTCCACTGCAGGTAGGGCAGATGTAACATGTGCAGAGAGAGTTAGAATTTGGGTGAGTTATTTTGTTTCTGTACAGATTAAATACTGGCTGCATTATTTTTACACTGCAACTACATGGGCCATTTTATTGGCGATTGCACCTCCCGCAAAATCACATGCGATCCCATGCGATTTTATAGGGTGCGATGCCATGCCATTAGCTATACATTTCTATGACATGCAATTAAGTTTGAATGACCCCCCCCCCACTATCCACGCCACCCCAAAGCGTGGCGAGCGCAGCAGAACGCATCCTCCCGACCTTTTCATTCCGCCACTATCCACGTCGGCGTGGAGTTGATTTTACATACATGTAAAGTAATCCGTGTCCCCTCGCAGGGCTCGCTGCACTCGCCACGCTTTGGGCTCGGTGGCTCACTGCGCTCGCTACACGATATAGAATCAACTCCACGCCCACGTGGATAGTGGGGATATGAAAAGGTCGGTAGGACGCATTCCGCCGCCGCCGCTCGCCACGCTTCAGGGTGGCGTGGATATTAGGGGGGTCATTCAAACCTAATTGCATGTAATACAAGTGTATAGCTAATGGCATGGCATCCCACCCTATAAAATTGCATGCGATTTTGTGGGAGTTGCGATGTGATCCCCTGGGGCCATAAGAGCAGTGAATACATTAACAACAAAAAAAACGTATCACATCACATTGCACGCCACTAAAATGGCCCATGCGATGCGATGCGATTTCACTACGTTACCGTACATAGAAAATCTGGGCAACCTGCTAGGAAACAAGTACCTAACTCTCTCTGCACATGTTACATCTGCCCCACCTGCAGTGCACATGATTTTGCCCAATTTGAGAACAAATTTGTACTGCGATCAGATCTGAATAAGGGCCTCTGATTGGTTGGCGGTATTTTTAAAGCGGAAAACATTAACAAGGCAATTTCGTAAATGATCGCCGTTTTAAAAACAGACCCATTCTCGGACGAAATCCCAGAGCTCCGGTTTCTCACACCCTCTTCCATTTACCCCGATAAGCTTATTAGTTTAGTTACCAAATGTTAGATTTAAAACTTTAAACATTCAATGGCTCTAAAATTCATGGCATACAATATTACAGTATACCCCCCTGTTCGTACCCCTTGTAAATCCAGCACTTAATGTTTTCAAGCCAAGTCAGAGATTACAGCAATTATTTTTGTATAGACAGTATTACAGGGATCATTACTGGATATATTATGACTATGCCATTAGCGTATTGGCTGATCAAATTAAGCCATACAAAAAAAATGTTCCATTTGCCCAATTAGATAATAGATCTTCTCCTGCTCAAGGTTTCCTGTATAAAATCTGTTCTCATTCTGAAACAATGCGAAACTCTAATCACTCGCATTCCATATTTATTGGAATTTTTTTTTTTGCATTGGTCAAGTTAAAATTTCTGTTTCGGGGGCCGTGAAATAATATACCTTAAACATGCTATTTATCTTTTACTGCTATGAAATAAAACCCAGATTAAGTACAACAAAATAAACCTTTGTGATTTTTTTTATTGTTTTAAACACCCCATCGGATCTGTAGGTATCAACTTTCCTATTGTTGAATTCCTTCTCCTATGTCCTCACCGCATGTTGATCTATCACAGCGGGGAATATTTAAAATTCTTCAAAGTTAAATAATTATAAGAAAACACATTATGTGAATTCCAAAATTATAAGACATACTTCTGCCCGCTGTTCAATTAGAAACTAGAATTTCACCCAGGAACGTATTTCCCAGTCACCCAAACACTTTCTTCTAGTTTCTACTGTATGCTTTTCAGACTTATTCAATCTATGGCAATATTTCCTGACAGGAGGATTATCACCACTTACCTATTCAATGCTGCTGTTAATGAAAGCACTGAAGAGAGTCAAATCCGACTTTTTAAAAAATTCAGATCTGTTTTGTCGGAAACGGCCACAGATTGTCGAATTCATGGCCCTTTTTCGACATTCTGCGGCTATTTTCCCCGATCCACGGACTTTCCAACAATCGACAGCCGGCACATTGAATTCCAGCTGTTGAGTTACAGTAGTAAGAAACTAAAACGGCCGGAGATTCCAACTGTCGAGACGTTCAGACAGTCGGAATCACTGATTTAATACCCCCTTTAGAGTGATATTCAATCCATTTGAAAAAAAATGATAATATTCACTATGCAATATAATAGGGCAGGGCAGATGAGAGGGTGCAGCATTGGTTTGTCGTATGGTTAGCTGTGCTGTGTGTTGTCACTGGTAGCCGGACAGGTGACCAGACTAAAGGCCCCCATACATTAGTCCGACTTGTCCTAGGGACAAGTGGGACCTGATTTCCCCTGCAGCTCCCCGGGAGGGGGACACACGATAAGGCACTTGATGTGCCAAGGTTTGCATATGATAAATCGCATTGATTTATCATATGCAGTCCCCGGGGAGCTGCAGGAGGAGGGAGCCGTGCGGGGGACGGCAGCGGGCGGGGGATGCCGGCTTATTGAGAGCCGAGCAGGGAGAGGCTACATAGGGACCCGGGCAGGAGGAAGCTGTTGTGGTGGGGTGACAGCGGGAGACGAGCAGGGATAACTTGATGACGCTGGCTGCCGGGCAGCGCCGCAGCGGCGGGAGCCGGGAGGAACAGATAACTTGGGGGAAAAAAACGCCCATAGAGATGACTAGCAAGCCATTGATTGGCTGAGACCTCTCTCAGCCAATCGCTGATTGGCTGAGAGAGGTCGCAGCTAATCAATGGCTTGCTGGTCATCTCTGAGGGCATTTTTTTTTCAAGTTATCTGTTCCTCCCGGCTCCCGCCGCTGCCCGGCAGCCAGCTTCATGTCATCAAGTTCTCCCTGCTCCCGCTGTCACCCCACCGCAACAGCTTCCTCCAGCCCGGCGCCATATGCAGCCTCCCCCTGCTTGGCTCTCTATAGCCGGCATCCCCCGCCCGCTGCTGTCCCCCGCACGGCTCCGGGGCTGGGCTGCACATAAGATTTGGCAAATCTTATGTGCAGCCCGTCCGACCTCCCGACCCCGATCCGATGCGCACGGGACCGCGCATCAGATCGGAGGGGATGTCTACAAGTGCAATTTGGGCCGATTTCACTGCCCGATTCATCCGAATCGGGTGAAATCGTTCCCATATCGCATAGTGTATGGGGGCCTTAAGAGGGGTTACTGGATTGGGGTCCATGTAAGGTTCCTTCCAGGAAGCCAGGTGGGCAGGCAGCACCTTTATAAATTATTGCTAGGGCTGCACTGCCACAGCCATGTTTACATCCCCTGAGCCCCTCAGAGCCTTGGGGCCCCTCACAAGATTGGGCCTGGTACAAGTGTCCCCTTTAACCTACCCTGTCGCCTGCCCTGCATACAGGTGGAGGGTTATAATGTGTGTAACATACCCTCCAACATGGCCCATTCCATTAGGTACAAAATGCTCTGTTTCTGGACTTCCCTGCCAGTGGCAGTTACAGAGGTTGGACTCCAGCACAGTCCAATATTCATAAAGGGGAGCCACACCTACTGCCACCCCAAACATCACTGTCCTGGACCTGGAGGGTATGGTGTAACAGACATATAGGAGGAGGGATATACTGTGTGTAACAACCATATAGGCGATCAGTGCCCCGGGGACCTGATGCCCAATCACAGCCGCTTCAGTGACAGGGGCGTGCTTTCATGTATGCAGATAGTACGCCCCTGTCACTGAAGTACTGCTCTAGGCGCCGCTTCCACATGGTTTTTTAATGGTCTTTTGCAGCCCAGTGCTCAGCCCCACCCATTGCCTGGCTCCTCTCCACCCCGTTTCGGGTCCTTCATCACTTACAGGGGGAGGTGATGTCAGCTGCCCACCCCCGGCACCCGCATCACAGCCTAATTTACATGAAAACACCCATCGTTTTCATGGAAACATGCCCCCGCCCGCACTGCTAGGTACAATTGGGATGGCGAACTAGCAGTTTACCGTGCCTGCTTGCACTCTGCGTTTGCACATAGGGAGGGGAGGTGGTAGAGGCACACATGGGAAGGGGGAGGTTGCAAAGGCACACATGGGGTGGGGGAGGTGGCAGAGGCACACATGGGGTGGGGCAGGTGGCAGAGGCACACATAGGTTGAGGCACGGGCTGAGCCATAGAAGGGTGGGAGCTGACTCGAGTAGCCCAATCAGGGTGAGCAGGGGGCGAGGGATAAGGATGACATTTTTGGAGACATGAGGATTGACAACACATGGAGTCAGGAGATGAAGCTGAGCTACAGATGGATCCCCTCTCTTTCATTGGCCGGTGCTAGGCACAACCTCCCCGCTGGCGAGCACTGGCAGAGAGGGACTCCATCAGACTGGCACACGCGTGCGTATCACCGGGGAGGCAGCAGATGGCGGTGCGGAGCTCTGTCGGAACGGGGTCACGAGCGTGTCGTGTGCGCGCCCCCGTCCATCGCCAGACATGGCGGTGATGTTCTAACATCCGCCGCCCTACGTCGCCACCCTCTGCCAGGTACCGCATTCTTAATAATTGCATATGCTCTAACATATGTGATTATTAAAGCAGAGTACAGCAGAGTACAGCTCTTCCAATAAGAGCTGTCCTTTCCGATTTATCCCTCACACAGCGCTGCCGTAAGAAGCCCATAAGCTTCTATAGAGTATCGCCAGCAAAAGCAATAACAGGGTTTTTTCTGTTTCAGAGCATCCCGCCATGTGAGTGAGAATCAGGCTGCAGCCACGGTTACCAGCAGCATCAGTGGCCACTCTCCCTTCACCTCTCCTCTTATGCCCACCACCACAGTAATGGCGGGATGCACTAAAATCCGCAGCCCCTCTACGCCACACATCGCCAGCTAGCGCATAGATATATATCGCATATACACTATCCTACAGTATGATATAATTGTTGCAAAGGACAGCTCTTGCGGTGGTGATGTGCAGCAGGTCCCTGGTGGATCCCCCCTCCTTCCTTACTCGGCCGGATGCTGCTGCTGCTCAGCTCCACCTCCTTGAACCCGGAAGGGGATGTAGAGGATAAGGAGGAGGAGGTCACTGGTCTTGGCGGCATACATCATTGCGGGGCAGCGGGGGTCCGTGCAGGGCAGTGTGTGTCGCGATAAGAAGCCCATAGGCTTCTATGGGGTATTGTCAGCAAAAGCGAAAACCCGGCGTATGGGTTCTCCTGCATATCAGAATTTGGTAAAGCCCAGAAAACAGTGTTTTTACCGCATTAGTGCACAGTGTCTATTCCCTTTAGGCTGGGGAGACTCCCAACTGCCACCCCCACCATGGGACCTTGGATGCCCCGGACGGGACCCGGCAATGTCCCCAAAAACCAGGACATTCCTGTGGAAAGTGTGACAGTAGTGAGGTATATTTTATGTCTGTTACACACAGTATAACCCTCCCCCTATATGTCTGTTACACACAGTATAACCCTCTACCTATATGTCTGTTACACACAGTATAACCCTCCCCCTATATGTCTGTTACACACAGTATAACCCTCCCCCTATATATCTGTTACACACAGTATAACCCTCTACCTATATGTCTGTTACACACAGTATAACCCTCCACCTATATATATGTTACACACAGTATAACCCTCCACCTATATGTCTGTTACACACAGTATAACCCTCCACCTATATATCTGTTACACACAGTATAACCCTCCCCCTATATGTCCGTTACACACAGTATATCCCTCCCCCTATATATCTGTTACACACAGTATAACCCTCCCCCTATATGTCCGTTACACACAGTATATCCCTCCCCCTATATGTCTGTTACACACAGTATAACCCTCCCCCTTTATGTCTGTTACACACAGTATAACCCTCCCCCTATATGTCTGTTACACACAGTATAACCCTCCACCTATATTTCTGTTACACACAGTATAACCCTCCGCCTATATGTCTGTTACACACAGTATAACCATCCGCCTATATTTCTGTTACACACAGTATAACCCTCCGCCTATATGTCTGTTACACACAGTATAACCCTCCGCCTATATGTCTGACACACAGTATAACCCTCCCCCTATATGTCTGTTACACACAGTATAACCCTCCCCCTATATGTCTGTTACACACAGTATAACCCTCCACCTATATGTCTGTTACACACAGTATAACCCTCCACCTATATGACTGTTACACACAGTATAACCCTCCCCCTATATGTCTGTTACACACATTATAACCCTCTCCCTATATGTCTGTTACACACAGTATAACCCTCCCCCTATATGTCTGTCACACACAGTATAACCCTCCGCCTATATGTCTGTTACACACAGTATAACCCTCCACCTATATGTCTGTCACACACAGTATAACCCTCCACCTATATGGCTGCTACACACAGTATAACCCTTCACCTATATGTCTGTTACACACAGTATAACCCTCCCCCTATATGTCTGTTACACACAGTATATCCCTCCCCCTATATGTCCGTTACACACAGTATATCCCTCCCCCTATATGTCCGTTACACACAGTATAACCCTCCCCCTATATGTCTGTTACACACAGTATAACCCTCCCCTTATATGTCTGTTACACACAGTATAACCCTCCTCCTATATGGCTGTTACACACAGTATAACCCTCCTCCTATATGGCTGTTACACACAGTATATCCCTCCGCCTATACAGTATGTCTGTTACACACAGTATAACCCTCCCCCTATATGTCTGTTACACACAGTATAACCCTTCGCCTATATGTCCGTTACACACAGTATAACCCTCCCCCTATATGTCCGTTACACACAGTATAACCCTCCCCTTATATGTCTGTTACACACAGTATAACCCTCCCCCTATATGTCCGTTACACACAGTATAACCCTCCCCCTATATGTCCGTTACACACAGTATAACCCTCCCCTTATATGTCTGTTACACACAGTATAACCCTCCTCCTATATGGCTGTTACACACAGTATAACCCTCCTCCTATATGGCTGTTACACACAGTATATCCCTCCACCTATACAGTATGTCTGTTACACACAGTATAACCCTCCCCCTTTATCTGATAAGATTAGATATGATAAATAGATAAATTAGATATGATAAATAACCCAAACCAAATTTATTTACTTTATTACCTTTAAATATAACGGCAACGCTGAAATGATTGCACACCCACACAACCTTGTTATAAAAGGTATGACAATGCTTTACTTAAAGAATAGCTTCATTACAGGTATTTGCAAATGCAGACTAACACAAGAAACATAAAATTGATTAGCTAATACTTAAAGAGTAATTCTAAATCAAATCAAAATGGACACCTTTCAAGGACAGTGATCAGCCATGATTAAACCTCCTTCATAGTTACCTCCAGCCCCCCCGTGCTTGCTGGTTCTTCCTCAACTGCCTTCCCCCTCCTTCTATCACTCTGATATTTAAACCTTTATCACATTAATTAATTAATTACTCATAAGCATTGAGTCTTATTGGCAAGCTCTGCTTTCAATCATGATGTCATAATTAACCCAACACCCAACTTCAGTGGCCTTGTGGGTCTACGCATGTGTGGCCTTGTTCCCATCTTATTCAGTTTGTGGAGACTAGCTTCCTGTCCTTGCTACATTATACTGTCAACATCACATTCTTAAGCTTCTAAAACCAAAAACAATATTCTATAAGAAATCACTTTTATAGCACGGTTCTGAATGATCGGCCATTTTATAATATTTATGCAAGTCATGGTTCAACAAAATGGCTGCTGCTTCTAACATATTATAACTGTTTAGCGCAAAGGGAAGGCCTCATACGCAGTGAATAGTACAGTGTGCAACAAGCTAAAGTCATCTGCAGCAATAATAGCGGCAGTCAGGAAAACAGAATATAATAAAAGCATAGATTTATTGATTAGTTGATTTTCTGTATTATCAGTCCATCCTCAACTTTTTTCATATCTCCGAAAAAAAGTTCATATCTCTCGTACTGTGCATCATTTGTTTCTCTCTTAATACATCGGAAAACCTTCTTGAAGCATTTCACTAGTATACAGAAAAATCAATAATATTATCTTGGCAAAAACATCAAACTTCTTAAAGCATATATAACATTGACTTATGCGAACCAGTTATTGGGGTTCAACCAAATAAACCAACTGTAGGGAACCACATCACTCACACCTGTTCAATAAACTAAACTTTAACCCAAATAATTTAATTCAACTTTCCTTTTAACGTCATCATCCATTTAGTATTTGTGATGCTTGTACCATATTTTAATTATATTCACAAATTCAAATACAATTTTATAAACTTGGGATAATGTAAATAAGTGTGTTTCTTTAATATACCATGTGTTACTTTCAAATCTTTATGTTGAATCACCACTGTATTAATTAATAAAAGTAAAATTTTATTACAATAGATCTTGTTTGTAACCATTTAGAAACCTTATAATCCTTGTGGTATTGTCCATGGCTTATGAGACGGTATGTTTGAGAAAACATCATAAGAAACAATTCAATGAGTACCCCTTTTTTTTCTCTAGATGTTATACTAGCACACCCAACTCTGTCACATAACTACATGTTTTGTTGTACTCCAAAATATCTCCTGTTATTACACTCTTTACCAATTTTAAACCTAGGGAGAGTCAGTAACCTTATAAGATTCACTTGTGTAAATCCTACATAGAAAATGAAGTGTTGTTTGATTTGACTGCAAATATAAGTAGCCATTAACCCAACATTACCGGAGTGGTACCGTAGATGACAATATAACCAACAATCAGTTTACCTTATTGTTCTTTTTATCAGCTCATGATGAGCGTCTTAAAGAAGAAATGTCAGTTTGCATATAGATATTATGTTTGCACCATTGTTACCATCCTTATTTAGAATGCCTCTTCTTTACTGATACCTTAACTAGATGTATTCTATCAATGGTTCTGGTGTGGGCGTTCTCAGTTACTTTTATGTTATTACTAATATATTTATTTTAAACCTTCTAATTAGTTTAACATATTGGCCATCAGTATTTTTTTACCATCCTCTGATTCATACCGAAACCTGGGAGCATCAGTAGTATGATGTATATGTGTGTTTGTTATGATTATACTTGTGGGATTAAAATTAAAAGCAGAAGTAGAATACACCACCATGACTCTAGTAATACCTCTTTGATAACTATACACACTGTCCTTGCCAGCAACCAATCCCTGGTAACCCTCATTCACTAAAAAAATATGAAAACTTAAAAAAACAAAAATGACTTCTTCAGTTAGTGAGTGTATGGGAAACTTGGTCACTCATGGGGATCATTGTTTTACACCTTGTCCACAACCCGCAGGGACACCACTAAGGGTATCCCCCGATTCTGTGGACCTCTTCTTGCCCACAACCCGCAGGGACACCACTAAGGATGCCCCCCGATTCCGTGGATCTTGTCTTGGTCTGTGTGGGGGCCCTGGACAGGCCCATCATCAAATAAGTTTATTAAGTTAGAATCCCAGTCACAATATTTATCTGCATCAGTTTCTTTTTCTTTCAACTGATATCACCACCAGGTCGGAAACCTTCTTGCAGTGAGACGCATTAATTCAGTTGGTTTGTTTCACAGGGATGGGTCTTGCCTTTGATCTACGAGACCTTTAATTGTAAGAATTTTCTCACCATTGCATAGTCTCCAGGCTGGACCTTATAACAACATCCCTTAATAAGCTTGTTTGCTTTTCTGGCAAAGTATTTAGATGATGTGAGAATTAGAGTGACAAGTCTGCTGCTGGATGTTGAATAGGGATTGATGGTCTCCCAAAAAAATGTATATATCAATTAAAATAATGATCTTATAAGGGGACAGGTTCAGTGGCTGCTGAGGAGTAGTGTGAATGTCATACAAAACCGAAGACAAAACTTCAAGTCAACTCATGGTAATTTCCACACCCACCCTAAATAATGTGTTCTCAATGTGCATTTGTTAACATGTTCAATTTTGACTAAAACCTTTTAGTGTGTGGTGAGTGCAACCAAATTTTCATACCCATATTTTGACTTATTCCTTAGAATACCTTTCCTGTCAAATATGTACCTCTATGATTTCTTTAATACCATATACCTTATGGGATAACATATCTGAACACAAATTTCTCAAAACATTTCTTTGCTGTAAAGGATGCTGTACATGGGACAGCTGGGATGTTCCTTATAATCAAGATAACATATCAGATACCATTTAAATATAATGACAATTTTAAATGCATGTAAATTCCCAAAAAAAATAATTTTAACCTTAGGAATGGACCAGTGGTAGGAGAAATGTTTGATGGTTCTATAGGAATAATTTTCCTGAGTTCATTCTTCTGCAGATGCGTTTGGGCCTCTGCATAAGATGAAATCAACATACATGCCCTCTTTCTCCTTACATGGGTCATCCCATGGGCAGCTTCCGCATATGCCAGGAGGAGGGGTTTGGGGAGCTACTGGTCTGCCCCCACCATCTTTACATAGGCCATTAGCCTTTTGACTGTATCCATTCATCATCCATTGGCACATTCCTTTTAAATACACAACTCTTGATGTTTTATGAGATTCTGCTGGTCAATTGTAAAAACATTAAATTGTATAGTGGTGTGATTCACAACAGTGGCCATCTTATTTTTTTTGTTACCAAGTGAAACAAGATCACTTTATAACATGTGAGCTTGACACTTAACAACTACTGCCTTTGCAGGGAGTTGCACAGCCTCAATGAGCTCCTTTACTTGCTGTAAAGCGTATTATATCATAGCAAAATCACGATGGAAAATGAGGATCTCTAAATCCAATACTACCGCATATCCCGTATATGGCCATCCTGAGTCTCCTTGTTGGTGACAACTACAATCTTTGTAGATGGTAGTGGCTTGTCAGAGATATCAGGTCTAATTGGAGAAATTTTGCTTTAAATATTCCTCACAATCATGTTCTAAATCCTGCATCTCATCCATCCTCTGGGACTCCCGGGTCCCACCAGGTAGCAGAGTAGCAGGATTTAGCGTACCACACCTGACAATAGTCAGGTCATGTGGCGCTGGGAGCAAAAGTTCCCAACGAGAGAACCATGCACTGGAAATGTGTCTTGTCCGTGAAGAGTTCATTAGAAAAGATGTAGCATTAGAGACACATAGTGTGCGGTGTTCTGTAATTTCTATACAAAGGCTGCAGCAGCCGCCACAGTCCTTAAACATGTTGGTAAAGCAGATGCCACTTGGTCAAGTGTGCAACTGTAGCACCTGATGGGTCTATGTGAACCCCCATGTATATGTGTTCAAACTCCCAAAGCCGCTGCTTGTTGTTCATTACAGTAAAGACAGGTATATGATAAATCTAATATATCCAGTGCTGTGGCTTCTGTCAGTGCGTGTATCAGAGCCTTAAATGAACAATGATGTCAGTATATTGTACTTTGTCAGCTCTGTGTCAGTTAGATTTAGTAGTAGTAATAGAAAAGGTGTCAGTAAGAGAATCCTGTAAAGAATTTAAACACATCATTAGATCATAAACATATTGAATCAGCATTGTGGTAGCAATCATGCAACTCATTGTGGGACATAGTGGGGCTGTCCATAAAACTTTGGCTTAATTGAGTCCACGTATATTGGACTGTGCTGTAAATAAATGTAGTAAGTACTGACTATTTGCTATATGATAGTAAGAGATATGCAGATCATAAATCAATGATTAGATGACTGTAATACTTCCATAAATGTAAAGTGAATTGATTTACACAAAAAAAAAATAATAAGAATAATCGCATTGGGTAGATAACCTGCAATAACGGAGTGTTGCAACTACTATGGGTATTAGATAATATACTTTGTTGTAAAATCTGGAAGAAAACTATTTCTTGTGGTCCATAGATGTTTAGAAACTTGTGACATGATTAGTAATGAAAAACTCATCAAAATCCTCTAACCCCGTGAGGGTCCTCATATCGGTTAGTGCCTTCTGACAGCAGTCTCTCATGGATTCCTGTTAATAATACACAATTTCTTCCAAACCACTCTGAGAAAAAACAATCATTAAATCATTACAAATATTTGAGAGAATATCATGATTAGTTGTGCAGCAAATGCGATTTACTAGTAGCAGAACCCAGTTGTGCTGCACCTAATTGTGACCTCCATTCCTTATTTGTGGGCTCATATGCATGACCAATGGATCTAGTAAAGTGGCAACATGCAATCAGATAAATCAGTAAGCATAAAAATGCAACTCAATATGCATCTTATAATAATCACTATAAAATCTATATTTTCCAATAAGGGCTTTGATAAGGATTCTGCAGAGGTACCTGCAGACTCAATATTTTTTCTAAATAATTTCTTGTGGCTCAGTAATGATGATGATTATAATAATAATATTATTTTTTTTTTAAAACACTTGCTTTTTCTGTGCAAAATGAAATGCATCAATTTGTAAATTAATCTTTTCTCTGGAATAGTCACACCTCTATTGGCTGGGATTTTATTTAAATAAAACAAGCAAAAGCAATAGCATTATTAAGCTCAGACATCATATTAGCATTTGTCATTTGGAAAAAAAAAATGGCAGTTTTTAAACAGATGTTGACAAAACAACATTATCACTTGAGGGAAGCAATGGGGAGGGGGCTGGAGGTCATCCTTGGGTATGGCTGATCACTGTCCCATACAGAACATTGCAATAACTTTAATCTATTCATTGTGCTTTTTCAAAAGGGTAAACAATATCTTCAATTCTAAAATCTTTCATGTCCTTGTTATGGAAAACAGTTCTGTGACACTCCTTGGATATTTCACATTATTTAGGAATAAAACTTTACTCTCTTATCAATCTCATTAACCATTTCCTGCCTTTAATCTCCTACAGAGTTATTTCTGATGTTACTCTCACCTCATCACTGAAAAAAAAACTTCTTCCCTTCTGCTTTTTCAAAAATAAACAAAAAATTTCAAAATTATTCTTTTTTTTCCCCATTTTTCTTTTCTCCCTAAGGCTCTAAAAGACATATCACCTCTCCTCACTTCTCACTGAACAGAATTAACCCCTCAGTGGGACAGTACAATCTTTCCAAACATATGTGGGTTAGTGGGATATACTATCTCAATTCTTGAAGCTTTCACCACCTGTCACCAGACCATTGCGCGTCCACTCTCATCAAATAATCATTACCTCACAGGTGCATCATCATCGCCAATTCCAACTAACTATGACCAGCATAGTATTTTCTATTCCTTCTCACTTGCTCACACTAGTCACATACTCGGAGTACTTTCTGTGATCCCATACAAATGCTTAAAAAGGTGTTACCTCTTTCAAAGACAAAAATGTAAATAAAATAAATGAAAAATTTCCCAAAAAAACCTAACCATGCGTTATGTGTCATTCACTGTTACCACACCTACGCCTTCCACATCCTGTCATTCCTTGTTACCAGTCTTGTGGGTCTCTACTGTCATTCTTTGTTACCAGTAGTCACGTGTCCCACCCCCACCCTGTCTTCTCTTGTTATGTTTCCCCATATATTCTACCTTGTACGTAGGTGGCAGATACCCCCTGTAAATCTCGCTACCGGTCAGCACTCTTCACAGGAAAAAATCAACTCATCAAATCAGAAAAAAATTATATGCAATATGTCATTCTTTGTTACCATATCTGCACATTGTCTAAGTGATCATTACACGATTAGATCACTATCTCCCCTGGTTATTTAGCTAACTGTGGCCACAGTATTAACCCCTTAAGATACTCTATAAATTTAGTACCCTCCCCCTTTCAAAACAAACAAAATTATATTAACACAAATCAAAAACAAAACAAAAATTGGCTTAAAGAAAACCCCACAGCCTTGAGTCAGTTATCACTGATTACCTTCCATTCATAAGAATAAAAATAAACCCAGGATTTATCTGCGCATTACTCAAGGTATATCTGATTCAATATATGTATCCAGATTAAATAAATAGGCAACAGAAATTGCCACCAGAAAACATGGTCTAATATATCAATATGAACCTTTAAGAATAGATGTTATATTGGACTTATATCTCATCGATATATATCACTTTTCTTATCCAAAATGTATTACTCATTAAATGAAAAAAAACATTGAATATACATGATCATTTCCTGTTTCTTCACCTAACATGGACAACTCCTTATCTCGCATTACATCAACTGAATCCATCACTTTAGAGTTTCCAACTCACAGCTGCTTTGTTTAATAAACCAAAAAAATTAAATCAAAAACCCATAGCAGAAAAACATCAGTCCTACATTATGGACTTCATCTCCGCAAGACAGGAGACCAAAAAAACTTTACAATGAGATAAACTCGATCTTACTTTCTTTGTTATAAACAATATTCCAATTAACTTTATTTATTCTGGTGGTAAAAATGAACTGTTACTTGGCTTACAATATTAGCGTCTACTCCTTTAAACTCTGTATTTTAACGGACCTTTGTCTATGGATACAAAGAAATTAGCTCAAACTGTTATTGTAATCCGACTGCTTGCTAGCTCTAACAATGCAACGTATATTTAATTATTTATTAACATTTTCTTATATAAACCATATACAGTAGAAAATCCGAGGGTTTCCAAACAATACAGATTATGGATAAATCATGCATTCCATTTCTTCCACATGTTGCTGGCCAGTCAACCAGGAAGAATGTAAATACACAATCTCCTATCTCTAATCACCAAATTATAAGCACGGGAAAACCTACAACAAATATATGCAACTTCTTTAAAATTTATAGATTGGACAAACAAAGAAACTCTAATTATCAAAACAACCGCTACAGATTAGTTACTTCAGCAATATCCTCAGCAGACAATATACACCAAACAATCCAACCGCGGTCAAAAAATAAAAACAAACAAAAAAAAAATACTGTCATTTAAAGAATATTTTTTTTTAAAAAGTAGAAAATTTATTGCCAGCATAACCTTTATACCAATATGCTTGCTATAGTCTGCATGCTTTGCAAATAAACTAAAGAAATACTCTTCCTGACCCAAGCAATGTTGTTTACAACTTCTTGCCAAGTTTCTCGCTGCTCTCCTTATCTATTCTCTGACACAGAGAAGAAATGGGCGATGCGGGGGGGTTTAGCAAGCTGACAGTCTGCAAAATGCAGCGTTGTCTTTCCATGCCTTAAATTACGATCTATTTGTTTTATAATTAAAGATCGAAGTTTCTTCAAGCAATATTGGATTAGCACACTTTAACAGATGTTGAGAAAGATAAGGGTACACGAAATGCACCGACTTTACAATTTTTTCTACACATTTTTTTTTTATTTATTTTTTTAAATAGCTAATTTTTTTTTTTTTTTCAAACTTTGATTTTCTCAACTGACAAAATGTGAAAACCAACATCATTGAATCTCGCTGGGGCCTCCAACTGATAAACCAGATATTTATCTGATAAGATTAGATATGATAAATAACCCAAACCAAATTTATTTACTTTATTACCTTTAAATATAACGGCAACGCTGAAATGATTGCACACCCACACAACCTTGTTATAAAAGGTATGACAATGCTTTACTTAAAGAATAGCTTCATTACAGGTATTTGCAAATGCAGACTAACACAAGAAACATAAAATTGATTAGCTAATACTTAAAGAGTAATTCTAAATCAAATCAAAATGGACACCTTTCAAGGACAGTGATCAGCCATGATTAAACCTCCTTCATAGTTACCTCCAGCCCCCCCGTGCTTGCTGGTTCTTCCTCAACTGCCTTCCCCCTCCTTCTATCACTCTGATATTTAAACCTTTATCACATTAATTAATTAATTACTCATAAGCATTGAGTCTTATTGGCAAGCTCTGCTTTCAATCATGATGTCATAATTAACCCAACACCCAACTTCAGTGGCCTTGTGGGTCTACGCATGTGTGGCCTTGTTCCCATCTTATTCAGTTTGTGGAGACTAGCTTCCTGTCCTTGCTACATTATACTGTCAACATCACATTCTTAAGCTTCTAAAACCAAAAACAATATTCTATAAGAAATCACTTTTATAGCACGGTTCTGAATGATCGGCCATTTTATAATATTTATGCAAGTCATGGTTCAACAAAATGGCTGCTGCTTCTAACATATTATAACTGTTTAGCGCAAAGGGAAGGCCTCATACGCAGTGAATAGTACAGTGTGCAACAAGCTAAAGTCATCTGCAGCAATAATAGCGGCAGTCAGGAAAACAGAATATAATAAAAGCATAGATTTATTGATTAGTTGATTTTCTGTATTATCAGTCTGTTACGCACAGTATAACCCTCCACCTATATGTCTGTTACACACAGTATAACCCTCCCCCTATATGTCTGTTACGCACAGTATAACCCTCCACCTATATGTCTGTTACACACAGTATAACCCTCCGCCTATATGTCTGTTACACACAGTATAACCCTCCCCCTATATGTCTGTTACACACAGTATAACCCTCCCCCTATATGTCTGTTACAAGCAGTATATCCCTCCACATAAAATGTCTGTTACACGCAGTTAGGGTTACCAACTCATTACTTTAATCAGGGACACATATTAATTACACAGGTTCTGTGGCTGGTTTTCACCTGGTTTTAAACTGCCACACCTCAAGACTCCATTTCACCTGGTATTAAACTGCTACAGAACCTGTGTAATTAATATGTGTCCCGGATTAAAGGGATGAGTTGGTCACCCTACACGCAGTATAACCCACCACCTATATGTCTGTTACACACAGTATAACTCTCCCCCTATATGTCTGTTACACACAGTATATCCCTCCGCCTATATGTCCATACCTCCCAACTGTCACGATTTTAGAGGGACAGTCCCGATTTTCGGGTCCTGTCCCGCTGTCCCACCCGCGGCAGGCATTGTCCCGCTGCGGGGGGTGGCAGTTGGGAGACCCCCCAATCTAGTAGAATAGACGCTGTGCGCATGCGCACAGCGTCTATTCTCGTATGAAAATGAGGTTGCGGCTAATTAGCATAAGCCACGCCCTCATTTGCATACGCCACGCCCCCTTTTCGGACGTGTCCCTATTTCTTCGGATGAAAAGTTGGGAGGTATGTATGTCTGTTACACACAATATATCCCTCCACCTACATGTCTGTTACACACAGTATATCCCTCCACCTATATGTCTGTTACACACAGTATATCCCTCCACCTACTGTATATGTCTGTTACACACAGTATAACCCTCCGCCTATGTCTGTTACACACAGTATATCCCTCCCCCTATATGTCTGTTACACACAGTATAACCCTCCCCCTATATGACTGTTACACACAGTATAACCCTCCCCCTATATGTCTGTTACACACAGTATAACCCTCCACCTATATGTCTGTTACACACAGTATAACCCTCCGCCTATATGTCTGTTACACACAGTATAACCCTCCGCCTATATGGCTGTTACACACAGTATAACCCTCCGCCTATATGTCTGTTACACACAGTATAACCCTCCGCCTATATGTCTGTTACACACAGTATATCCCTCCACCTATATGTCTGTTACACACAGTATATCCCTCCACCTACTGTATATGTCTGTTACACACAGTATAACCCTCCGCCTATGTCTGTTACACACAGTATAACCCCCTGTCTCTCACCACTGTTCCTATTACTGCTACACATTATAATGTATACATCCTTATACTGGATATCTGTATTTAGTTGTATGCATATAGGACTGTGTATATGCCCCACAGATGTAAGTGCTTATTGTGTCTTTGTATATTAGTATGAACATGTACATTAAAGCAGCGAGCATTCTTTTATTAACATTTACTTAAAATTAAGGGATTATATGCACCTAAGCCTTGAAAGGAATTCCCCTGCTGATTAATGAAAGGATATTTCACATGTGCTCCCCAGTAAAAGACTTAAATACCAACAATTTTTAAATTCCTCTCATTCCAGATGTGTAAGGAGGTCTGCGGGACAGCCCAGCAAAAGTAAGTCCACAAAAATATTGTAACAGCAGATGGAAAGGAAAGCCCCATAGGGGTAGAACCACAGCAAGCATTGGGCAAGTCTGTATCAGCAAGCAGACATTCTTCATCAAGCGGCTGAGCTGTTATTAGCCCTCCGAGTCATGCAACGAAAACACACTCAGTAATCCACACGCTTAAAGGCAAACACGTTGGTTTCTTAGTAACTATGTAATAATACAACAATAATTAGCAATAACTGAAAGAGAAACTTCATATGTTATAACAACGATGTAAAAAAATATCATTTGCAATAACAAAAAGAACCTTCGTACCTATGTAATACTAGTTATGTAATCATAATAGCATTATAATTAGAACTAATTGGAGGGGAACCTTTGCAAAGGCGGGATTCAATTGATAGAAAGTTACTATCAATCAAGAGGTTTTTTATAAAAAAAAAAAAATCATAATCTTTGAAATTCATTATTTACAGGATATGTATGCGGGGCCGGCGGTAGCCGCTCAGCAGAGCCTGCAAGGCAGGGAGGCCCCAGGCTGGAGAGGCACACTCCCTGCTCCACTGACCCTGCTGCTGTGCGCTTCTGCTACTGTCCGCGCTGTGCCTGTCAGTGTCAACCTGTATGACAGCGCAGGCAGCGGGTTACAGAGCGGCAGGGCTGGCACTAGCCGCTAAGCAGAGCCTGCAAGGCAGGGAGGCGCCGGGCTGGAGAGGCGCACTTCCTGCTCCACTGACCCTGCTGCTGTGCACTTCTGCTACAGTCCGCGCTGCGCCTGTCAGTGTCAACCTGTATAACAGTGCAGCGCAGGCAGCAGGTTACAGAGCGGCTCCCCCTCTCTGTTACTGACGGCGCCATCCCCGACCACTCTTCCTCTCTACCCGGCATCTACGTCCTATGTGATTAGCAGCCTCTCTCCCTCCACCCGCTTCCAACATAGAGTTCCGGGCCCGGCCCCCGCCTCCTCCTTCCCTCCCTATGTGTGCTGGCGCGCTCCCTACCAGGCAGGCATTGAAACAAGAAACCTCATGCTGCTGTTTGCCCTTCCTGGGTGCACCCCGGTACCCATGTCACTATTTACTAAACAAACATATATACAGTATGTATATATGTGTGTGTGTGTATATATATATATACAAGTAAGGTCTAAGGATTTCTCCAGACAATGACCACTATTCAGTCAGCAATACAGATACATTGTTTCAATGCTGTTTGATATATCGCCATTTTAACCCCTTCAGTGGTGTTTTAAAAAAAAATCACCACTGTCTCCCCGAGTCCGGGCAGCGCCGCAGAACCGTTTATCAGCCACTGCCCGGCCCTGCGCCCCGGCGCCCCTTCCCTACATGCGGTGGCCCAGCTTGTCATAAGCCGGCACCGCAGGCTGTAATGCAACAGCCGGGGGTGCGGTGGAGCGGAGGGAGCCGGGCAGCGCTGAAGCTGCCTGAGTTCAGCGATGAACTCAGTAGCGCTGCCCGGTGCTAATCACTGGCAATCCTGGGAATTTTCCGCGCTTGCAAGCCTGGGCTGAAAAGTTCTCAAGATTACCAGTGAAGGGGTTATTGATGAAATCTGAACGTTGGTCATTGTTTGGAGTGCCGCATCTTTCGATCTTTATAATATATATATATATATACTAGGTGTTTCATCGCGCCCTACAGGCGCTCTTCACACCGTTGTAAGGGGCTACGCCCCATTAAAGTTATAAATATATTTTAATGTGAATTATGTTTGTTATTTGTGGATGAATGTGTTTAATTTTGGGTGGGGGGGATGGTGTTGGCAGGAAGGGGTGTGTTGAGTTAGGGATTTTGGTGGGGTGGTGTATAATACTTTGGCTTGGTGTAGAGTGCAGTTGTTGGTGGTATAGTGGTGCAAAGAGTGTGTGTGTTATTAGTTTGGGGTGGGGGTGGTGATGGTGGTATCAGGAAAGGGTGTGTTGGATTGGATATTTCAGTAGGGTGGTGCTGGCTATGTTGCATATATATATTTATATGCGCGGTGACCTGGGAAGTATGTTAGTGAGTAATGAGTACACCTGTGTGTCTGCGCTGTGACCGGGTAAGTGTCAGTGAGTAATGAGTACACCTGTGTGTCTGCGTGGTGACCTGGGAAGTGTCAGTGAGTAATGAACACCTGTGTGTCTGCGCGGTGACCTGGGAAGTGTGTCAGTGAGTAATGAGTACACCTGTGTGTCTGCGCTGTGACCTGGGTAGTATATTAGTGAGTAATGAGTACACCTGTGTGTCTGCGCGGTGACCTGGGAAGTGTGTCAGTGAGTAATGAGTACACCTGTGTGTCTGCGCTGTGACCTGGGTAGTATATTAGTGAGTAATGAGTACACCTGTATGTCTGCGCGGTGACCTGGGAAGTGTGTTAGTGAGTAATGAGTACACCTGTGTGTGTGATCTGTGAAGTGTCGATGAGTATGCCTGGGAACTGTGTCCACCTGTGTACCTTGCGGGTGACCTGGGAAGTGTGTCAGTGAGTAATGAGTACACCTTTGTGTCTGCGCAGTGACCTGGGAAGTGTCAGTGAGTAATGAGTACACCTGTGTGTCTGTGTGGTGACCTGGGAAGTGTCAGTGAGTAATGAACCCCTGTGTGTCTGCGCGGTGATGTGGGAAGTATCAGTGAGTAATGAGTACACCTGTGTGTCTGCGTGGTGACCTGGGAAGTGTCAGTGAGTAATAAGTACACCTTTCTGTCTGCGCAGTGACCTGGGAAGTGTCAGTGAGTAATGAGTACACCTGGGTGTCTGTGTGGTGACCTGGGAATGTGTCAGTGAGTAATGAACACCTGTGTGTCTGCGCTGTGACCTGGGAAGTGTCAGTGAGTAATGAGTACACCTGTGTGTCTGCGAGGTGACGTGGGAAGTATGTCAGTGAGTAATGAGTACACCTGTGTGTCTGCGTGGTGACCTGGGAAGTGTCAGTGAGTAATGAGTACACCTGTGTGTCTGCTCAGTGATGTGGGAAGTGTGTCAGTGAGTAATGAGTACACCTGTGTGTCTGCGCGGTGACGTGGGAAATGTCAGTGAGTAATGAGTACACCTGTGTGTCTGCGCGATGACGTGGGATGTGACGTGTCAGTGAGTAATGAGTACACCTTTGTGTCTGCGTGGTGACACTGGGAAGTGTCAGTGAGTAATGAGTACACCTGTGTGTGCCTGCCCGGTGACCTTGCTGCTGTGTGCAGGCCGGGGGGGGTGATGTGTGTGAGCGGGTTGCTGCTGCCTTGTGCAGGCCAGGGGTAACGGGGTGACGGGGTGACCGGGCCTCCCCCCCATTCCCCTAACTTATTATAGACAACCTTCTACTCTACCCCTTCTTCCCCAGACTTGCTGGCATCCCCCTCCCACATGTGACATACCTGTGGCGTCTGACACTCACAGGGCAGTCTTGCTTCACCCGGCCAACGGCAGATTGGAAATGCCTGAGAGGAGCAGCGGTGTAGCTAGGTGCCATGCTGCCCGGAGCAAGGGCATATTTCACGCGTTCCCCCCCCCCCCCCCGGTAATGAATTGGGGGCGTGGCTAACAGAATCTGCTGCGCTATATAAGAACCTGTAATAGAATCTGCTGCGCTATATAAGACACTAATGGAATCTGCTGCGCTGTATAAGACACTGTGACGGAATCTGCTGCGCTATATAAGACACTGTAACGGAATCTGCTGCGCTATATAAGACACTGTAACGGAATCTGCTGCACTACATAAGACACTGTAACGGAATCTTCTGCGCTATATAAGACACTGTAACAGAATCTGCTGCGCTATATAAGACACTGTAACGGAATCTGCTGCGCTATATAAGACACTATAACGGAATCTGCTGCGCTATATAAGACGCTGTGACGGAATCTTCTGCGCTATATAAGACACTGTAACAGAATCTGCTGCGCTATATAAGACACTGTAACGGAATCTGCTGCGCCATATAAGACACTGTAACGGAATCTGCTGCGCTATATAAGACACTATAACGGAATCTGCTGCGCTATATAAGACGCTGTGACGGAATCTGCTGCGCTATATAAGACGCTGTAACGGAATGTGCTGCGCTATATAAGACACTGTAACGGAATCTGCTGCGTTATATAAGAGGCTGTAACGGAATCTGCTGCGCTATATAAGACACTGTAACGGAATCTGCTGCGCTATATAAGACGCTGTAACGGAATCTGCTGCTATATAAGACACTGTAACGGAATCTGCTGCGCTATATAAGACACTGTAACGGAATCTGCTGCGCTATATAAGACACTGTGACGGAATCTGCTGCGCTATATAAGACACTGTGACGGAATCTGCTGCGCTATATAAGACACTAACGGAATCTGCTGCGTTATATAAGACACTGTGACGGAATCTGCTGCGCTATATAAGACACTGTAACGGAATCTGCTGCGTTATATAAGACACTGTGACGGAATCTGCTGCGCTATATAAGACACTAACGGAATCTGCTGCTATATAAGACACTGTAACGGAATCTGCTGCGCTATATAAGACACTGTAACGGAATCTGCTGCGCTATATAAGACACTGTGACGGAATCTGCTGCGCTATATAAGACACTGTAACGGAATCTGCTGCGCTATATAAGACACTGTGACGGAATCTGCTGCGCTATATAAGACACTGTAACGGAATCTGCTGCGCTATATATTATACACTGTAACGGAAGCTGCTGCGCTATATAAGACACTGTAACGGAATCTGCTGCGCTATATAAGACACTGTGACGGAATCTGCTGCGCTATATAAGACACTGTGACGGAATCTGATGCGCCATATAACATGCTGTAATGGAATCTGCTGCGCTTTATAACAACCTATAAGACACTGAGGCACAAGCATCATTATAGTTACCCTGAGGACCCCCAGACTGCTTACCTATTCCTGCACACCTCTAGGACTGAAGCACTGTGTCCAAGATTTCATGGGACCCCCAGAATGAAGCCCCCAGGCCAGGCAGCTGTTGTGACTTCAATAACCTTCCTCATGTTGTCTGACTGCTGCAAACGCCTGTCACATGTGGGAGGAGCATATGAACTCTGATCAGGCAGACAGCTGAGCACAGGCTGCGGATAACAGGAGCAGACGAGAGAGACCTCCTTAACCCCAGTGACAGCTGGACCAGGCCATGGTGTGTGCACCGGGCACCTCCTCCCTTGCAGCAGCAGCAGCAGCTCCTGAGCCTCCGGAGTCTGTACTTTCGGATCTTCAATCCGCCGCTGAAGACCCCGTCGGCGCTGGGCAGGGCAGACGCCGGAACTGCGCACGCTGCCCGTTAGTATAGTACAATGATTCACAGTACTATACTAATGGGCAGCGTGCGCATCGCCGGCGGCTGCCATGATGCTTGAACTTTTGCAGACCGCAGGGGGGGCGGGCCGGCGGCACCATGAGCTCCGGTGGCTCCGCCCTCCCTACGCCTCTGGTATGGAGTGTTGCTGCGCTGCGCTGCTCGGAAGCCGGACCGAGCAGCAGCAGGGCAGGAGGCAGGCAACGGGAAGGGCAGCCGCTGGCACACGCTGCCCCCCGTTAGTGTATGGTGATCAGGCAGGGATCATTTGCGGAGGGGGGGCGGGCCGGCGGCGCCATTCCACCAATCGGCGCCCGGAGCAGGAGCTCCGGTGGCTCCGCCCTCCCTACGCCTCTGGAGAGGAGCTACAGCCAGCCCAGTGCTTTACTATAAAGGAGGAGGCAGCTCTGCCGAGTCACAGCTGCATCATGCTTCTCTTCTCTCAGTCTGCGACTCGAGGTCAGCCTGAGAGGAGGCAGAGGCAGAGCTGCTCCCCCTGGCTGCCAGAGGCTGCTATGTCAGCACCACAGATCTGCAGCTGCGCAGACTTCATTTATTCACTGCACTCCCTTCCGCCCCCATGGACGCTGGCTGAGCTACATGTGTCTGTGAGTATTATAGATGTGTGGTATTGCGGGGGTGTAGTGCAGGCAGGCAGGGGGCAATATGTGTGTACTATCTCTTATATATTAGGCTACATGTGTGTGTGTATTATGTGTGGTGTGCGTGTATAAGGCTGGGTGGGGGGTGGAGTTTCATGTGCGACCCTGCCAAGCGTTATAGACACACTCTCAGGATGATTGACACATGTAGCCAAATATATAAGATATATATGCGTCCATGGGGTCGGCACTCCCAGTATCCAAACACAAACTTCACCCTGGTGCCCTCCTAATGGGATTTGTGGCCCATGCATATATCGTGGAGTGTGGCGGAACTCTTTTTGGTTTTAAGAAGATGAAATAAACACCTGACACAGGTATGTTCTGTCCAACGTTTCAATCCGAAGATTTTTATCAAGAACCTGATAAAAGTCTTCGGATTGAAACGTTGGACAGAACAGACCTGTGTCAGGTGTTTATTTCATCTTCTTAAAACCAAAGAGTGCCGCCACACTCCACAATATATATATATATATATATATATATATATATATATATATATATATATATATATATACAGGTTGAGTATCCCGTATCCGAGTATCCGTTATCCGAATTATTCCGAAAACCATACATTCCAGAAAGTGAAAAAAAAATATTTTTTTTTGCTAAAAACTCACTGGGGACATTTGTAACAGCACTACTGGTGACATGATATGTAACTGACACTATATATGTGCAAGAAAATGATTGCTTGGCATTCAAATTCAATATCTGTGATAGTACACAAATTTTGTTTCATGTTTTGAAACCTTGTTTTTTGAACAAATAAAATATATTTGTGTGTATTTTATGTGGTAATAAAATATATTTGTGTGTATTTTATGTGTTTATACAGCATACATGCAAGATACTTCAAAATACATAATTGAAATATTAAAATATTCCGAAGTACGGAATAATCCGTTATCCAAAATTCTCCTGGTCCCGAGCATTTTGGATACGGGATACTCAACCTGTATATATATATAGAGAGAGAGAGAGAGAGAGAGAAGAGATGTGCGTCCCGGCACTCTGACGTCCCCACGGACTTGCTCGCTACCGTGCCTTCCAGAAGGAGTGGAAATCCTTAGATAGCGGCAGTAGGCAGGCGGCACTCAGAGACTTGGTAGGTGCAAAAAACGTGTTTATTAAAATGAAATATATAACATATATACAATATGAAGTAGACTTATAAAAGTTCAAGTGGGAGAAACTGCTATGGGTCCAGTAAGATTATACGGTACTTGTTTCCTAGCACGGCGCCCGTCGGGGTTGATCGCATGCCTTAAGTTAAGGTACTTAAGGCATGCGATGGACGCGATGGACGCGATTTTCTGTCAATTACCAGCTTAATTGCCGGTAAAAGTGAAAATCGCATTGATCGGGTCCATCATGGGCCACCCGCGATGTGACCGACGCGATCAACGCGATTTTCCCATAGAGAACCATGTTAATTGAGTTTTTAAGTTAAAATCGCGTTGATCGCGTCGGTCGCGGGCCACCCGCGATGCGATTGACGCGATAAACCCGATTTTACATAGGAAACAATGGGAAATGGGCGAATATGGCCAATTTCTCATTGTATATGCCCCCGTCATGGGTATTAACTATGGTTAATGCCCCCCCATTGTTAACGCCACCCCACTATTGACGCCAACCCGAAGCATGGGGAGCACAGCGAGCCCGCGAGGGGCGGCGGTACGCGTCCTCCAACCTTTTCATACCCCCACTATCCACGTCGGCGTGGAGTTGATTCTATAAAGTGTGGCGAGCCCAACGCGTGGCGAGCGGACGCATATACCTGTGAAGTTATGCGCTTGCGCTCGCCACACTTTATAAAATCAACTCCACGCCAACGTGGATAGTGGGGGTATGAAAAGGTCGGAGGACGTGTACCGCTGTGCTCGCCACGCTTCAGGTTGGCATCAACAATGGGGGGGCAATTCAACCATGAGAGGGGTTTATTAATAAAAAATTGGGGTTTTGGGGCTTTTTACATAGAAATCAATGTAAATATGGGTCTCAGGAACCAATTTACATTGATTCCAATGTAAAAATCGCGTCGATCGCATCGCATGCGATTTGGTTGGCATGCGATGCGATCTACGCAATTTTTGCGGCTAGGAAACAAGTACTGATTATACCGACCACCGGGTATACACAATGCTGAGTGGCACAGCCTCAGTGGGCGGAAGATCAAGAGTAACTTTTTTTAGGAGAACAAGAGGTGGTTCAAAACAATAAAGCACCTCGGCTAGTGATTCAGAGGACCAGGGTTCTCAGCAAACCTCTACCTTAACAGGAAGCATCCCTTTAGGGGTCAGCACAAGGCGAGGCCAGGTTGGCCAAAGAAAATACCCACCCGCAGGGGAGGGCAGACGTGGAGGCAAAAAGGCTGGCAGACCACCGAGGGGCAAGTAGATCTTATCTTTAACCTCTCTTCTCATCAATAGTCGACTGCCGAGTCGTCGGTGCTGAGTAAGGGGTTGTCTTTTGTCCCCACAACACGCCCGGATCATTTTCAATGGAAACTTGACATGTACAAATTGCACGGAAATTTTAAATTAAAAGAATACCACGATAAAAATCCCAGCAAAGAAGATCACCAAGAGACTTTACCTACAATGATACAGAAATTAGGCCCGCAGTCGAGATTTGAACCACAGTTGACGAACGCAGCAATTAACACCTTCCACAGAATGTTGGAGACAGCAGGCACTCAAATACAGGATGGACAGTACTCTAACCTGTCTAATGATGAGAAAATAGCTTTAAATTGTCTAAAAGGGAGGATATTATAATAAGAGGGGCTGACACGGGGGGCTCTATCGTCATTCAGGACCTGTCAGCATATGAGGCAGAATGTAATCGACTACTGAATGATTCGCCCACAAATGGTCGACTGGATAGTGACCCCACAAGAAAATATCAGTCGGAACTAAAAGCACTGTTAGATCAGGCGAAGACGAACGTCCTGATATTTTACTCAATATCGAAAATCCATAAAAAAAACACCAATCCCCCTGGCAGACCAATCATATCTGCCAGGCAGAGGCATAGGGAGGGCGCCGATGGGGCGCAGGGCGCCACCTTTTCCCCTCCCCCCCCTCCGCAAATGAGCTGGAGTCCGGCACTCAATAATTAACACACTAAGCGCAGCGGGCTGCCCTGCCCGGCTGCCTGCCCTGCTCACCTGACACCCGGCCCCTGCCGCCGCGGCCGTGAAACCGATGGAGACTCACGGTCTTCAGCCTGGCCAAGCTGCTGCTGCTTGGGCCGGCTCCCGGCCAGCGCTGTGCAGCAGAAATAAGGAGAACTCCTCCCAGTCCCCTGCACCTGCTACACAGTCACTCCCTCCTCCCTGGCTGCAGCAGCATCATCATCCTTCCCAAGCGCTGGCTGTAGCCTGGAGGTGGTTTTCTGCTGCTGCGTCGCCCTGCTGTGCTGTATATATCTCTCCTCAAAGATAAATAATTATCGGAACAATCATGGGGTATAGGGGATTGGTGGGGCCCAGGTGGAGGGGTTGGGGGCACGAAATATACCTTTGCTCCGGGCACCATGGCACCTAGCTACACCGCTGCTGCCAGGGCGTCTTTCTGTGAATCCATTGCCATATATTTGGACACCTATTTACAACCCTGTATCCAACAAACGTATTCCCATTTAAAGGACTCAAACATGTTGCTGCGCAAGCTACAGGAGATAACGGAAATACCTCCAGACGCGCTCATGGCAACAATAGATGTCACGAGATTTTATAAGTGCATCCCGCACGTTGAGGGTCTGGCAGCTACAAGAAGACTGATTACTGGTAATCCTAACTACGGTGGACCAGACATTGATTTCTTCATGCAGTTACTACAATTCACATTACAGCACAACTACTTCCCACATAACGGCCAGTTCTTTATACAACGGACCGGATGCACAATGGGGTTCCCGGTGGCCCCGACATTCGCGAACGAAGTGGAGAGAGACATCTTCTTTGTACAGGAAGAGATTTTGGAGAAAGTATTTGTATATTATAGATACATTGACGACCTCCTACTGTTTTGGTTGGGCACCAAAGAGCATTTGGAACATATCATTCACAGACATAATGACTCAAATAGCCCAATTAAGTTTACGAACGACAGCAGCCATAGTTTGACATTCTACCTAGACCTACAAATTATGATCAATGAAGGGCAGATCATTACTAAACAATATTCTAAACAGACAGACAGGAACACCTTATTAAGGCACGATAGTTTTCATCCACTGGCAACTATTAAGGGGTTGCCTTTTTCTCAATTTACCAGGGTTTGCCGATCAAACAGCGATCATGCCACGATGGTAGTTCAATTAGATGAAATGGTGACTAAATTTCTCCAGAGAGGGTACCCACCAAAATAAAAGCATTGGCTATTTCACGGCAAGATCTCCTGGGTAAAACAACAGAAAAGGAAGACAAAATTAAGAAGGAACCTTTCCCTTGGGTAAGCCAGTATAATACGATCAGCAAAGCAACCAATAAGAGAGCGAAACAATTGTGGCCCATGATCTCTTCCGACAGGGAATTAAAATCATTACAGAACAATAGGATTATGCCAAGCTACACACGTAGCAAAAGCATAAAAGATCTGTTCGTCAAAACTGAAATTAGTAAATTTAAGAAAGTCACCACTTGACATTTTCTGCCCAGAAAAAATGTCTGCTATCGCTGTTTAGGGTAATTACCTAACCCCTGGGAATTACATACTGCATCAGCACACGGGTAAACGCTTTGAAATCAAATGGCCACTAACTTGTAGTTCCAAGTATGTGATCTATGTAATAATCTGCCCGTGCAGTTTATATTTCGTAGATAAAACTGAATGCCAACTGAAGGAGCGAATAGCACAACACCGTAATGCGATCAGGGCCGCCCTGGCAACAGGTATAGGAGAACCACCGGTTGCTCGCCATTTCATGGAACAAAGACATGGCATAGCAAAATTACAATATAGAGCCATTGACCATGTCCCTAGTACGCAGAGAGGTGGCAATCGGGGAAGGTTTTTAATGCAGCTTGAATCAAGATGGATTTTCCATCTTGACACTCATAAGGCAAAAGGTTTAAACGAGTCCCTGGGATTAATACATTTTCTTTAGTTTATTCCAAAGTTCTCTTGGGCCCACCGATACTGGGATAAATATCGAGATAAACATTGTATGGATGTACAGGTAATCAGGTGCAGTCACAGAGTAAGAGGAATAACAGAGAAATTATTTAGTAAATGAGTAATACAGGATTTTTATTATACACATAAAAAGTTTTTCCGAACAGTCAGCAGTAAACCGTCTGTATCTAGGTGGCAAGTTGTTTCTTTTTGATATTTTGGATTTATATTGTGTGTCTTTTCACTATAAATGTAAGATATTGACACCTGGCATGTCGACAGCCAGCTCCATGTAGACGGAGCGATCCCTGGCATGCACGCACACTTGAGATATGTAATATTAATACAGGAGCTACTGTATTATCTTATATGGGTGCATTATCCTCGTATATATGGGTGTGGTATAGGGTACTGACAGTCATTAGCCCGACTGACTCAGATTGCATGGTGAGCGCAACAAAGCCCCTTGCAGGCTCACTGCGCTCGCCACCAATTCTATTCTCCCTCTATAGGGGTTGTGGAGCCCCACGAGGGAGAATAGCCCGTGAAACGTGGGGCATACGCTTATGGTAATGAGCCCAATCAGCCCTTCACGCCCCGCTCCACCCCCTGCTCGGATGGTTCCGTGCGATCATTTTTTGCACGGCCCTCACGCTGTGTTCGTACGTGCACAGATACGCCTCTGCACATGCGCAAACACCAACCATCGTCGTTCGTCCGCATTCGGAGCCATCCGACTCAATCAGAATAAGGGCCTAAGAGCCTATGGGCCTTATTCTCGTTCACTCTTTCTTACAAAATCCTTCTTAGATGGACAAAACCATGTGCACTGCAGGTGGGGCAGATGTTACTTGTGCAGAGAGAATTAGATTTGGGTGGAGTTTTACTTCAAAGTGAGATCTATATTGCAGTGTATAGATAAAGCAGCCAGTATTTACCCTGCACAGAAACAAAATAACTAACCAAAATCTAATTCTCTCTGCACATTTTACATCTGCCCCACTTGCAGTGCACATGGTTTTGTCCATCTAAGAAGGATTTCGTCAGAAAGAGTGAACTAGAATAAGGCCCTATGTGAGGTTAAAGTGAATAGTTGTGTAATGAGAATACAATTGTTCTAATCTGGCATAATTTGAACTGGGGGTGCTATTGTGGGGCCATGCTAATTTTTTTTATACCACACCCCCTCCTTTTCGACGCACGCCTTAGGCGCACACCATTTTTTTGAGGTGTTGGGGCTGTAGGGAACAAATTTTGAATTTGGGAGGTGCACCAAATACGCTAGTGCCAACTCTACCTCTTCCTGCTGGTGGGGGGGAGGGGGGGTGTAGGTGTATTGTAAATCAGATTGTGCTACTGTGTGGTGTATCATGAAACGGGGGTACTACTATGTGGCTCCATACTTGTAAGACCAAGCTCTTTTTTTTTTTGCTGAAAAGGCGCAGGAGGGCACCAAAACACCCTAGCACCGGCCCTGTATGTACGTTTCCATAATCATATTATTGTTTGCATTCGGTGTTACTATTATTACTGATGTTTAGCCTTCTGCAGCCAGTGGTGGATCTTGTTAGTGGCGGGCCCAGGTTCAAGAATATGAATTGGGCCCCCTCCTCTACCCCAACTCTGGGAATACCTCTTGGTCAAGGGGGGAAATTTACTAAGGTGAAATGGCTACGAATACATCTGTCACTCATCCCCTGTGTGTATAGCACTGGGCGGGGTTACAAGAGTGATTGACAGCATTATACACACATAGTTTCTGCCTTAGGACACACCCCCACCCCCCCACCCAGCGTTATACACAAACCCGCCGCCCCCTAGGGATAGACCAGCGTTATACACATCCCCACCCCCTTGGAAAACACCTCCCCCCACCCACAGCCAGGGCTACAGCACACGCCCACCATCCACCATTATACACCACAGGCAACAGGTGAGCGGCTGGTCTGGTCGCAACCCCCCCCCCCCCCCATCGGCGGGTCTGCACCACCCCAACCCCAGGATCAGCGGGTCTACCCGCACAAACCCCGCCCCCCCACCTGAGCAGCGGGTCTGAGCACAGACCCCCACCCAGATCAGCGGGTCTGCCCGCACCCACCCGGATCAGCGGGTCTGCCGGCTGCAACCCCCCGGGTCTGCACCCCACCATCGGCGGGTCTGCACGCACCACCCCCCCCCCCCCCGAGCAGCGGGTCTGCACGCACCCCCCCTCCCCGGATCAGCAGGTCTGCACCACCCGACCCCAGGATCAGGCCCGCACAACCACCATCCCCACTCCCCCTTGAGCAGCAGGTCTACCGCACAACCACCCCACCCACCCCCCGGATCAGCGGGTATGCACACAACGCCCCCCACACCCCCCCCCCCCGAGCAGCGGGTTTGTACGCGCACACACCCCCGGGATCAGCAGGTCTACACCGCACCAACAACAGGATCATTGGGTCTGCCCGCACCCCCCCGGATCAGCGGGTATGCACGCAATGCTCCCCCCAGGATCAACGGGGGTCTGCCCGCACAACACCCCACCCCCCCTGGATCAGCGGGTCTGAGCGCGGGTCTGCCCGCAACCCACCCGCCGCAGTAGTGGGTATGCCCGGCCGGAGCGGCAGGTCAGCACGCACCCCCCTTCTCACTGGAGCAGCGGATATGCCCGCACCCCCCCCCCCCCCTCGCTGGAGCAGTGAGTATGCCCTGCCCCACCCGGAGCGACCGGATTGACCACCTCCCCCCTGAAGCAGCGAAGGGTCTGCCGACGCAGCTGATCATAGAGCGGGGGGGGGGGGGCATACCTACTGCTCCAGGGAGTTGCAGGCATACCCGCTGCTCCTGGGGGTCATGGTGACAGAAATTGAAAGTTGGGGTCCCCCAGAATTTCTAAAAGGCTCTTGGCCTGGCTCTGGTTCCCAAAATACAGAGGACAAAAGAGTAGGGGTTCCCCATATCATTAAAACCAGCGCTGGGTTCTGCTGTGGAACTAAGATTCCCATCATACCAATGAATGCCCCAAATGGTGGGGCATGTAGTTCTTCAAGTCCCAGTATGCGGGGAGGCTTGCTGGCACTCATAAGTCTACAGCAGAACCCAATAGTTAATAATTCTAAATTTGACACTGGAATCAGCCTCGGGCTTCAGGCAGGGTTAATTTTGGAGGGGGTCCCTTCAGCAGGGTAATGCCACAGCCGGGGGACACTTATTATATAAGGTCCCGTGGCCAAAGCATTAACCCTGTGGCTGGTCAAGCCAGGCAGGAACCCTGGGGGATTGGTTGCCCCTCCAATGTATGGCTTCCCCTTTCCAGAATTAACCCTTCCCTGCCTGAAGCCCGGGGCTGATTCCAGTTTCAAAAATAGTTTTTTTTGTTTTTTTTTATAGAGTTATTAATTATTGGGTCGTGCTGTGGAACTATGAGTCCCAGTAAGCCTCCTCCGCATACTGGGACTTGGAGAACCACATGACCTAGCATGCAGGTCATTAATGGGCCTGTTGGAACTCAGCAGAACCAATAGCCCAATAAAGAGACACATACAGCTGAAAAGTTAAACTTTATTACATCCTGAGCCCATACATACTGATGGTCACCTACCTTCACATGAAGAATTGGTCCAGTAGTAAAACCATATGGGTACCTGTGGAAGGATATTATACTCAGGCGTGGATCACGTCCTCTGTGTTCCAAGTAGCATCCACGCGAGGAAAAAGAACAAACACCAGAGGGACTGGGAGTAGCGGAATGTTTACATTCTCCACTCCTCCCCCGAAATGCGTGATTGGCCCCGAGCGGCCAATCAGGAGCCGAGTTTCTCGAAAAACATTATTCGCTTCTCTGCAAAGGATTTGGGTATTGGCGTTTTTTTTTTTTGGCGCATCGAATCGAATGCAGATCGAAAGTGTCCTAAAAACCATTCGATGTGGATTCGATTCTGCTTCTATCAGTAAAATCGAATCGAAATTAGCCAAAAATCGATGCATGTGTACACAGCTTTAGACTGCAGGGAGAGGGGGTTAGGGTAGAGATAGATAGATAGATAGATAGACAGACAAACAGACGGACGGATAGGTGAAATGATTTTGCCATCCCATTCTGTTTCTATGGGGCAGATGTATTAAGCCTGGTGAAGTGATAAAGCGGTGATGAAGTGTAAAGTGATAACTCACCAGCCAATCAACTGACATTTTGCAAACACAGGGGCAGATGTACTGTATGAAGCAGTGATAAGGGAGGAGAAGGGATAAAGATAAGGGAGGAGAAGGGATTCAGGGGTAGATTTATGAACTGACGATCAGGGGAATATACGCTATCCCCGTGCCTTATGGCAGGGGATAGCGCTTCCCCTGATCTATGACACCCGCTGAGCGGGTGTCTTACGTGCGGCGCTGTGGGGCAGGAGGCATAGCGCAGCTGCAATATTTTGTAGTGCGCGCCTGCCTCCTGCCTGATTTATGAATAGTCAGCATCGCTGACCGTTCCGCCGCCTGCAGCTATCGACATCAACAGCTGCAGGCGGCGATGCCCTATGCCCACAGCAGGGACAGCGCTGCCCCTGCTGCTGGCTCCGAGCTGCGCTGGGGATCTCGTGTGAGTAGCGAGATCCTGTGCATGCCCAGTCCAGCCAGCCGGAGGGGGAAGGAGACGGTGCATCAGTATTAACTGATGCGCTGTCTCCAGGAGGGGACATCGCCAGAGGGGGAGTTAACGCTCCCCTGTTTCGGCTGGCAAAATGTTGATATATCTTGTCGTGTCCCCTCCTGCTTCGCCTCGCTAATGATAGCGGCTGCAATAATAAATCTACCCCAAAGTGCCTGGTACTTTATCACTGGCCAATCAGCTCCTGACTCTCCCTTTTTAAACCCAGCCTGTAACTTAACAGTCAGGAGCTGAATGGCTGGTGATAAAGTACCAGGCACTTTATCACTTCTCCTCCCTTATCACTGCTTCATACATCTACCCCTCAGTTTACTGGCTTGGGCATTATCACCTTCCACTGTACCACCACTTTATCACTTTTCCAGACTTGATACACCTGCCCCTTTGTTTCAAAATTTGTTTTGAAATTCTGGTACTTGTTTCCTAGCACGGCCACAACGATCATGATCGTGGGCATCGTGAGGAAAAATCGGGGGCATCGCAGCCATCGCATGCACTAAAAAATCGGGTGCGATGGCACCGACGCGATGCCCGCGATTTCCTCATAGGGAACAATGTTAAATGCCTCAATTTACCCGCGATGCCCCCGATTTCCCATAGGAATCAATGTTAAATGGCTCAATTTACCCAAATCATCATAGGGAACAATGGTAAATGGGCCAGAAAACCCAAAAAACACAGCTGAACAGTGAAATGTCCCCCCAAAAGTAGTTTACGCCACCCCACGATCAACGCGAACCCGAAGCGTGGCGAGCGCAGCGAGCCCGCGAGGGGCGGCGGTACGCGTTCTCCGACCTTTTCATACCCCCACTATCCACGTCGGCGTGGAGTTGAGAATAGAATAGTGTGGCGAGTGCAGCGAGCCACCGAGCCCGAAGCGTGGCGAGCGCAGCGAGCCCCGCGAGGGGACGCGGATACCTGTGAAGCGCGCGAAGGGACGCGTTTACCTGTGAAGGTATCCGCATCCGCTCGCCACGCTTCGGGCTCGGTGGCTCGCTGCGCTCGCCACACTATTCTATTCTCAACTCCACGCCGACGTGGATAGTGGGGGTATGAAAAGGTCGGCGGACGCGTACCGCCGCCCCTCGCGGGCTCGCTGCGTTCGCCACGCTTCGGGTTTGCGTTGATCGTGGGGTGGCGTCAACTACTTTTGTGGGGACATTTCACTGTTCAGGGGTGTTTTTTGGGTTTTCTGGCCCAATTACCATTGTTCCCTATCATGATTTGGGTAAATTAAGCCATTTAATATTGATTCCTATGGGAAATCGGGGGCATCGCGGGTAAATTGAGGCATTTAACATTGTTCCCTATGGGGAAATCGGGGGCATTGCGTCTGGACCATTTAAGCCTTTTTTAGCCGCATACGACGCGACCGACGCGATATTGACTTTTTTCAATGCATTTCAATGGGAAAATCGGGGGCATTGCGTCGGTCGCGTCGCAGACCACTAAAAATGACACACGATGCCCGCGATTGTGGCCGTGCTAGGAAACAAGTACCGAAATTCTCATTTAAAATCCTAATTTGAGATCAATATTTCATTTTCTCTCCACCGCTTAGGTTTGTTACTTTCTCATCTCATATACCACTGTACTTATTCTAGGCAAGACGTAAATATGATCACAGTGGTAGTGTGCCCCCTTGTGGATACTCTTTAGAGAATCTGAATATTAAGCGATACGGTACCTGATGAATATTTTGTTGTATAGATACGTTTATAGGATCAAAGTTCCAGATGTTCAACCCATTAGTACTGGGAAACCATTGCATTAAACTGAGTTACCCAGCCATTCGGTTGTTGGAGGAAACAGAGCTTCTTTAAGTTGGCGGACTCATTACAGTCCATGCGGCTGCATCCAGTCCATCTCGGAAACACCTACAAGTACCGTAGACTAGACGAGATTTTCCTTTCTGATTTTGTGTTTACTCTAAGGATTTGATTAGCAGCAGATCACAGGCTGCAAAGCTGGGCTGCTGGCATGTACAAATCTCTCGCCGTGTATTCGTTTTCATTTAACATTCTTCTTGTCTCTTTGCATATGGCTTCAAATCTGTCTGCGCTTTCATTCCAGGCAAATTATGGTCAGCAAGGCTCACATCCTTTCATCATTCCTGGCAGGAACACAATACGCCTCATGTTTATAGTTCTGAAAAAAAAAAATCGCTGAAAAATTTCTATGGTCTGAATTCTGTGAAGTTTCTATTTTATGTAATATCTTTGGTATATGCTACAGGGCCTGTCCTCTTGAACATTTTACATTTTGATGATATACTTTAATAAATATATATATACAGTATATATATATAAACCAACGCGGGTGCGGCACTCAGCATGAATAATAGATTCTCAGATGCCAAGGTAGTGATCAACATTTCAATTTTATGAAAAAAAATTGTCATCAGGAATCTGATCAAATTAAAATGTTGATCATTTCCTTGGTATCTGAGAATCTATTATTCGTGCTGTGAGTGCTGCACCCGCGTTGGACTATTATCCAATTCACCTTGTGAAGGCACTGGGTGAAGGCAACACGATCCTTTCCTGCTGTGACCTCCGTTGCTGCAAAGTGAGCTGCCACTAAACAATAGGAAACTTTACCAAAACCGCCGGTACTTGTTTCCTCGCACGGCGCCCACGATTTTCAATCGTATGGCATCTTATGCATTGTATCGCATGCCATATAGCCGCATACGATGCAAGCGATGCGATGCGATTTTAAATTGTATAAGCACCCTAATGTGTGTTTTCAATGTTAAATGGCCCCCCTATACAATTTTTAATTGTATAAGCACCCTAATGGTTGCTTACAAAGTTAAATGCACCCCCACGCCACCCCCACTATCAACGCCAACCCGAAGCGTGGCGAGGGGTGGCGGTACGCTTTCTACGACCTTTTTATATCCCCAGTATCCACGTCGGCGTGGAGTTGATCTTATATAGTGTGGCGAGCGCAGCAAGCCACCGAGCCCAAAGAGTGGCGAGCATAGCGAGCCCCGCGAGGGGACGCGTATTACTTTACATGTATTCCTTCGGGCTTGCTGAGCTTGCCACACTATCTAATATCAACTCCACGCCGACGTGGATGGTGGGGGTATGAAAAGGTCGGAGGATGCGTAACGCCGCCCCTCGCGGGCTCGCTACGCTCGACACGCTTCGGGTTGGCGTTGATAGTGGGGGTGGCGTGGGGGTGATTTTAACATTGTAAGCACCCATTACGGTGCTTATACAATTAATAATCTTATAGGGGAGCATTTCACATTGAAAGCACCCATTAGGGTGCTTATACAATTTAAAATCGTATCCCTTCGCATTGTATGCCATTGTATGCCATATACAATGGTATATGATTTTAAATTGTATAAGATTGGGTGCCATCGCGTCGCATCACATCACATACCATTGTAAGGCTTATGGTATACGATGCGATGGGTGCCGTGCTAGGAAACAAGTACCAAACCGCCCATTGATAGATGTCCTTAAATTGGCCAAATTTATAATGTCATAAACAAGGTTCAAGGTGTGTGTAATTGATGTGTGTCAATTATTGGTAACTAGTCGTTCCCGGGATGGCAGATCACAAAGCCACGCCCCCCAAAAATTGGCGTGTGCCTACGCCGTGCGCACTGTCCCTCCTGACGGGGATCAAATGTTGGGAGGTATGTATTACATAAATAAAGCATGTACAGAAAACGTGTCATTATCATTTTTTTTATTTTTTATTTAACAGACTGTTTCATGTATATTTATATATGAAAATTTGTTATCCCTGGTTATATTCAATAAGCATATTGACTTTTTGGGATATTAAAACATATTCAATAATGCTCTGTTTCTGTGTTCTAAAACAATTCATGTGTCAGACTTGATTTCAAATTTCACTACATTTATGCTGGGAGTTGCTTGATTTTCAGTAACTCATGAATTAGTTTGTGATTACATTTTGGTAGAACTCATGAATCAATATATAGCAAATTCAGATTTTGAACTAAATATAATAGTGAATTTGGTTAAAACCTGAAGATTGTTTTTTTTTTTTTTTTTAAGTTCATAACAAATTGTACCCCACACTCCAAGGGGTAAAACTGTATATCCCTGCGTTTGTGTCGCATGATTTGCCGGCCGCTGGGATCAGAGTTAGTGCATGTAAAATGCGCAGGAAAGCGTTCTCTGCTCCAAGTGTTTTGCGCCAAATAAACTCCTGCAGATAGGAGTCAAGGTATTGGTGCGCAGTGCCCCTGTGTCTCTTGCTCCTCCACTTGCATGACCCCCAGAGCCTTTCAATGTCACCACTGATAGTGAGCATAGATGGTTACCACGAAATTGTAGCGGTGGTTGACGCGCGCATGTTGGTAACCTGCCTGCTCAAGTTGCTGAGTGTTTTACGTGCGCCAACAGTCAGAGTATATAGTGGTACCCGGTTCAATATTCATCTGGGTGGCGGACATCGGGGTGCTGGCGTCACGGCTGGCCACAAGTGTTACAAAACATTCACCTGTCTCGCAGGATATGCCACCAAACAGCCACTGCTGAGGCAGGACGCGTCCAACATGATTTTTTGACAAATAAACTTTCATCCACCTCAACTATTTTGCCAGGCCTGCCAATCCGGCGTTGGGGCTGTGACATCAAATCCAGGGTACACGCCTCCCGCATAAGGTTGTTGTAAATCACGGCATTTTTGGAGGAAATCATGAGGTGGTGCTCATAAAATGTTATGCTTGTTAGCTCCTCCTCCCGACTGTCAAAACACCGACAGCCGAGTTCCCGACGACTACCTGCTATTTTCCCTCGTGGGGGTCCACGACTGCTGACTGACTACGCTAACTACGCTGATTCTCACAGGGTCGCTAGATTGACCACGCTAACTACTTAAGCGGCCACGGGAACACGCTCTATTGACTACGCTAACTACTGAAGCGGCCATGGGAACACTATTCTGACAGGGACGCTGACTACGCTGGGCGCGGGAACACTACGCTGATTCCGACAAGTACAATACGCTGACTAAGTAACTGCCGCTGTGAAAGTACACAAGTACCATAATATTTATTTTTGGTTTTATTAGTTCTTTTTACGCCAGTTATTGTACTTGTTATTCCACAGTGCATGGTGGAATCCATAGTGAATTTACTTTATATAAACTAATTTATGTTTTCATTGGTTATTAATACTAAATTTACTTATTGTTATATGTATACAATTATATTTATTTTAGCATATTGCAGCAATATATTTTTTATATTTTCTTTGTTCTTTAGTCATTTGTTGATCCATTAATTGTTCCATTTTCTCTATGTTTTTTGGCTTGCAACCATTGATCAGCAGCTTGGCCATACAATGTTTACATTATTTCACTATATTATTTTATTACAATATAATTTGTATACAAAGTATTTTAATTGGATGGATGTTGTTTTTCGTGTTGTAAAACCAGAGCTGGTGGCTGCCAATCATAAAATTTGTGGACCAACAGAAGCACAAACCTGCGCACAACCACATAACTGGATGACATAAGGATGACATATCAGCACAATTTAATAAATGTAATTATGATTGCAGAATTTCTTTACAAAAAATGATTGTCCTTCATTGCCATGAAAAAAATGCTGATAAAATGGGGCGCTGTGATTCAAGAAAGTTTTGGAACCTCTAGGTGAGAAGTACACGTGCTAGATTTTATTCAAATGTAATTTAGGTAGACCAGGTGTTTTGTTTCTACTTACCTTAAAGGTACTTATCTGTTAGTTGGGCGCCCACTAAGCTATTTGCTTAGTTTAACACGTCCCCTCGCCACACTATATAAAATCAACTCCATGCCGACATGGATATTGGGGGTATGAGCGTAGTAACTATAGTGGGCGCCCAACTAACATATAAGTACCATCTTTTCACACTCACATATAATTTCTGCCAAACTGGGATGGACTGGTGCTCTACAAAAGCCCTGGCATTGTTATGGGCACAGGCGGCGCAATGACAAAGGGCATTGTCACGGCTCATGAGGGTGTGGACTTATGTCTCTGTATAAGTAAAACAAGACATTTTTTCCCTCAGCACACTGAGCAATGCTAGTAACCAATCTAGAACACTACATGATAATAGAATTCAGAGATATTGGTTACATATACCTGCGCAGGTGTATGACATGCCCCCAAGCCACGTCAAGGCTTCTCTGTATATTGGGGGTCCCTAGCGCTATATCTAGGTGCAGGGTGCGGCACCCCAAAAAACCATCATAAGCTGGGAAGCCCAGTGGGTCCTGATATGCCACATGGAGTAGTCCGGGGTTGCTCCAAGGTAGGTAGCTCTTAGTTTGGATATATCAAGTAAGGAGCCATTATCATGTGGCTCCTTGCTGGTTAATCGTAGACCCAATTTAGGGTAACGGTGGTGTGGGGTGCGGTGCTCCTGGACTGGATGGGCTGGGTGGCTTTAGTGCGGCATGCCCTTACATTCTATTAACACTTTTCCCTCACTAACACTACCTCTATCCTATTTTAATTACATTCATTTATCTCTCTCTTTTTATATAGCTTCGGCTTCCTATCACTAATTATTAACACTTAGTATATCACTGGCATGCCGCGCTGGGCTTCCCAGCTTATGATGGTTTTTTGGGGTGCCGCACCCTGCACCTAGATATAGCGCTAGGGACCCCCAATATACAGAGAAGCCTTGACGCGGCTTGGGGGCATAGCATACACCTGCGCAGGTATATGTAACCAATATCTCTGAATTCTATTATCATGTAGTGTTCTAGATTAGTTACTAGCATTGCTCAGTGTGTTGAGGGAAAAAATGTCTTGTTTTACTTACCCAGTATTTAACCCCTCCCTCATGCACCTGGGAAATGCTACTGAACTAATTGAGCATCTACCACTATCTGTATGTATGTTGTTAGAGGCAGAAGGGAGCCCATATTAGGAGGAGATGTGGGTCCTGATATGCCACATGGAGTAGTCCGGGGTTGCTCCAAGGTAGGTAGCTCTTAGTTTGGATATATCAAGCAAGGAGCCATTATCATGTGGCTCCTTGCTGGTTAATCGTAGACCCAATTTAGGGTAACGGTGGTGTGGGGTGCGGTGCTCCTGGACTGGATGGGCTGGGTGGCTTTAGTGCGGCATGCCCTTACATTCTATTAACACTTTTCCCTCACTAACACTATCTCTATCCTATTTTAATTACATTCATTTATCTCTGTCTTTTTATGTAGCTTGGGCTTCCTATCACTAATTATTAACACTTAGTATCTCACAGGCGTGCCGCACTGGGCTTCCCAGCTTATGATGGTTTTTTGGGGTGCCGCACCCTGCACCTAGATATAGCGCTAGGGACCCCCAATATACAGAGAAGCCTTGACGCGGCTTGGGGGCATAGCATACACCTGCGCAGGTATATGTAACCAATATCTCTGAATTCTATTATCATGTAGTGTTCAAGATTGGTTACTAACATTACTCAGTGTGATGGGGAAAAAATGTCTTGTTTTACTTACCCAGTATTTAACCCCTCCCTCATGCACCTGGCAAATGCTACTGAACTAATTGAGCATCTACCACTATCTGTATTTATGTTTCTGTATGTCAGATGGCTGAGAAGAGCGCTTAAAGGAGGAGCTTCTCAGCCAAGCATTTAGGTTGGACCGGCCCATCGGGACATAGGAGTACCAGATGGCCTGGGCCATGGTGCCCAGGTCTATTGATGGATACGTAGTTCTGCTCTCCCCTGGGATGGGGCTGCTACAGTTGGCCACACTGTCGCTGCTGTAAGGGGTGATCGCTGGGTGATGGACCCTCCGGACGCCACAATCATCCTCCGTACACGATGTCACTTCTGCTCTGTCACCTGCTACCACTGGCACCCAACACGCTGCCACTTCTCCCCAAGGGAGAGATGCTCTAACATTCCCGGCGAATGTGTCAATTTACCTGGGGGGTTTTTTCCGCTGTAATTACGACGCAATATCCCTTTAATCTTCTCCATATTCTCTATCCTTTTGATTACCGCATTCACTTTGCGGTATTGTCCCCCCTGCTGCGATCTCCGTTTTTTCTTTTTTTATCTTCTGCGCATGCGCCCGTGCTGAGCTGTGCGGACATATGGGCGCCGCCTGTGCCTGTCCCGTGATTGGCTAGATTTTTACAATAATTTGGTATGCTGCTGATATAATAAAAAAAATTGGGAAAAAAACACAACATAAACCAAAATGTAAGAAATAAAATAAAGAATAAAGGCACCACAAACGTCACTGCAAAAATACCCACCAATTTCAAAACTATATTACTACCTCTTCGCAACCCCGAAGTGGCGAATTAGAACGAGGCTCTGATTAGCGCGGTGGGGCTTACAGCATAAGGTGCGGGTGCCTTTCCAATACAAAGTTATGGGGAGCCAGGCGCGAAGTGAAAGGCTGAAGAATGCGGAAGTGCAGGGAGCGCACTGACACTGCCGGAGGACAGAGAATATGGAACAAGCACAACGGCACCGTTAAAGACGGCTGACTGCGATGAAAAAGGTTAGAGAATCTCACCCCAAGTCACACTGCTACTCCCCATCAGTATGCTGACCTCTGCTGTGTACCTAAGACGCGGGACCAGACAGGGACACACACACACACATACCTCCCAACTTCTATGAAGGAGGAGGAGGAGGGACACTCACCTATACTCGCCCCTGCATATGCATAGCGTCTATTCATTGATGACAGGGGGGGGGGGGGATTTATCACCTTACTCTATCCTGGCCAACATTCCATTGCCCAGGTATCCTGCTCTTGGGGAATCCAATCAGGTCATACTTGCCAACTTTTTAAAACTAGTTTCAGGGAGATTATAGTTGGTAGTAGAATTTTGCAGAGTGCCCCATTGAGGGGGCGTGTCATGCTCCTCTCAAAGGGCATGTCTAGTTCCATATATGGAGAGATTGTGAAAAGAGATTGTGAACATGGTACCTAGAAGCGTGGGTGTGTAGTGCTACATCTGAGAGGAATCTTTTACAATGACTTATATCCAAATGTAGATGATCCCCAAAGCAGTTAGTAAGAGATACTATACTTGGTAAGGTGCTGGGAAATGGTGCTGATTATTCAATGTAAATGTATCTATATCTCATTCCTTTTTTCCCCCCAAAAAATGTAACAGTGTAATGTGGGCTAGGTGACATGAGGGAGATTGCCAGACTAACGAGGAAGAGAGGGAGATTGCTGCTATTTCAGGGAGTCTCCTGCAGAATTCAGAAGGGGAGGTAACTATGATGTAACAGTGTAATGTGGGCTAGGTGACATAAGGGAGATTGCTAGACTAATGAGGGAGAGAGGGAGATTGCTGCTATGTCAGGGAGTCTCCTGCAGAATGCAGGAGGGGAGGTAACTATGTAACAGTGTAATGTGGGCTAGGTGAAATGAGGGAGATTGCTAGACTAATGAGGGAGAGAGGGAGATTGCTGCTATTTCAGGGAGTCTGCTGCAGAATGCAGGAGGGTAGGCAACTATGAATCAGGTGCAATCAAGGAGACCTGTCACTGGTAACAGTGAATCGCTTGCAGATGCATTAACTCATGTTGTCCTTGCAGTCTCTCTAGCAAAAGGCTTTACTGGGTTGTGTACAGCATGTCCCAATAACTTAGACAGACATGCTGAGACCTGTAGTTCCGCTAGTTTTGGGGGGGGTACCACATTATATAACCATGGTGGTCGGGAGAACAGGGGAGTTGTGCAAGAACTTACTACTAATATCCTGATGCCTGGCAGGTGATGCGGGAGCCTGTTAATATCCCCAGAAGGCGGGGGTAGGGGAAGGGTGCGGGTGACTTCTAATATCCTGATGTGGGGAGGATGATGCATGTCTGTCCCAATCCGGGGGAGGGTGCAGTAGCGCACGCAGGGGGGGGTTCTGAGTACACAGAAACCCCCCCAGGAGTCTAAGGGCCCTGGTCTTAAAGCTGAGGGTCTCCTCTTTCCATGGGTACAAGAATTTTAAAAATCGGCCCTTGGGAACCGGAGATATCTGACTTCAAAGCAGTGGTCCCCATCCAAGCCTGTTAATTACTCTTCCCAGTCACATATTTCAGGTTCTGTCTGACTTACAGTTTTTCTGAGGGTATATTCCAAAAGCTGGGACTCTCCCTCTTTGATGGACACTAGCAGCTTGTCTCTATTCTTCCTAGAACCAGAGATATCAGCCTTATAGCAGCTGGTTACTGCTCCAGCTCCACGCACCTGGTATGTAGTTTTATATACTCGTTGGCAGATTGCTCTGCCTCCTGAATTCTCATCCCCTAGTCCCCAATACCATTTGGTAGGTGGGATTCTCTAGTTTTTAATATCATTAAAATCTAAGAAATATATTTCCGAGAACTGGAGATATCTGCAGTCAAGCAAGCTGTCCTCCCACCTGAAAATTATGAATAATAAGCCCACTCCACTATACACCCCTCCTCTGCATATTAAACATTCTCTACCACCCTGGAAGTTATGTATCAGGGCCCCTTCATTCAGCCCAATGCCCCCTTCTCCCACCCCATCTCCCACCATCTGTGCAGTAAAGGGGTAATAAGTGGAAATTACTGATCCAGGCCCTACATGCTGAGCGGTTGATATAATACCCCCTACCACCCGGGGGACATCAAAGCTTCCCCCACCCCTACCGCTGGAGGGTCGGTAGGTGCCCCAATACATTGCTATGCCCAGGGGTCTACACTGTTGTTGACACCCCTGTATGTATATATTATATATATATATACACACACACACACACGCACACACATATATATATATATATATATATATATATATATATATATAATTTGTTATATAATATAATATTATTATTATTATTTATATATATTTGGTCTATCTATAATACTTTAACTGACCCGGCATATACTGGGTCACCTAAGTGTCCATCTCCGTGCTTTGCTCCACCCCTCTGGAAACCCCCTTCTGAAAATCCTGCGTTTGCCACTGGGGTGACCCTGGTAATGGCGTGTTCCGGGGATAATATATTGTTATGGAGTGTTTGTGGATTTGGACCCAAATTGGTGTCTTGCTTAGGGTTCTGTGATGTCTAAATCCGCCTCTGTCCTGCAGGCACTAGCGGTACTCTGGCGGTACTATTGGTACTGCAGAGACACCCAAAGAGTCCAAGGGATGTTCTAGGAAGAGACATGCAATCTGTGCAGCTCCTGGAAATGTCTTTCTAGGCATGATATCATGGCACCACAGGTTTAGGGTGTGTAGCTGACACACCTCAATGGCGCCATCTACTGTTTCAAACCCGTATTAAACTGTACAGCGACTTAGGGCCTAATTCAGAACTGATCGTTTAATTAACGATGTACTGCGCATCTGTCTGGGCCACAATGCACATGTGAGAAGCCGTCCAGCAATGACATCCGGCTACTAACCGTTCGCAAGTTAATTGACAGGAAGGCGGCGTTTCGGTGCGGTAATCGTCTCTTTTATGGGAGTGCCAGAAGAAAACGCAGGAGTGCCTAGGGAAAACACAGGTGTACCCAAACGTTTTAGGTATGATGTTTCACCTGTTTCAATTGCAGTTCGACATCATAGTTTCAAGAACACCCGGCGGGTCACATGTTCCAGGTCACCCAGCAGGTGCACAGAGAAAGTTCACCAACTGTCCCATTCTCCAGAGCACAATGGTGATGCATTATAAACAGCAGGTGTGCGTTTTGCCACATAACTCCGAAATGACGCAGCCAATTACAGTGACCTTAAATTTGGTATATATTTTGTCCTGCTCAGATAATGGTATCATAGAAATATTTCACTAATAAAAGTTGTCCTTCTGCTAATATTAATAATAATAATAATAATAATAATAACAACAATATGCTAGACATATCCTTTTTTCATCCTGTTTTTAGCACTGAGCAATATTATGAGAATATCTCACATTTTTGGTCTTCTGGTTCCTCCCCGTTGCAGACATTCCACTCTACACTGTAGTTGGAGGTGGTTTAAACTTAGCTGCCAGAGTGAGTTATTATGCATTAAATGAATTGCATGTTAACTTTGAAACCATCCTACTTCTTTTACCGTAAAAATGTGTAATTACCCCAAACCGTATTACAGACACATTGGAATCACTTCCTCACGGAAATCCAATTTAACAGGGACTACCAATCTCCGCTGTCCCCACCTCTTCAGCTGTTCACAAACTGGTATGTCTACAATTTCCTCTCCGCAGGATTCTGCTAATGCAATCCTACAGAACGAGAAAACATGCAAATGTGAGGAGATTTCAATGTTTAAATGTTTCCAGAGGTATAAAAGAAAGTCGGCGGCTCTTCTAGGGACACACCAGCGGGGGAAACGTTGAGTCAACTGCACTTAATAAGCTTTTGATTAAGGAGGGAATACATTGTATTCGAAAATGATTCCATTTGAATTGAGCAACACTGATGAATAATATATATATAGAGGATCCATATTTTTGTGATTAATCTTCAGATGAATGCCTCTGATGTGTAATGTATTTGTCCGACACACATAAGAAGTTTGGGACCCCTGAAAAAGTTTGATCCCAGGACCCCTCTCTTTGGAGTATATGTATTAAACTTTTAGAGAGAGAAATAAAGAGGAGAGAGAGAAATTATATTATAAACATTATAACCGCTTTATTTATTAAGCGGTCTATTTTCTAAGCCTTGATAAAGTGAAAATACAATAAAGTACCAGCCAATCAGCTCCTTACTGCCATGCTATAGGCTGTGTTTGAAAAATGACAGGAGCAGGGATCAGGCAGCGGCGGGGAACTGACAGTGGCAGGCGGGCTGGAGATTTCAAAAGGCAGAAGGCTGGAGATTTCATGATTGTCATGGCTCTCAGCCAATCACAAGTTTCACATTGATTTCAAAGGGACTTTTGAAATCTCCAGCCTGCCCGCCACTGCCTGTTCTCTGCTGCTTCTCTGCTCCTCATCGCTGGCCTCTCTTTTCACAGTAGCCGGCAGCAGAACCACCCTCCCTCCTTGCACTGAGGAATGTGCCGCTGGCACCCCTGCGCTGCCGACACCTCCAGCACCCCCATATTAAAAAGACCACTGGCAGCCTTGCACTGCCTACACAACCACCACCCTGCAATACCAACACCACTAGCACTCCTGCACTGCCGACACTATTGTCTCCTTCAAACTGAGGACAATGCTGCCACCATTGGACTGAGTACACCACCAGCACACCTGCAATGCCGCCACCCCACTCTGAGGATACCGCCGGTACCACTGCGTTGCTGACACCGCCGACACTCCCTGCCACAGTAAGTGTACTATTAGTGTATCCGACCCATACTGTGTCCATGCCACAGTATATCCCGCACCTACTCTATATCTCACCTTTGTAACCAGATCACGCTGTATCTCACACTGTATTCAACCCACACTGTATCCACCTCGCATTGTATCCAGGGCCGGCGCCACCACTAGGCAGCTCTAGGCATTTGGAGGCCACTGGAGGGCAGCAGTTCGCCCTTCGCCCCCAGCATGGAGGGTTAGTGTAGGTGCTGGAGCGGACAGGGGTGTCCGTGCCGAGGGGGTACCTGCGGCGCTGTGTATAAAGCTGGCGGCCGGGTCCCTGCAGTGAATAGAAAATAACTAGCACTATGCGGTAGTTATTTTCTGACAGGAGCGAGCATGGGTGTCCGTCCGTGCTGCGGGGGTACCTGCGGCACTGTGTATAAAGCTGGCGGCATCGGTGTCCCTGCAGTGATTAAAAAATAACTAGCGATATCTGCCGGGCTATGCGGCGGCGCTAGAAGCGCTGCTGGGTTTGAAAACACTTTCCGCACGCTGATTGGCTGAGATTCAGCCAATCAGCGTGTGGCCACAACCCAATCTGCCCCAGCTTGAAGGCCCCTAGAACTGAGGGACCCTTGGGCAGCTGCCCATTGAGCCCATACATTAAGATGGCCCTGCTCCCTGCCCTAGGTAGCTGGTGCAGCAGCCGCCCCCTGGTGTGGGGCCTAGTAAAGAGAAGCTCCCAGCACCCCAGACCCCCCTAGTGATTAGCTGCATTGCCCCTCTGGGAAATGCTAATTCTCACAAATATGTAGCATCCTGATACAATAGGGGCATCATGCTTTACTATCCATGGCTATGTGCCGACATAATATTTAGTAGAAAAGATGTCAAATGTATAAGCATGAGATCATATAGGCGAAGAGCAGAAAATAAGGGTTTTGTAGACTTGAAAATTGCAAGCTTTGCACCAGAAGTGTAACTCTCAAAGACAATGGAGTCATCTGCCTCTGGGCTCCTGCTCCCAAGGGGGCACCTCTCCTCCCCTGCAAGTTTGAATCAATTAATTCAACGCAATCAATATCGTCATAATATACATAACATAACATACATACTTACATACATATGTGGGGGGGCACCAATATTTATCTTGCCTCCAGTTAATTGGAATGAGCTTACGCCACTGCTTTACACAACTACAAAATAGGGGGCATTTTCTTTTTGAAGGGGTACAGTCTAGATAAAACTTTATCAATTCATTAATTACCAGTCTTTGGAATGATTTTATATATATATATATATATATATATATATACTATTTATTTAAATAAAACTTTTACGAAGCTTGTGCATAATATAACTGGAGCATCTTGGTCCAGCGCAGCCCAGGGTGCTGGGCAAACACCTCGTTCAATTCCAAACAATGGAATGTGAAACATTTCAGTCTATTCATTCGTATAGAGAGACAGAAGCATTCCTACGCCAGTCAGGTTCGGAAGCAGTTGGACCAACCACAAAAAATGTTCAGCCCTTTCCAAAAAAATGTTACATTCAAGTGAGCTTTGTTAACGGTTTTGGAAGCGAGTTTATCAAGTCCACAGTCTCGCGCAGTCCATATAATCCTCTCTGATTGTTTTTACAATGTGCTGGAATGTTTTGTAGATCCCATAACAAGAAAGTCCTTGATAAAAGAAATAAAGATCCCACGCAGAAGGTATATAATGGTATCAGGAACAACATCAGAATGCTGGGGGTAACATTTAAAAGTGGAACGGAACCTAAAACAATATTTTGTAAAATTTTGTACAGAAAATGAGCTGTACAGTTTTACTCTTCCTTCTACGGGGCATATATCCGACCAGCTCTGTTGCTGCAGTCCCGGCGCTTGGATGATGACAGGCACTGCCGCAAGCGCAGTATTGATCTCTGTACTGCGCATGCTCTGGACCCTTCCTTCTATGGGCTGCGTCGGCGGCAGCCCATAGAATTTAAATCCTGGTCCCGGCGCCTGTACAATACAGATGACAGGCAGCGAGACCAAAAAATGTGCAGTACCAAACTAGATTCTGTGCATGCGCCTGCCCCTGGTTCTATGGGCTGCTGTAGCTACTGCCCATAGAAGAGAAAGAGGCAGCCCCGGAGGGAGGAAACACCTCCCAATGGGACTGCCTTGGGTGCATTCTTGACTATTTTTGAAAACTAGTTTCAGGGAGATTATAGTTGGTAGAATTTTGCAAAGAACCCCATTGAGGGGGCGTGTCATGCTCCTCCCAAAGGGAAGAGAATGTGAAAAGAGATTATGAACGTGGCACCTAGTAATGAGTAAGTAAGAGCTACAGTACAGTACTATTCTTGGTAAAGTGCTGGGAAATGGTGCAGATGATTCAATGTACAGTAACTGTATCTAACTCTCATTCCTTTTTTCCCAAAAAATGTAACAGTGTAATATGGGATAGGTGAAATGAGGGAGATTGCTAGACTAATGAGGGAGAGAGGGAGATTGCTGCTATGTCAGGGAGCCTCCTGCAGAATGCAAGAGGGGAGGTAACTATGATGTAACAGTGGAATGTAGGATAGGTGAAATGAGGGAGATTGCTAGACTAACGAGGGAGAGAGGGAGATTGCTATTTCAGGGAGTCTCCTGCAGAATGCAGGAGGGTAGGCAGCTATGCTTGGTTGACTGGCAGGTCGGACTTCCAATAGGAAGTCAGTCAGTCACAGTGAAGCCAGTTCAGTCACTCAGACTGCATCTGGCTTCACTACAGTGGTGGATTTTACCTGGGGGGGCTGCAGCCCTGCAGCCCATAGGTAAAAACCGCCACTGCTCATGGGTATTTTATGCTTTTTTAGATGTAACTGAACAGTTAGATTTATCTCAAGTCATAGATTTTTTTAAACAGTTAAAGAATCTATTATCTCTGGACCCAACGGAGATGAATAAGTCAATGTTATAGACATGAGTGTAACTATCAGTAACATTAGTGACTTGAGCAGCTTTCCGTAAATAAACCTCGCTGAATCCAACTGTGCCTGAGCTCTCACCAAAAAGATACGGGAGGAATGCAGCCCGTATGTCTGCTCCCAGCCCGATGCCTGGAGTTTACCCCAACTAGCGCAGTTATCATCTATTATTCTGCTTAATAAATCAGCTTCTAGCATAGTTGAACTTTAGGGGCTGTGTCAACATTGTATCCAAAATAAGTATTTGTTTTACCTCCTGCAAAACAGATGTGGGGCTATGAGAGGGGCCTTCCATTCTATTTAGTGGGCTGAAATGGAAAAGCAGCCAACATCATACCAAAGTCAAACAAAATAATCCTGATTTTCATAGGAATCTTCAGATTCTTGGGGGTATTTGTAATAGGGTCCGGATTTGCAGGAGGTGCAAGAGGGTGCCGTGATCTCAGACATGATTTTGTCTTGTAACCAGCGGTCCCTCCGGCCCCCTCTCCCCAAACCCATGCTGCTGAAAAATTTCCCTCCGCCACCCCACTGAAGATTGCTTTAGAGCAATTGCATGTGGTTAAAAACCCGCTTGTGCTACTTCTAGCACTTTGCCACAACGCCGCAATCTGCCTGCCCCTCTTCCAGCACCCGATGTACCATCTCAAGATGGCATGCGACATTGAGTGCTCGAAGGGGGCACTTTTTGCACCACAAGATGCAATCGGGTTCGATGGACATCGCACATCGAATCCAACCACATAAGTGTATGGGCAGCAATAAACCTCAGTCCCCTCAATTGAACAGAATGTGTAATTCAATGATATCTCAACATCAACGCTAAATCCTCAGTAAATGCTGTTCTAACCAGGCCCTAAAGTGGGTGTGGCCTAATTGGAATGTGGGTGTGGTTAGGCCCATGTAGGTGTCAATTCAGTGGGCGCTACATTTAATACACTGGTTTACTCTACTCTATATAATGTAAGGGATTTCCATGATGGCAGAGAACACCTAGACAATAACATCTACCAAATGCTTTTTTAATAGCTCTTTCAATGTCAGACTTTCTGCTGGAAGTGCAGGAATTCAGGCAAATCTGAAACGGAAAACATATTTATGAAATGGTCTTTGCAAGTCTAGCATCTGGGCCTTGCAGCTGTCCAGAGTATCCCGTGTTATGCGGCTCTGTGGTAAGAGATTAGCGAAGGAAATCCCAAACTATTATCAGGGCCACGTGCCAAGTGGGTATTAAAGTTATACGTCTATGCCAGGAGGCAGTAGAACAGAGCCGCAGTTGTGAGCGGAACAGTTTGCCGTTAGAAACGTTAATTAATTCATCATCATTATTTGATTGCATTAACGGAACCACAATGTTTAAAAATGTTTCAACTGAAAACAACGACTGCGAGATCCGTTCTATATGCGCGACCTAATGCTGAACACTAATACCCCTTTTCCACTTGCAGTCCCGGGTCATACCCGGGAATGTGTTCCAGGATGCTTCCCGGGACACTACCCAGGAATGTACCCTTTCACATTGCATTCAGACCCGGGACCGACCCGGGACTGCAAGTGGAAAAGGTTGTGCTGTAAATCAGAGAGAGCACGCCGGCTAACGCTGATCCTTACTATTAAACAATGCACTTCATGCCGCTGCTCCTCCGCCACCTCTGCCCGGGCCGTGCACGGAGATCCGCTCTGCCTCTCCTTTCTCCGAGCTGCTCGGGCACTCCGCTCACTGCAGCCGCACACTGGAAACTGACACCATCCCCAAAATGGCTCAGAGTCCGCCCGCCCCGCGCCGTCACGTGGCCTCATTCCTTAAGGGCGGCCTGGGAATTATACCCCTTCGGGAGAACTGGTTGCTGGAATCATTCTGGTAGCGTAAAGTCCCGTGTACCCGATCGGGACCATTCACACTGACGGCATCCCGTGTCGATTCCAGGTCCTACCCAGGTCAGGACCTGGGTAGAGATCCTGGAATGCTGAACATGGGATATTCCTCAAAGACCCTTTCACACTGCAATCCCGGGTTGATGCGCGTTCATGAGTAAAAACCCGGGATATTTTTGCAAGTGGAAAAGGGGTATTAGGGGCTGGTGCAGAGAGGAACACAAATCTGCGTAATTGCTCTTGCATTGTGCGGAGCGAATTAAATGAGCTTGCTCATATCTCTGCGGCTAGACTGACCCTAGTTGGATGCTTGGATTCCGAGTTGGAATCATATGCACTGGCACCAGCCATTTCCTTCGTGCAGAAGATTTGTCTAAAATCTGGGGTAAGTCCATACATACATTTGTGTCAGCTAGAGGCTTAAACTGTTATCGGGGGCCCCTTTGAAACCAGCATAAACTGTAACAGGTTCGCCGGTCCGACAAAACAGGCAGGTTTTTTTTTGTATTTGTGCATGTATTTAATGACATAAAATCCATTTTGCAACAAACAAGGCTTTATATAAACAATCAAAGAAAGGTACTGTACTTGTACAAGCAGCACCTCGTGCGCACGGTGTCCCTGGCACTGCAATACATAGACCTACTAACTGGCCCCTAACAGGCATCAGCACAATGAGCAGCAAATTTAGGGAAGCTTAAATCTATTTTACTACAATTAGCCCAGTTTCCAACTATGGCTGTGCAGGTCTGAAAAGCTGGACAAGAGCCGTATGCTTGAGAGCCCACCCGTCTCTCCCTCAGACATACCTCAGAGACCCATTCCTGGCTGTGCAGTGAACCAGGTTCTGTTACCTGGCTGCAGAGCACTCTCTCTGAGGCTGGACGGCTCCTTAAACTTTACAGGGCAGTTGTGACCAAAGAAATATAGCACTCTCTGGTGAAACCAACCCTGTTTTACCACACTACATTGAAACACCCAATATGGTCCAGATGTCTAGTTCTCACAGCGCTCCCCCCTTCAGTAGACACCTCTCCTTTTACCATTCTCCTTCTCCCCTGTCATTGCTCCCAGCCTCCATGAAAGGACGGGCCCTCCTAGGCTCTGCCATTCCTGGGAAGATCACAAAGAGACTTCTGCAGACTGTTGGGAAATGTTTTATAAAACAGATACATGTTCACGCTATTTACAGTGCGCTAATCAGAGATATAGACTACAACTCCCAGCAGCTCCCGCCAGACACAGTTTCTAAACCTCATGGGCCCCTAGGCAAGTCACCGGTTTGGGGCCCTCCTCCATCAATCATTTATAACGGGTGCACACATTGCACCCATTTTTTAATACTTACCCGCTGGAGTCCTGTGGTGAAGGAATCACTTCAAAAAATAGCCGCTGCACCATTTATCTGGAGGACTGTGCATGCGCAGTAGAGCCTGAGCACTCTGGTGCTCAGACTCTATTGAGCTGAGTGGCAGGGCCCTATGGCCAATAGAGAGGAGGGGGCCCAAACAGAAGAAGCGCCCCTGGAACAATCTACTAGGCTCTAGCAAGTATGCCAAGGATACGGTAGCATTCTGGTATCTGGATGAAGGATCGATTTAGGTCGACAATACCATAGTCGATAGCGAAAGACGAAAAACTTGCATCGAACTTGCTACTGTCGACCACATTCCCGTTTATGCTTTATTTCCATTGATCTAGCTTCACTGTCTATGTAACGCAGTCAACAATGTATAGACGTCTAACTAGATGCCGCCGACCAGTAGTGGTTGACCATGAAATTGTCGAACTCAACCCAGTCGATCTGTTAATCTGGAACCGTTACGTCTATGTGGTTGAAATTCCATGGGGGGGGGGGTTGTTCTGTAGAGAAGGGGGTGGGGGGTACATTTAGTAAGTCAGGTAAGTCCTGAAAGCATTTTTTTTCCAATGTGATCTCCTCCTATTTATTGGGATAGTACCCTGCAATCTCAGAAGAGTGGGTACTCCTCCCGCTAGGCTTTTAAAGTCTTATGCTAGGTACACACCAGAACGATCATGACTATGAGCAGATTGGGAGACGACCATACGTACACTGGTGGCACGATCTGCTGGAGCACACGATCTGCTCACGCTCTGCCTCCGATTCCGATCCGTAACCAGTTGAAGGAGTCATTTTCAAATCCTGACTGCAGCAGGTACGATCTGCAAAACGACCAAAGGACCAGCGGGGACGCGCATCGGATCTGAATCGGATCTAAAACATGCCCAATTTACATACAATTGGTTGAGATTGTATTGAAATTGGGGGGAATTGAGGCCAAATCGTTCTGGTGTGTACCCAACATTGCAACCAATGTGCATCCTATTACATTTACCCTGTGGTTGTCACCCACACGTGCCGGTGACATTAGCAGTCATACCGCAAAACCTACCAGTACGTCTTTGCACCGTGAACCAGTTTAGTGTGCAATACCTCATAGGGATTTTTATTGAATTATTTTAGGTGGTTTTGTTTAAAAAAAGGCAATTAAGTTGTTTAAACTACACTATGCATTTGGGCATAAATATTTATATGCGTCTTTTTGCTGGGTTTATTTAATGACATTTAGACCACTGACATTCTTCTTTGAACTCTTTAATAATGCATCCGGACAGATGGCAATTGGAGGCTGGCCACCGCCTGTTTTTATTTCTTCCCAATCCATAACCAGTAGCCGGAAGTCAGCCCACTGCAAGCAGTAAATCTTTACAGTCTGCCACATCTATTCAGCTGTGAAAAATGCCTTTAGCGCTCTTAGCGCCTTTTCCCTCCGAACCAGTAAAATGGAAGTTAAGCTTCCTGGCGATGAGCCAAGAAGTGCTCGTTCTTCTCCTTCTGTAGGCAACTCAACCGAGAATCATTTTCAATCCCGTCTTACTCATTTAACAGGCTTGTTGACACTTTATAAAAAAAAAAAAAAGATCTGCAGGCTTCAGAAATATGTTTTTTGTTATAAAGCAATACAATGTTCCTTTTAAACAAACTGTAAGCTACAATGTTCTGCGCTGGTAGCAGGAAATTCTATGCCGAACAGGTTAGTCGCACACCTACAGCACACTGGATAAATCAAGTTAATCACCAGGGTCGCTGGGGTCAGCATTGTGTGCTGAGCATTCTGAGTGATCTAGCATCTCCCCATGTGTAGGCCACTTCAGTCCCTTAAAACGTAAGTGTAAAGCGACTAACCTCCATATACGACGTGGAATTCCCTGCTAGCAGCACAGAACATTGCACACAGCACTGACCCCTGCAATTAACTTGATTTATCCAGCGTGCTGGAAATTAATCGCTGGGAAGATAGTGACGCGCAGGGCCACGCAACACTTTCGCTATCGCTATGCCCCTACACATGGGGAAAATGCCCAGGGATTGCTGTGTGTAGGTCCCATTACTCTCTTTTTCCCCTTTCAATTCAATAATATAAAATAATTTCAGTGGGTATATAAAAACCCACTGGAACAAATAGGACAATTACATAATTGGTCAGAAAAAGAAAGTTTATACAGCGCTCGGGTATTACTGATAAAAAATATGACAATATGGTAAGTATATAAATATAAAAATGTATTATAAAAAATAAACATATAATGATAACATAAATACTTCATTATATATGGGATCAGTAAAACATGAGGGGTGAAATGTAATAGGGTGAGAGAATCAGAAAGTGAGAGATTTGCAAAACAATCTCTGGGTTTTTAAAGCGGCAATACTTGTAATACTTTGGCTTTACAGGACAAGATACAAGTTGACCGAGTCTCCTTGTTGCAACCTAAAACTAACTCTGACACTCTGACTAAAGTGGTCCCTTGGGTAAATCGGTATAATACTGCGTCTACTGCTACCACTGCACTGGTTAAAGCTAATTGGCCAATTATTAAAAGCGACAAGACTCTACCACTTATGGAGCATCGGGTTATGCCCTGGTACTGTAGAGGTCGTAGCGTCAAGGACTTGTTAGTGAAAACTAATACCACACCCTGATCCTGTAACTTGTACGTGGCTAGGTGGGCGGCGGCACAGGTGTTTTAGATGCTCCTGCACGATCTGCCAAGTTATGCTTACGGGTGATTCTTTTTGTCACCCTCATTCTGGTAAAGTGTATAAAATCTGTTATCATTTTACGTGTACCTCAACATTCATTGTGTATCAGCTTATTTGCCCTTGCAGTCTTTCCTACATTGGAAAGACTGAAAGAAAATTCAAGGAAAGAATGACATACAGGATTATCTATTGTGTACCCCTTAGCTTACGCCATGGAAACCGTGGTTTACAGTTATTACGTTGCGAGGCACGGCGGATTCACCGCCTCGATACTATAGTCCCTAGGGGTCTTAATGAACAGATTTCCTATGCTGTTTTCAGATGATGCCTCTTTCTTTATTGATTGCTATAGGTTGCTTATATTTCATTGACATTGCATATGCATGTAGTGATTGCCTTTTTAGAATATGCTGCATATTATGTCCTGAGCTCTTTAGCACATTTAGATGTATTTTGCTTTATTACTGGTATTTATTATAATTCTCTATAAACATCTGTTTGCTATATGATATCGTTTTTTTAATATATACAAATCTGTTTAGAATGTTAAGTACTATTTTGTATTTTCAGCAACATGTGCTGTTTGTGATATCTCTAGTATAATTGCTGTCTTTTATTATACCGGTCTTATAAAAAAAAAAAAATCCAAGTTCAGCCGGTATCCCAAATCTCCAAAGAACAGACTTATCCACATCAAACCTATACTACTGGGGTGGGCCCAGGGGCGTAACTACCATAGGTGCAGGGGGTGCAGCTGCTATGGGGCCCAGAGCTGAAGGGGGCCCATCTTTACTGTCAAACTAATATGTTTTGCATACATTTATCACCATCAGTTGCTAAATAGGGGGCCCTTACAAACTTTTGCTATGGGGCCTACGAATATCTAGTTACGCCTCTGGGTGGGCCAAACCTGTCCTCAAGATCTACTAACAATTCATGTATCTCAAACCACCTGTGGGTCTATAGTAAGAATGATGCAGCAGGTTTGCAAATGTGACAGTTAGTAATGACTACAGCTGTGCACCTGGACATGTGACAGTTAGTAATGACTACAGCTGTGCACCAGATAGGGGATTTGGGACGTGACAGTTAGTAATGATTACAGCTGTGCACCAGCTAGGTGATCTGGAAAATGTGACAGTTAGTAATGACTACAGCTGTAGTCTTTTAAGTAAGTATTCAAACTCCACATTTGGAACCTCAATTCAACTAATTTACAGCATAAAACTGGAAAACACTCTCTATATTGAAATTTGTATATATATATTGTGGGGTCTTAGCATCAAACGGGTAGGCACAGGTGAGGATTTGGCACAGACTTAGACAGTGACATCACGGCTTGGGTCCAAAACAGGGCTTGCCTGAGTTTTATTGCAGCACTCAGAGCAAGAAACTAACAACAGCCTTTACACTTCAGGCAAAACAGAAAACAAAAACCTGCTCGTCTGAGCTCTAACTAAACAGAATAAACGTCCCTCTCTATACCAGGGCCACACTATGTGACACTGGACACACACAGCAGATATAGATCAAGTAATGCAGTACTTACAGCCTTGTCTCTCTCTAGCAGCAGCTTACTGCCTCCAACACCCAGGGAGAGAGAGAGAGAGATCTAAGGAGAGGGCTGACTCCTTTTTAAAGAATCAGGTGTTCTCCTGATTACCAGCCCAGGACAGAACACCCTTTGTAAGCCGGAGCTTACCACACAGATTGAAATAGCCTGCAGTCTTTATGCCATAAGACAGGATTCTAGGGGAAAAGTACCTGCCGTCTATGACTTTCCCTGCCACTGTCTTACATACCCTCCCCCTCTGTTCGAACCTGTGGGGTCGGACACTGTCTGCCAACTGGCAGTATGTTCGGGATAGGGCATCGGCATTACCCTGAAGCCTTCCTGCTCTGTGTTCCACTGTAAATTTGAAATTTTGCAAATTGAGAAACCATCTCATGACCCTTGCATTTCTCTCTTTGGCTTGGTACATCCATGTAAGTGGGGAGTGGTCAGTGATTAATCTAAAGGAGCGTCCTAAGAGATAGTACTTTAGGGATTCAAGGGCCCACTTGATTGCTAAGCACTCCCGCTCGACTATACTGTAGTTTCTCTCCGTAGGTGTGAGCTTCCTGCTCAAATATGTTACCGGGTGTTCCTCTCCACCAACTTCTTGGGAGAGGACAGCACCTAGTCCCACATCAGAAGCATCAGTCTGTACGACAAACTCTTTTTTAAAATCTGGAGTGATCAGGACTGGTTGATTACAAAGGGCCACTTTTAATTCTTGGAATGCCCTTTCAGCCTCTGGGTTCCAGCTGACCATAACTGCCTTACCTCCTTTGGTAAGATCGGTTAGGGGCGCTGCCATGGTTGCAAACTGGGGAATGAACCTACGGTAATACCCCAGAATTCCCAAAAAAGCCCTGACTTGTTTTTTTGTCGAAGGACGAGGCCAGTCTTGGATAGCCTCCACTTTATTTATTTGAGGCTTTATTATACCTCTCCCGATAACATACCCCAGGTAACGTTTTTGGACCTCCCCAGATATGGCCTGTCTACGCGCTTCTGGTACTCTATAGGGTTTTAAGCGTACCCGAACTCCAGGTTCGGTGACAATGTCATGTTTTATGGCTGTGGTGCGCCCTGGAAGTTCTGAGAACACATCATAATTCCTTTGTACTAACTCTTTAGTTTCCTGCTTCTGGGATTTGGACAGGGTCTCTGACACCCGCACCTCTGGGCTATCACTAGAGGGGGCACTTACAGCTGTCAGAGTCTCTCTGTCTTTCCAGGGTTTAATTAAGTTCACATGGTACAACTGTTCTGGCTTCCGTTTACCTGGTTGATACACTTTATAATTTACACTTCCCATTTTTTTATCTACCCGATACAGTAGATCCTGGTTAATGGCCATATTTGGGAACTCTTTGTCAGCATTGGGGCTCACCATTTATGACTTTAGGATTTTCCCTAGCTCTTAATAAGGTGGGATCTCTAAGTTGAGCAGTCCCAAAATTATCACGTGACATCTCTAGCTCAGGCATGTCACACGCTTCTTCCTGCTCCTCAGCTTCACCTGCAAGAACAGCTAGGGGAAAACGGTCAGATTCAATAGTGGTCACCCCTACCGTTTGAACCTCAGTATCCTGATCAAAAGGCTCAGGACTAATCACAGGGCACACATTCTCATTATTAACAGCATTTCTAGTGCAGTGTACATTCTGTTTCCACAAGTCCCAGAACAATGGGAAGTCTCTTCCCAGGATCACACTATGCATCAGGGTCTCTACCACGCCCACTTCATGGGACACAGTTCCACAAGTACTCTTTAGCTGGACTAAAGCTGTGGGATACTCCTTGGTGTCCCCATGTATGCACAAGACCCCTATGTAACGTCCTGTGAGTGTCCCAGGGTCTACCAAGCTGGCATGGATGAGTGTAACTAAACTCCCAGAGTCCAGTAGAGCCCTCCCGGGATAACCATCCACCCTTACATGACATATTTGCTGTCCAGTTTCTGACACAGTCTCAGCAGAGAAAACAGAACGTGCATATAAAGAGCTTCGCCAGGCTGTATCACACTCCATTGGCTCAGAAGTAAGGGGGCAATTGGCAGCAATATGCCCAGGTCCATGACAACGCCAACACTGTATGCGGCCCCAGTCTTTTTGCGACCCAGGTTTGGACCCTACTGTCCCTTGGGAACGCCTCTCCACTGTTTGTTCCCCATCTAGGCCACCTCCCTTTACAACATTATTCACCCCTCTAGTAAACGGAACAGTCTTACCAGATGATCCGGCCGCTTTGCTGTTCTTGAGGGTGGAATGTCCAGGAGGCACTTCTTGGAGTAGATTTTCAGTAGCTCTGTACCTCTCAACCAAGTTGACAAGCCCCTCGGCATCATTAGGGTCGCCCTGACCGACCCAGCGCTGAACCTTTGGAGGTAAGGAACAACGATACTTGTCCAGCACGACTCTCTCCACGATCTGCGCTGGTGTAGACTCCTCTGGCTGTAGCCATTTCTTTACCAGGTGGACCAGGTCATACATTTGGGACCGCGCAGGTAACTGTTCAGAAAAAGTCCAGTTATGCACCTTCTGGGCACGCACACTCATGTTTACGCCTAAGCGAGCAAGGATCTCTCCCTTGAGTTTCGCGTAGTCGTTAGCATCCTGCTCACTCAGATCAAAATACGCCTTTTGTGGTTCTCCAGTTAGAAAAGGTGCTACCACACCTGCCCATTGATCCACGGGTAACTGTTCACGCTCTGCTACACGTTCAAACACCGCAAGAAAGGCCTCTACATCATCCGTGAGAGTCATCTTTTGCAGAGATTTCTGTACTGCAGCCCGTGTGGTTGGAAGCAAGGGTTGGGGTGCTTGCACACTCTGCGCCACACTCTTAGCCACATTCTGTATTTGCTCTTGTAATTGCAGATTAATTTGCTGCTGTTCCTTTAAGGCTAGTCTGTTGGATTCAAGCAGCAAAACATTGGTTTCAGCCTGGGCACGCATGGCCTCCTCATGCACCTTTTGCTGACATGCGTTTGCCTGCACCAAGTGTTTTAAAAGGTCCTCCATTTTAACAGTCTCCTGTTGCAGTGTTACAGCAGCCTTTAGCCAGGACATGCAAGTATCAGTGCACTCCAGACACTCACTTGTGGCTGGTTGCCTTTAGCAACAACTTCCAGCTTGCTGTAGCAAAAGTCCTATAGTTCGATGTATGTCTCTTTAAGTGAGATGCTTGCTCGCATTCTCCACCATACAGTATGTGGGGTCTTAGCATCAAACGGGTAGGCACAGGTGAGGATTTGGCACAGACTTAGACAGTGACATCACGGCTTGGGTCCAAAACAGGGCTTGCCTGAGTTTTATTGCAGCACTCAGAGCAAGAAACTAACAACAGCCTTTACACTTCAGGCAAAACAGAAAACAAAAACCTGCTCGTCTGAGCTCTAACTAAACAGAATAAACGTCCCTCTCTATACCAGGGCCACACTATGTGACACTGGACACACACAGCAGATATAGATCAAGTAATGCAGTACTTACAGCCTTGTCTCTCTCTAGCAGCAGCTTACTGCCTCCAACACCCAGGGAGAGAGAGAGAGATCTAAGGAGAGGGCTGACTCCTTTTTAAAGAATCAGGTGTTCTCCTGATTACCAGCCCAGGACAGAACACCCTTTGTAAGCCGGAGCTTACCACACAGATTGAAATAGCCTGCAGTCTATATGCCATAAGACAGGATTCTAGGGGAAAAGTACCTGCCGTCTATGACTTTCCCTGCCACTGTCTTACAATATATATATATATATATATATATATATATATATATTGAAATTTGTATATATATATATATATATATATATATATATATATATATATATATATATATATATATACAGAAGTACCAACACACTCGCCATTCCTAAGAATGGGGTGCAAACAGCACCCACTTCCAAGGTTGGGGTGCATTGGCCTGTGACCACACACTCTAGTAAATACAAACCCAGCACTCACTACAACAAACTAACTCACCTTAACACTCAAATAGTCAATTAAATAAATAATAGGATTTTAGTTTTATGAATTGATCAACCTGTTGTTAGTGTAGGACTTGCAGTGAAATGGGGTCCCTTGGCGATGGGCTGCAAGCTTAAATGCATTGATCAATTCATGAACTAAAACCCCATTATTTATTTGATTGACTATTTGAGTGTTAAGGTGAGTTAGTTTGTTGTAGTGAGTGCTGGGCCCCCTGTGTTTGTATTTACTAGAGTGTGTGGTCACAGGCCAATGTACCCCATCCTGGGAAGTGGGTGCTGTTTGCACCCCATTCTTAGGAATTGCGAGTGTGTTAGTACTTCTGTATCTATATATTTGGGTTGATTTTTAATTAACCTTTGTTACTGTGATCATAGCTTTCTCATGCACCCTAGATAAGCTCATTTACCTGAAACCTGTGACAGCTGCCCCTTTAATACTAATTTGGGTGCTGTGTTTGGGATGGTCTCACCTTTAAAAGCCATAAGGTACTTGGCAGTTGAGCTTTAACCCAGGAAAATAACACATGTTCATTTTAGCTATGATGTGCAGTTGCCAGGTTCCCATGAAAACCAGTTGTTAGTGTAGGACTTGCAGTGAAATGGGGTCCCTTGGCGATGGGCTGCAAGCTTAAATGCATTGATCAATTCATGAACAAAAACCCCATTATTTATTTAGTTGATTATTTGAGTGTTAAGGTGAGTTAGTTTGTTGTAGTGAGTGCTGGGCCCCCTGTGTGTATATATATAAATATATATATATATATATATATATATATATATATATATATATATATATATATATATATATATATATATATATATATATATATGGAGCCAGCACATCCAAATGAATCCAAAAAGGTAATTTTATATTGCAGAAAGTGAGCAAAAACAGCGTGAGTTCAAACTGGACACACCAACAGACAGGGTTTTGAAAAGTACAATCCACAATGGGAAGTTACCTCAGTCCAACAAAACAGTCCACTGTTAGATCACTGATGAATCACTATCATATGTTTTAATATAAGCATATTTTATTATATTGCATTCCCAGAGCAATAGTATATTCACTATCGTGCATAATCCGGTAGATAATATTGCATGAGCTATCAGTATTTACTATTTATATTTTTAAAGGGCCCAGACTGCAGTATCATACCCTCCACCATCTGAAGAGCGAAAACTGGAACAAATCCTGAAAGGGGGCATGGTCACGGGTAAAGGGGGGAATAGGCAATTGGATCCCCAAAAATGGTGCAGGCCATAAAAAACGGTGCTGTGCCTTCCAAAAAGGTACAGTTGGAGGGTTTGCAGCATCCATGTTGTCCGCATGCTAAGTCCTCTCTAATGGGAGATCATAGCTTACTTCAGGTTGTGGACCACATTGTTTAAGCATGGGCCATTGTGGTGCATTTACATTGCTAGCAGCTTCTTAGAGAAACATAAGGAACAGACTCTAGACAAGAAATAGATGGATTCAGTATTAAATCCCGGCGGTTGGGATCCCGGCGTTCATAATCCCGACGCCGGAATCCCGACAAGGGGGGGACGTGGATCGCCCCCCCTTACGTGCTCGCTGCGCTCGCCACGCAGTGGGCCTGGTGCCTCGCTATGCTTGGCACACTAATTTATTCTCCCACCAGGGGCGCGTGGACACCCCCGGAGGGAGAAAGTGTCGGGATTTCAGCGGTCGGGATTCCGGCGTCGGGATTTTGAATGCTGGGATCCTGACCGCCGGGATTTACACTGCATCCCAAATAGATTCCTTGTGACTTGGAATGAAATGAACTTGAAATCAATCAAGGAAATAAATGAATCTCATCTATGGTAAGAAAACATATACGCCAATTGAAATGGGATTTATGAGGTTTTTTTTAAAGGGAAGTAATTTAAAAGGCTTAGTTTTGCCTTGTAAATGACTGACCCTTTAAAAAGAATCTCTGAGTTCGGCCAGTGTCCCCCCACAGGCGCCCAACTTGGAGGCTGTTACTTGTCCTACTACTCTTCACGAATATGTTTATTACAACTGTCCTCAAGGTCTTTGGTTGTGGATCCAACTCTCAAGCTCCTGGGATGACGTCTTTCCAATCTAGCAGCAAATGAGACACTCGATTCATTGATCTAACTCGCCTTTATTGCCATCAAAGAGAAACAGAAAGAAATCTGTATATATATATAAATATATATATATATATATAAATAATATAGTATTACCCCGTACAGACATTTTAAAAGCCAGAAGAGATGTGCGAGCCAGATTTAAAGAAGAAATCCTTTGAATATGAGCAAAAAAGTTTCATAAAAAGTTCCAAGAAAATCTTTAAAAAGTTTTAAAAAGTTTTAAAAATTGCTCATTGATTATCAAACACATTCTCCAAATGCATTTACATTTTTTTAAATTCAGTTCCAGGAATACAGTATGTTATTGATCCTGAAAGCAACTTGCCGCAAACCATGAGTTAAACACTATAGACATTTGCATCGGCCCAACTTTTAAACTTGCTGAAACTATTCAAGTATCTTTATTGTTCATTGGCGGAAAATATAGACACTTTAAAAACAGTTGGGATCTACAGTAAAAGATGTTAGAAGCAAAAAAAAAACAGACATGTTATAATTTAAATTCTAAAATGTGTTTTGCAAATTTTTCAAAGAAAAGAAATTAGTGAACATAGTTCTAATTAACCAGCTATAGCCACTGGCAAATCAAATAAACGGCATAATCAGTAAGTTCACCCTCTTTCCGTCCACTATTAAATATATATATATTTTTTTTAATTAAAGATTTCTTTACTTTGTTTTATGTGGTACATCATAAAAATTTGTGTCCATGACTGCACCTAACTATATTGCTGGGTTTATTGCTGAAAATGTATGTCAATCTGTAAAAATATTCAATTTTTTATTACTCCCAAAGAATTCTGTTTACAGTACATCATATAAATTGAATGAATTATAAATACAATCTCTGTTAATCTCACCTAAGATTAACGACCTCCTAAATCCCAAAGCAACCAACTATAAAAACACATTTAAAAAATTTCACGAGTTAACTCTTCGCGTCTAAAAGAAGCACATTTACTTTGGAACGTAGAAAGTCATTTTAACATTTCTAAAAATCTGCTGACAAAATGTCCCGCTCTGTACGGTTAAAATGTTCTTCCAGTGATTGATGTGTTATAATATAACCATGTGTAATAGTTGAACATTTGCAAATTCAAAATTGAAAAAATAATAGTATTTAAAGATAATATTTTGTTTCCAGTGGGAAGAATATTTTTTTCTTTCTTTTTCTTTTTTTAATTTTTTTTTTTTAGAGATTACAGAACAAGTAAACATATGTAATAGGGTGGAATGTTTCAGGAGGTAATAACATTAAGGGGTCTTAAGTACAGTACAGTAGCTCATATTAAAGGGATTAAAACATTTTTGTACGTCTGAGTGGTATTCATAGTGGTATAAAAGCTGGGTAAATCCAGAGACTTTTCCAACAGCCGTGATGGAAGATTTATCAAAGTCACGTCAAGCTTGGAAAAATGTTATATCACCTTTTAGCGTGCAGTGAAATAAATATTTTTGTTTTAATATTATTTCAATGTATCCAGTGTAGAGACACAGAGTGCACAGAAGGGAGAAAGGTCAAGTTCATTTTTTTTCCCTTTAATACTTGAGTTAGTGTATTCAGTTGCCAGTAGCAAACAACGGTCAAAGAACTAATTATTGTTTTACCAAAACAAGGGACCATAGCCAGTCTTATAGACCAGGTGAACAAACCCCTAGAAAGTATAGGTCAAGCTCCTTCTTGAGAGTAAATTATGAGCGTACCATATCATAGATGCAATAGCTGCCAATATCTACAGAGTCACACCGAATATATGCAAATATGCAAATCTTTTATGTTGTTCATTGACAGCTGCCATATTTTGGGCAAATGACATCCCTGACATAATTTAACATACTACGGATGGTGTAATGGTTAGCATTACTGCCTCACAGCACTGAGGTCATGGGTTCGATTCCCACCATGGCCCTAACTGTGCGGAGTTTGTATATTCTCCCCGTGCTTGCGTGGGTTTCCTCCGGGTACTCCGGTTTCCTCCCACAATCCAAAAATATACTGGTCGGCTAATTGGCTCCCAACAAATTAACCCTAGAATGTCTGTGTGTGCGTGTACATGTGGTAGGGAATATAGATTGTAAGCTCCACTGGGGCAGGGGCTGATGTGAGTGTTCAAATATTCTCTGTACAGCGCTGCGGAATATGTGTGTGCTATATAAGAAACTGTTAATAAATAAATAAGGGGTACATTTATAAGGATGGGAGTTCTTTGGAGATGGGATGTTGCCCACGGCAACCAATCAGAATCGACTTATTTATTTAGTACCTTCTAAAAGATAATAGATAGAATCTGATTGGTTGCCCATAGTAAAATGCCCTCTTCAATATAAACAATATATTTATCTAGTGCCATAATGTATTTAATAAAGATTGTATTTGGTATTTTAATCTTGCTGGTAAATGATGCGTGACTTGTCCTTGCCTAAAATTCGAAATTGTTGCTAGCATGAGGCTAATTGTGCCTACATCACTTTGTACAATAGTGATATAATACCTCTATGTGTTACAGTGAGATTGCTTATCAATTTGTGACATTGGCTTTTCTGATAGTATAATGTAAATTGATTCAGTCCATCAGAACACTCAGTAAAGACTAAGGATGTGCACCAGCCACTTTTCGTGTCTTGGGTTTTGGGTTCTGATTACCTTCAGGTTTTGGGTTCTACTGGGTTTTGCCAAAACACCCCCTCAACATTTTGGTTTTTGGGTTTTGGGTTCTGATTTTTTTAAAAAAGCATAAAAAACACTAAAATCACAGAATTTAAGTTTTTTTTTTTTCTCCTAAGCTATTATTAACCTCAATAGCATTCATCTCCACTCATTTCCAGTCTATTCTGAACACCTCACACCTCAAAATATGGTTTTTAGGCCAAAAGGTTGCACGGAAGTAATTGGATAACTATGATAAGCGACACAAGTGGGCGGCACAAACACTAGACTGATATGGCACACTTAGCATCACCCCTGAACTGATATGGTACACTTAGCATCACCCCTGGACTGATACAGCACTCTTGGCAGCACCCCATGAATTATACGGCAGACTTGGCTCACCCCAGGAATTATTTGGCAGACTTGGCTCACCCTTGGACTGATATGGCACACTTAGCATCACCCCTGGACTGACACGGCACACTTGTCAGCACCCCATGAATTATTTGGCAGACTTGGCTTACCCCAGGAATTATACGGCACCCCTGACCTGATACAACACACATGGAATTATACGGCACAAATAGGGACACTCCTGCAGTAAAAAGAGTTATTCTTTTAATAACAAAATGGCAGCACGTCTGAATTCATACAGCAGACTTAGCATCACCCCATAAATTATACAGCACACTTGGCTCACCCCTGGACTGATACGGCAAACTTAGCAGCACCCCATGAATTATACAGTAGACTTTGCAGCAACCCATGAATTATATGACACACTTGGCTTACCCCAGGAATTATGCGTCACACATGCGGGCATCCCTGACCTGATACAGCACACATGGAGTTATACGGCACAGATGGCGGCACCCCTGGACTGATACGGCACACACGGCGGCAGGCATCAAATTATACGGCACACATGCGGGCACCCCTGTACTGATACAGCACACATGTGGGCACCCCTGGACAAAGACAGCACACATGTGGGCACCCCTGGATGGTTACAGTAGACATGCGGGCACCCCTGGACTGATACAGTACACATGTGGGCACCCCTGGACACATACAGCACACATGTGGGCACCCCTAGATGGATACAGTACAAATGCGGGCACCCCTGGGCTGATACAGCCCACATGTGGGTACCCCTGGACAAATACAGCACACATATGGGCACCCCTGGATGGATACAGCACACATGTGGGCACCCCTGGACAAATAGAGCACACATGTGGGCACCCCAGGATGGATACAGTACACATGCGGGCACCCCAGGATGGATACAGTACTCATGCGGGCACCACTGGACTGATGCAGCACCCCCCAGACTTATACTGGGCACTGGCAGCAGTAATTACAAAAAAACTTTTTTTTTGCTTTGAATTTATTTTATTTAATTAAAATAAAGCAGCCCCCTCTGTAGCACTAGCAGCCCCCTCTATGCATTAATCACCCCCCCCCAAGCAGGTTTCCCCCTCACCCCCCCTCAGCAGACAGCACGGACACATCTGTGTTGTCTGAAATCACCAGCCTGTTTGAAAATGGCACTATATATCCCCAGGTCTCGCGAGAATCCGACGCGGGATAATGACGTTTTAGCCTCGACTTGGACTCGGAAAGATGGCGGGAACCGGCAAACTCCTAGGATCCGGCCTCGGATCAGGTAAGTTGGGGGGGAGTTCGGATCTCTAGGATCCGAAACCGCTCATCTCTATAAAAGACATCCTGTATTCTACTTCCTGACAAGGGCCCTTATTCTGATTCACTCGCAAAAGCAAATTCCTTCTCAAATGGACAAAACCATGTGCACTGCAGGTGGGGCAGATGCAACTTGTGCAGAGAGAATCAGATTTGGGTGGGGTTTTACTTCAAAGTGAGATCTATATTGCAGTGTAAAAATAAAGCAGTCAGTATTTACCCTGCACAGAAACAAAATAACTCACCCAAACCTAACTCTCTCTGCACATGTTACATCTGCCCCCCTGCAGTGCATATGGTTTTGTCCATTTGGGAAGAAATTTGCCTTTGCGAGTGAACCAGAAAAAGGGCCAAGGACTCCGAAAATGCAAAGCGCAAAGGACATATAGGAATTAAGGTATTATTTTGATTAATGGAAAGCATTAGGCACCGTTTAACAACAGGCTTTAATAATTACGTATACTTGAAAGTCTGCCTGAAATTTTCTTGAGACAACTCTGAAACATACTGTGCTGCAACATGACAGATTCAGCATGAATTGAATAACTGAGCTGCTTTAGCAAACAAAAGAAATCCTATATCAAATATTGGCCCTTATTCTGGTTGGTGCGGTCGAGCCGCATATGCGGCTCCGACCGCACCAGACGAATCCCCGCCTACAAGACGGATCGGCACGGCCGTCCGTACACGGACGGCTGGCGATCCGCATGAAAATGGCGGGGCGTACGCCTCCACCATGTTGGGAGCTGCCCCCTGCATTCGATGGTCGATGACCATCGAAGGCAGGGCCGCACGCTCCCCCCGCTCACGCAAGCTTAGAGCACACGGACAATCGTCCGTGTGAAAGCTTGTATTGGGGCGGGCAGCTGACATCCGGCGATGTCAGCTTTCCGCCCCCATCACTGGCGTCATAGCCTCATTACCATGCATACGCCCCGCGTTTGCATGGGAACGCCCATGAAACGCGGGGCGTATACATAGGGAAATGAGGGCATGAAGCCCCTCACGCCCCTATACGCCCCCTTTGCGGCGTAGTAAATTTATGTGCGGCGAATTCGCCTGCACATGCGCAGATTGACCTCTGCGCATGTGCAGACGGAAAACATCGGCGGTACGGCCGCACGCGGGCCGTACCGCTCGAATCTGAATAAGGGCCATTATGAGGTGTGCGGGGGTCTCCGTCGCATCCCGGCGGCTGTCAGTGTCCCCGGCGTCTCCTCGTCCCCCCCTGCAGCCGGATGTCCTCCCAGCTGTGACACCTGCTGGGGGAGGAGGAGATTGATGGAGGACGGGAGGGGGAGTCGCGCGGACGGTGGGCAGCGATAGAAGCCCATAGGCTTCAATAGGGAATCGCCTCCCAGAGGTGGCGATACCCTGCCTGGCGGAGACGGGGCGGACGGGTAATGGTACATAGGAAAATGCGGTAAAACCCCCGTTTTACAGCATCTTCCCTTTAGTACATCCTGCTCTATATGTAGGTTTCATATGGCAAAATACTACTTAATATACTGTAGTAATCTGTAAGTATCTTTGAGTATCTGTTTTCTGTACGGATTTAGGGCCTGATTCAGGATAAGTTGGAAACTGGCATATTTGCTCCATGGACCGATTGTGCAGTTCTGCGCATGCTTATATTTGCACATGTGCTGTGCCCAGTTGCGTAACTATTTATTGGGTGCCCTCCCGCCAGCAAGTGCATTGAATGATAGCCCCGCAGACCCCCGGCGCTCACACTTAATCAGCACCTCCCCATGACCGTGGGGTCTGCGGGGCTATTGTTACGCCACTGCCTGGGCCACTGTACAAACGACCTTGCCAAGTATCATAGTCGCCAAGGCTTTCATACAGGCAGGTGAGGGAGGGGGCGCGCAGGGGGCAGCATCAAAGCAACGGCCCTTTTTTAATGCTGGGCATTCCCTTGGAAACGTGGGTGGGCCGATACCTGCCGTGGAGGGCGGACGCTCAGGCATGCGTAATCTATGGGCCCGCTAAGCAGCGAATGACCGAAGTTTAGCAAGCCTTACTAAACCACCTGTAAGGAACACTTTTCTAACAAAAACCTTGTTTGCAAAACATGACTTTCATTTTATTCTTATAGTCACCTTATAGTCTACACCTGATCTTTGAGAAAGCCGCCTACACAAGGAAGCGGGGAAACGCGTCAGTTCGCAATCTATTTTATCTACACTAAAAGGTACTGCCGGCCGGCTTACTGGGAACTACACACCGCTAATGCGCTGCATCTCCAGCTTATTCCTTTGAATACCCTTTTGTGGTCTGAAGATTACACCCTCTGCCTGATGCTCTCCAGCCTGTACAAACAGAAGAGGTGGTAAATATACTAATAATTATTATCATTACAACTAATACCACTAACGCTGGACTGCTAATACCTGCCTAATATGCGGACTGCTTTAATATCAGACTAACACCCTTTTGCCTGATACCCTCCAGCCTGCATATACAGAGGAGGTGGTAAATACACTAATCACTAAAACAACTAATATTGGACTGCTTTATCTGCCTAATATTTGGACTGCTTCAACATCAGGTTGCTATAAGTGGATCAAAGTGTGTGTGTGTATATATATATATATATATATATATATATATATATATACACCTTTTTTATCATTCATTTTATATGTATATTCTGTTTTTTTTCTCTCTTTAGGGTAATCCCAATTTGTATTGTGATATCTCTTAATTATATGTGTTAATTGTTTGGTATCGGCCGATACCTTTGTGACTGATAATTAAATTATTTTTAATTTTTGAAAAAATGTTTTTGTCTGTATCTACATATTAAAAACTGGTGTATATATATAAAAAATATATCTCTCAAATCCAAGCGCTCTCTTACACTCTTGTTCTTTTATTCTTATAGTCTTCTGATCTATAATTAGAGATCTGTCACATTTCGTGAAGCACCAGCTGGAGTGTAACGGAGGCTGGGTGCTTTGATGTAGGGCTGTTGCATTAACGACAGAAGGGAGTAAAGCAATTGAATAAAATAAACCTTATTTAATGAAGATACTGCGGTACAGAAGATGAATAATGACACATTGATAAAACTGTAGTTATTGGTAAATGATAAAGTCAATAATATACAATGCTTATTGCGGAGCTTGAAGATGATTGGTAATTGAACTACTGAAGAGTTGGATGATTGGTTGAAGAATTGGATGATTGAATAAGGATTGGATGGTTGAATAAAGAATTGGATGATTGGAAGAAGGATTGGATGATTGGTTGAAGGATTGGATGAAGGATTTGATGATTGGATGAAGGATTGGATGAAGGATTGGATGATGGTATGAAGGATTGGATGAAGGATTTGATGACTGTATGATGAAGTCCGAAAGAGCTGTGCTGAATAGGATCGTAGCTGCAAACCAGGGATGACCACAGAGAATAACCGTCAGGAATAAGGAGAAAGATATTACCCCTTTGGGGGGTTAACCTTGTCCAGTCCGTATAGGTGGCAGCGGGTTCCGATGGTATGGTACAAGCAGTAAGACAGTCAGCAGGATACTGGAAGAAGACTTCACCAGAGGCGCAAGAACTGCAGTGGGAACTACAGACAGCCAGGGAGAGTCAATGATGCGTGCGGATAGACATCATTGTACTGACTGCCGGTCTAGCCCGGCAAGTCAGTATTTGAAGGGGAAGCTGCGCTGTGATTGGCTGGTACTTGACATCACTTGAATGGAGCCGCGCAGCATAGGCTGAAGGATCCTAAAAGATGTCCGCCACCAGAGGTGGTGACAGAAACCAGCCGGCGGTGATTGTGCGCGGATGCGCTGCAGCCGGCTAGTCCAGCCAGAGGCCTGACCTGACACGGACCCATCATGGCGGCTCATGTCTCACACCACCCAGACCCCGCATGGCACAGAAGTACACACCGCCACTGTCACCTGGCGATGACAGCGCGACAGCATGCACACTACCAGCATGAGGATTGGTAGCGGAGGTGAGCGCCAGGGCAGGAGATAGCCTGTCAGTGGTCTTAGGGCTAGGGACAGCACAGAGGGAATGGGTAGCAGACATGGTGGTCGTGACAAGATCTATATGATGAAATCAAGTGCTGATAAAATTAGTTTTAATTGGAAAAAAACCCACTGGCAACAAACACACACACACACACTCACACCCACTCACACCATCCTCCACTCACACCCTAAAAAGAATAGCCCTCCGTAATGTTTTAAAGCACAATATGGTATATATAACTACTACAGATGGAGCCGGGCTTCCTCTTGCTGGCGAATCGCCAGATTGTCTCCGCTGGCGATCCGCCAGCAGCCCGGCGTCATCTGACTGAGACACGCGTGCGTATCACGCGCGTCTCAGTTTCCGGGCAGCGGGGCGATGGGAACCCTGTCCGTCTCCGCTTCAGGGAGACGGACAGGGTTAGGGGAGGCGGTGGGGGGGTGCGGGGAGGCGTTGGGGACCCCGGGTGACCGCCGGCAAGCCAGCGGGGACCCGGGGGAATCGCCATCGGAAGTGGACGCGCGCGCATCTCGTGTGCACGCGTCCCCTTTCACAGAGCATATGGCGGCTGGCGATTCTGCCGCCATCCCCTGCAAAGACAACGCCGGCTCCATCTGTAGATCAATGTGCAATGACCCAAACACAGCTGGAAGAACTGAAACTGGACCCACAGAGGACAAGTTATTACATACTAAACGTCAGAGTCAGGAGAAGTAACGTAGATCTGGTGAGAAACAGGTCTGCAGACACAGCGGGGTATGTAAGCGAGAGGGGGGGGGGAGCAAGTAACGTAGGTCTGGTGAGAAACAGGTCTGCAGACACAGAGGGATATGTAAGCGAGAGGGGGGGGGGGTAAAGCAAGTAACGTAGGTCTGGTGAGAAACCGATGCAGACACAGAGGGGTATGTATGCGAGAGGGGGGGGAGAGCAAGTAACGTAGGTCTGGTGAGAAACAGGTCTGCAGACACAGAGGGGTATGTAAGCGAGAGGGGGGGGTAAAGCAAGTAACGTAGGTCTGGTGAGAAACAGATGCAGACACAGAGGGGTATGTATGCGAGAGGGGGGGGAGAGCAAGTAACGTAGATCTGGTGAGAAACAGATGCAGACACAGAGGGGTATGTAAGCGAGAGGGGGGAAGAGCAAGTATGAAGGGGTGGTATGAGAGGGGAGACAGAAGTGCAACAGATTAGAAGTCGAGCAAAATGAAGGGGTGGGAAAACTGATAGTTGAGGAAGGAGAGAAAAAGAAACACAGGCATTGCGGAGGCAACAGCTTTTATAGAATATTATATACCATTTTTATTCTTTTTTTGAATTAAAAAAGGGGCCGAACACTTTGACACATTAGGAGGAGATTTGTCAAAGCTTGGAGAGAGATAAAGTGGAAAGTAATAAAGGGCTCAATGTACTAAAGTCCCCCATACCCTGTGATTTGGGCCGATTTCACCCGATTCCGGTAGATCGGGCCGAGAATTCGGGTGAAATCATCCCAAATCGCATGTGTATGACATTCGATTGGATGCGTGGTCTAATGCGCATCGGATCTGAGTCAGAGGTCGGACAGGCTCTGCAGTGGGACATCATGGGTGCTTTTTAGCACCCAATTTATCGCATCCAATACAGACCGTGTAGGTGGGTGCCAGCAGTGCCGCACCGCTGGCACACACTTATTAGCAGAGCAGGGAATCCCTGGGCAGGAGAGACGCTCTTCATCCCCTGCAGTTGCGGGCAGGATATTTTAAAATTTGAATACAAAAGAATGGGTGGCCGCTGATTGGCTAGAGGGCTTTCTCAGCCAATCAGTAGCCCCCCATTCTTTTTATGTTTTTTTTTTTTTTTTATTATTGTCCTGTCCCCCACCTGCAGGCGATACATGCAATAAATTGCTTACAATTTATCGCATGTAAAAATGGCACATCAAGTGCCAAATCTTATGTGAACCCTCCCAGGTAGCTGCCGGGGGAGTTCAAGGGAAATTAGAGCATGGCAGTTAGGAGCTGTTTGGTACTTTTTCTCCATCTTCACTTTATCTCTCTCCAAGCTGGAATATATCCATAAATATATGCTATAAAAAAAGAAAACACAAGAACTGTTGCAAAAAATCATGGTCAATCTGCAAATTTACGACACACGTGTTGCGTATACAGATGTAGCAGGGCTCATCCTTGCCCGGCGCCCGCCAGATCCCTTTCACTGGTGAGCGCCGGTGATAGGGACTGGGACGCACGTGCGTCCCTGTATCACGGTGGCTAGGCAGCGTCTCCCTGCCCATCTCCGCTTCAGGGAGACGCTGCCCATTTCGGGGGAGGGGGGGGCGGGGCAGCGAGGGGGACCGGCGGCGATGGTGAGGGAGGCGGCGGGGACCGGCGGCAGGCTCCGTTGCCACGAGGCGCGCGAGCGGTAGCCGGCCGCTGGCGGGGGCTTGTGATAGAATCACCAGCCCCTACAAAGATGTGGCCAACAACATCTGTATATCGAAGAAACTCCTCTGCTATTTATCAAAGGCTCTCTCTGCCAGCAAAGCAAAAAATAAATAAAAACGCGTGAGGTTGTGTTACAAAGGCAAATAAACAAATGACGCTGGGATGGCAGCCATTAGAACCGGCGACTAGCCCTGAAATTTCATTAAAAAATGCCAAAAAAGGAGCTGGATCCTAAAACCATAGATTACACAACTGCTATCTCTCCCTCCCACACCATGTTTTAACAGATTTAAAATCAAAAATAGTTTTAATTTATTCTTTGAAGGTTATTGCAGGAGAAGACGCCATTAGAGTTTTATGTTGATTATTTTGCTAAGAGAAATGTTTGCAAAACCTATATTTCCCTAGAATACTTTCTGTTCCCCTCCCGACAACACATGGGTCAGAAATGAATGGCACATTCATCTGCATCGAGAGAGTTTTGGTTTGCACTGGATGTGGTCCTATTTACATACTCATCCTTAGGAATGGGATATTGAAGTCTGTTGTCTCCACCGTTCCTTTGAACTTCTGTGACGGGCGTGCTGACGTTGGTGAGGGTGAGCGTGCCGGGAAGACAGCTGTTGACGAAGTTGCATCAATGCGAGCACTCTATAAATTTCGCAGTTCAGACATTTCCTCCAATGACGACAAAGGTTTGGAAACTGATTTTTTTTTTTAGACCATATAAAACAACAACAGTAGTTTACATGATGTGTAACTGTCCTTCTTTACACCTGTCTGGACTGTTTTATAGCCCGCTTTGCTGGTTCCTTTGAAGATGAAAGGGGGCTTCAGGCAAAATTATATATAAATAATAGAAATTGCGAGTATAGATGATATATATACAGTACGATCTATATACTAGTTATCAGCCTGTCAAAATGGAGGATTGATGTAAAAGTAATGTCAGCGTCAATGGCTGTGTGCGGTCGAACGGAGTAACACTTGAATGCTCCATCAGGCACTATCAAATGGTACTCATCCAGCGGCGGGGCCCGCCAGAACGCCCCCCGCTGGCGAGCGGACACTACATCTGACTGGGATGAGCGTCCCAGTTTCCCGTCGGCGGGGGATGGGAACCCTGCCCGTCTCCGCTTCAGGGAGACGGGCAAGGTTAGGTGAGGGAGCGGGGAGGTTGGGGAACGTGGCGGGGACCGGCAGCAGGGCGGTGGGGAAGCTCCGTTGTAAGGGGATGCACGTGCGTCTTGTGTGCGCGCATCCCCTTCCAAAAGTCTGGCGGGGGCTGGCGCATGGCGAATCCACCGCCAGCCCCTGCATCGAAGCGAGGCGCTACATCTGTACCTGCAGAAGCAGAGAGCTCTCAGATCTCTGGCTATGCCCCTACAGTGGCAGAAAATGGGAGCGTGGCCCCAACATTTCAGGCCTGTGCCTATGGTCCCTCCTTACATCCTAGCAAAGTTTGGAAATATGGTGCGTATATCGGATGACAATCACATCCCATTTGCTAGCTGTCCCCATGCTGGTGTAGTGCTGCTCCATTCAGGTAGAAGTATCAAAGCTTGGAGAGAGATAAAGTGGAGAGAAACAAATTACTGACTAATCAGCTCCTAATTGTCATTTTACAGGTTGTTTGAAAAATGACAGGTAAGGAGCTGGTTGTTTGGTACGTTATCTCTGTCCAAGCTTTGCTACATCTCCCCCAATGTACTCACACATGCACCGTTAGTCCAATACTACAATCGCGTCTTTCATGTATCCTACCTCGTGTCTCCGTTGCATACACAGCTACAGTAGGCTCCATGCTGCTCTGTCTCTGGGAATCCAGTACGATTCCAGGTTATGAATGTTTCCTATCACACATAAATGTTCCGATCATATGAAACCACAGCAGCCTGGACACAAATGTATTTCCAGGCATCTCAGACCACCTGAAATTTTGCATTAATGTCTTTCAGCATCCTCTTCTCTGCCGGGAGCAGCTCTGTGTAGTAGGATCTGAGCACTAGAGCGCTCAGAGGAGGGACGGATTATGGGAGGGGTGATAGAGGCGGCCATCCCGGGGCCTTAACAAGTTAAGGGCCCCCACATACTCAGAGGTTCAGAGACCACACCGCCAGAGTTTCCCTGCAGCCTGTGCCTGAGCGACAGGCTGCTGCTTTACATACTATTGGACAACTGAGCCGCTCAGCTGCCCTGTTCTGCTATACGGCGGCTCAGCTGTCTGTCAGTGCAGAGGGAATCAGGGAGCGCATCTCTCTGCCCTGACTGACAGCTGAGCCGCTCAGCTGCCCTGTTCTGCTATACGGCGGCTCAGCTGTCTGTCAGTGCAGAGGGAATCGGGGAGCGCATCTCTGCACGGACTGACAACTGAGCCGCTCAGCTGCCCTGTGCTGCTATACGGCGGCACAGCTGTCAGTCAGTGCAGAGGGAATCGGGGAGCGCATCTCTCACCGGCTCCCCTCTGCCCTGACTGACAGCTGAGCCGCTCAGCTGCCCTGTTCTGCTATACGGCGGCTCAGCTGTCAGTCAGAACACAGAAAAGTTGGGAGCGCATCCCTCACCGGCTCCCCTCTGCCCTGACTGACAGCTGAGCCGCTCAGCTGCCCTCTTCTGCTATACGGTGACTCAGCTGTCAGTCAGTGCACAGAGAAGTTGGGAGCGCATCTCTCACCGGCTCCCCTCTGCCCTGACTGACAGCTGAGCCGCTCAGCTGCCCTGTTCTGCTATACGGCGGCTCAGCTGTCAGTCAGTACACAGGGAAGCAGAGAATGCATCTCTCACCGGCTCCCCTCTGCCCTGACTGACAGCTGAGCCGCTCAGCTGCCCTGTTCTGCTATACGGCGGCACAGCTGTCAGTCAGTGCAGAGGGAATAGGGGAGCACATCTCTCACCGGCTCCCCTCTGCCCTGGCTGACAGCTGAGCCGCTCAGCTGCCCTGTTCTGCTATATGGCGGCTCAGCTGTCAGTCAGCGCAGAAGGAAGCAGGGAACGCATCTCTCACCGGCTCCCCTCTGCCCTGACTGACAGCTGAGCCGCTGAGCTGCCCTGTTCTGCTATACGGCGGCTCAGCTGTCAGCCCAAATTGCCCAGAGCTGGTTATGCTTAGGAGGGAAGATCCCACGCTGGTCTATTATTCTGCCAAATCTTGGTAAGGTATTACATCTGATTACTAGAGTGTTCAATGTGAAAACATCTGGATGCAATTTAATATATAAAACATTACATGTGCGATTTGCAGTAATTTTGGGATTTTTACAGATTTTGACCCAAAATTGCAACATATTGCATTTGGTCCAATACTCCCAATTATACTGATTTTTACAAGGCACGGCGTCTATTCAGTGCCGGTGAGCGGTGAAAACGGAGATCGCTTCATCCTGCGATGCCACGCCCCCTTTCAATGAGGCCACGCCCCCTTTTCGACCTCCCAACTACAGAAGTTGGGAGGTATGGAAATGGAAGAGGGAGGGTGAGAGAGAATGAATAGAGGAAATTGGAGAGTGTGTAGTGAGAAACAGAAGAGAGAGAGGGGAAGGGGAAATTGGGAGAGAGAGAGGAGCAACAAAGAGATCAGCCTGAACAAGATTGCATAATACAAGTCAAGTACTCACTGTGGTGGGGGCTGACAGGGAGATCCTCGCTGCAGTGTTTTCTTCGGATCCTTGTGACTTGCTGGGTCCTACTCCTCCTCTCATCCGCACAGGCAGTGCACCATCTCCTCCATGCACCACTCTGACACCTCCTCCTGTCCTGAGCAGCAGCAGCAGCTCTCACCGAGAATTGCTTCGGGCATCCATTAGTCTGGTCTGCTCCCAGACAGCAGGGGCTGCTGGGACATGTAGTTTTTTTTAAGTGTCAGGCTGCCAGACACTTAAAAAAAACCTACATGTACCAGTAGCCCCTGCTGCCTGGGACCAGAGCAGAGTCTGGCTGCAATTGAGCCGAATCAGCCGATGCACATTGTGCACACCACGGGATCCGGGGACAGTCACAGAAAGCAGGGGCAGAGATAGCTGGTAAGGAGCTATTGATGTTAATAGTTGAAGGACCAGGTCCGGGCCCCCTACTCTGTCAGACTCCCCCCTTGTCGGTTGGCCTGGAAATAAAACACAGACCCCCCCAGAAATTTATTGATACCTTCTTAACTAATAAATTAACTTACATAACTAAAAATAAAGACTCGTACAACGGAATTGCCATTAAAATCAGTCAACCTTAATTTATTTTAACAATTTAAATAAGTTTGGTGGCAGAAAGAAAGAAAGAACGGCCAGATCAACAAGTGACATTACGTTTTAACGCCTGCTGATGTCCATGACATACCTTTAAATCATCCCATTGGCCACACCAATGAAAATGCTTAGGCCCCAACTCTCCCCCAATACACCTAAATGGGCCTGCCAGGGTCGACAGGGTTATAGGTCGACATGGGTTTAGGTCGACAGTCGTTAGGTCAACATGAGTTTTTCACTGTGTTTTGAGCCGACGTGCCGACAGGCGGTATTTCATGCCCTATCATCCACTAGGGCGTGGTGGGAGAATAAAATAGTGTGCCCGAAGCATTGCGAGCGATGCGAGGGGCTGCGGTTCACCTCCAACTGTGTCGACATTCGGGTAAAAAAAAAAAAGTGAAAAACTCATGTCGACCTAACGACTGTCGACCTAGACCCATGTCAACCTTGGCCCATGTCGACCTAAACCCAAGTCGACCTTGGCCCATGTCGACCTAAAACCCTGTTGACCTTGGCCCATGTCGACCTAACGTGGTCGACCTAATGACTTTCGACCTAAGTGTGGTCTAATAGATGATCCACACCCTGCCAGGCAGCTAGTGCCCCTGACCCTGGTCAGGATAGGCCAGACTAGATCAGCGTATTGGATAGAGAGAGGGTGATAAACCACCAGCCAATCTGCTCCTACCTGCCATGTCACAGACTGTGTTTGAAAAATGTCAGGTAGGAGGTAGGAGCTGATTGGCTGGCGGTTTATCACTCTCCATGTTATCACTTTTGAAGCTTAGTGCATCTGGCCCTGGATCCCATAAGTCAGGGGTGTCCAAACTTTTTGCGACGAGGGCCAGATTTGGTGAAGTGTAAATGTGGGGGGCCGACCATTCAGCCTGACATTCTTTGAATCATTAATCACATCAGAATTGTCCCCCACTCTGCCCCCATTCACTGTATGTCCCCCAGCCTGCCCCCATTCACTGTATGTCCCCCAGCCTGCCCCTCCTTCACTGTATGTTCCCCACTCTGCACCCATTCACTCTGTCCCCCAGCCTGCCCCCTTCTCTTAATGTCCATCAGTGCCTCCATTCATTGTATGTCCCCAAGCCTGACCCTCCTTCAATGTCTGACTCCCATTCACTGTTTGACCCCCATTCACTATGTACCCCACTCTGCCCCCATTCACTGTGTGTCCCCCAGCCTGCCCCTGCTCCCCCTTCTCTGAAAGGCAATCACTGCCTCCATTCACTGTATGTCCCTCAGCCTGACCCTCCTTCACTGTATGTCCCCCACTCTGCCCCTCCCTTCTCTGTATGTTTCCCAGCCCCTTGTGTGAGCCAGAGGAAGGAGAGGCAAAGCAGGCACTGCAAGGACAGGAGATGCTTGGGCTCCCACTGCTACCCTCCTCCACTCTGCATGTTACAGGAGCAAGCTTCCCCCTTGCTGCTACCCTCCCCAAACACTGCTGTCACTGTGATTGTGGAGTAGGGTGATATATGATTGCAGCAGCAGGGGTAGGACGCCAAACACATCTGACTGTGGCGGCCGGCACCACCTCACTGCAGCAGACAGCAAGGTAAAGGTGCGCTCGCCAGGGCCCCACCTTTAGTGTCCTGTGCTGTGCTTCCCACATCTGATGCTCTGCCCGCTTCCAGCTGGAAGCTGCGGGCCGCTTGAAATGACAGCACGGGCCACAATTGGCCCCCGGGCCTGACTTTGGACATGCCTGCCATAAGTGATCAAACCCATATTAAGGGCCTGATTCAGACCTGTTCCCTAGGCTGCATACATTTGCAGCCTAGGGAACAGGTCAGCGCCGCCCCGCTGAATGAGAACACATCCCCTCACATGCATCCCCTTATGGGACACCCATAAAATGCCGGACTTTCCTCTACAGGAGACTGATAGGTTTAGTGGTTAACCCCAAATAATCAACAAATGAACATCTGTTTAAAAAAAAATCTATAAAAATGTTTTAGTTCCCCGTGTTGCAAAATAACAGGGATGGAGAGGGCCTGTGCATAGGCTCAGATTGGGCCACCTCCCCACATGGCATTGTGGGCCAGATTATCTAAGCTTCAAAAGTGATAAAATGAAGAGTGATAAACAGCCAGCCAATCAGGTCCTACCAAGACATTTTTCAAACACAGTCTGTGACATGGCAGGGAGGAGCTGATTGGCTGGCTGTTTATCACTCTCCATTTTATCACTTTTGAAGCTTAGAGAATCTAGCCCTTTGTTAGAGTCTACTGCACATGCACAGGTCTCCAGGAACATGGTGCCCCACACTGCGTTCCCGAGGACATCTCTATTGCGCATGCGCGAATCACCAGAAAATGTCCCACAGTGGACATTTTTCCAGTGATATTTGCAGCTACGTAGCCAGCGCTGGGAATATATCAGGTGAGTATAGTTAAAGGAGTGCAGAGGAGGCAGTGGTGCCAACCAGGTGATTCCAGTGTGTAGGCGTTGAAGGGAAGTTGTGTGACGTCAGCTCCGGCATGAAAAGCCTGTTTCTATGACAACAGCTGAGGAAGTCCTGAGCTATGTAAGGATTGCACACACTAGAAAAAACATTTGATGGCAGGTTTGGCGGCATACACCTGATTTCAGAAGGGTAACCAGTCGGAAAATCCGCCTAAATCGGGAATTTGTGCATATGAACATCGTTCCTCCTCGTACAAATCAGACATACAGGTGGAGCACCTCTCTTCTTGCTGGCGGCTGGCGATAGAATCGCCAACCGCCGGTGGCCCCCGCCAACCGCCAGTGGCCCCTGATCCCTGGAGTGCCCTATGCTTTAATTCTTCGTCAGTTTTGGATGGATGCACCAATATTTAGTGAGCCATGAAGTACAAGTAGATTCGATCTTGCCTTTAGACCATCGGAATAAGCGCTTATTATTACCTTGCTTCATTTCATTCTTTTTTTTTTTTTTTTACACATTTTATTGGGTGAATCACGAGCAATTGACAAGTGTAACAAAATACCTTGACATTTACAAAACAACATTGAATGGGCTTACAATAAAGTGATTCAAGATTTTTCCATTTAAGAAAGAGAACCTCGCGACGGCGGTGTGGCCAACCGCCCGGAAAGACATTTCAGCGAGGCGAGTATAGGAACCAAAGGCGAATGGTGGAAGAAAAAAGAATTTATAGAAACTAAGAAGAAAGGACAGACAGAAGGACAGGGAGAGAGAAAGAGCGGGATGGGTTGCCTCGGAGAGATGTTCTAGAGACTAATTGGGGGGGGGGGGGGATATTTTGAGAGGTCAGCCAGGGAGACCAGGTTTTATTAAATGTTTTGCAAAATTTACGTAGAACAGCCGTCATGTACTCCATTTTGTAAACATACCAAATATGGGACATAATCGTTTGCATGGGGGCTCGGGAGGGCTTTTTCCAGTTGACGGCAATTTGACATGTCATAGCAGATACATTGGGTGAGATTTAATGGGATGAGAGATTCAGAAAGTGAGAGATTTGGTGACAAATCTCCAGGTTTTTTTAAAGCGGCAATCATTTACACTTCCAAATCAAACTGGTTTAGCAGTGTAAATGATTGCTGCTTTAAACAAACTGGAGATTTCTTACCAAATCTCTCACTTTCTGAATCTCTCATCCTATTAAATCTCACCCTATGTGACGGAATAGTTTATTCTGGTGATGAGTGAGAGAGGGTAGAGTTAAGGGAAGCAGAAAGTATTTGGGATCAGTGGGGACAATAACAACAAATAGACTGGACAGGACCACCAGATATGTATAAATGTGCCCTCAGCTGTGCAACCCCTCCAGCACCTATCTGAAACATCTGGATACATAGTTTTTAAACATGAGGGTACGTAGTACCAGCGATATAGCAGTTTGTATACATTTTCTTTAATCCTCACACATATCGAGCTGGAGGCAGCATTATCCCAAATTTCAGACCATTCTTCGGAATCTCTTAGAGTGTCCTAAATCTCGTTCCCACGCTAGCTCGTGCAGATCGCGGTTTGTACCTGTATCCTCTCCTAGGAGTGAGTAAATGATAGATATATCAGACCTCTAGTAGATGAGCGTTTCCAGCCAATATATTCAAAGGAAGTTAGGGGTCTAGCAGTGAGGGTAGTTACAGTTTTAGAGTGAAAGTGTCGAATTTGCAAGTATCTAAAGAAATCTGTGGTCGGGACAGCCGTTTTATCGTCTTCATTTCATTCTTTTTGTATTTTTAAAACACAATTGAATTAATGGATGAGGTGAGAGCAGAAGAAAGAGCTGAAATGTTTTTTTGTTCAAGTCACAGTTGTGAAATGACAAATCCTTTGAGCCGTCCTGTTCCTGTACCATAATATTCCTTATACTATAGTTTTTCCTATTTATCCCTATGAGTGCCCGTGGTATAAGGGTTAAGCAGCTGCGTAAACACAGGCTGCCTTTCCTCATGTTCTAGGTGTTCTGGTCGGGCAGCTGTGGTACAGAGAGACAGCGTCATTCAGTCAGACCTTATGTGCTGGTGTTTGTGTAGAATGCTGGTGTTCCATGTTCCCCTACCCGATACTGCAGCTGAGCAACAGAGTGTAAATGGGCAAGCAGCTGCACTGGCCTTACTGTAGGTTATTTGTACCAGGGGCAAGAGCAGGATCTCTGTAAGTGGGGTTCCAAATGTTTCATGGCAAAAATAAGGTGCAATGCAGGGTTGCCGACCCTCCCGGAATTTCCGGAAGTTTCTCAAAAATCGGGTCCCCCTCCCGGCCCCCCGGAAGGGTGGGCAACCCTCCCGGATTCAGGGGGGACCCCCGCTGTCCCCCGGATTGCGGCATTAAAATGCCGCAATCCTCGGGTCTCAGAGGAGGGGGCGGAGCTAAAACAGCACAATCGCGTCATTTTAGCCCCGCCCCCTCCACGGAGATCCGTGAATTTGCTGGTTTAACATCATGCGGGCGGGGCTTAGTGATGTCACTCTTAAGCCCCGCCCCCTGAGCGGCTGCTGAAACTCTCCTCTCCGGGCTTCTCCCGGAGAGGAGAATAATAAAGTCGGCAACCCTGGTGCAATATATGTACATATATATGAAGCCACATTTGTTAAACCTACGGACACGCCACAGCTTTCCATCTCAGCGTGCCGGTCGTGGAGACAGGGATGCGCATGCTCACAGGGTATCAGGGTATCAGTGCAAGACATCACAGAAGTGTTTGGGCACCTTTACCCTGAGGTCGGCTATCTGGTAGGAACAAAATGGAAATGGAAATACACAATAAGATGAGGGGAGGTTCCCACTTCAAAACAATCATTTGCATGCCGGGCGAACAAACCCAGCGTGCAAAGGGCTGGCATACAACCATTCGCAGGGTGGGTTGGTTATGGTTGACTCGCTAAAGTGCGAATTGACGTCCAAGAGAGTCAACCAGAATAAGGGTCCGTGAGTATACACGTTTAGTGATTTTGTGTAATAATGATGATAATAATATACACATTACATAATTGTTTTTAATCTGTAGACATTTCCATTGCAACATACAGAGACCGCATTACTGCTATGAACATACATTAATGATTTCAGCCCCCAGAGAAAAGTTGAGAAGAAAAAACATTCTTACTGTAAGCATTCAGGTTTATAATCCCTTTGCAAATTCAACTGGAGCCTGTGTAAAAATTGCCTGTTTCCCAGCAGTCTGGGGGATCATGCGTTAAGCCTGGACTTCTCTGAAGGTGGACAGTAATAAAACAATGTTTTTGTTGTGACTATGAACTAGGGATGTGTACCAGCCAGTTTTCATGTTTTGGGTCTGTATCTCTGTCCGTATTTTGGATCTGGATTTTTTTAAACCATAAAAAAAAAAATTATTTTTTTTGGGGGGGGGGCATCTAGGAGTGGCAATGCAGCGGCAGACAGGATGTCAGTTTTAAAAACTAGGCCCCAAAGAGCACGTAAAGCCCAAAAAAATTGTCCTTGGACCCTCCCACCCTTATGTTGCGTAAATAGGACATGCATACTGGCCCTTATTCAGATCTGATTGCAGTACAAATTTGTTCTCAAAATGGGCAAAACCATGTGCACTGCTGGTGGGGCAGATGTAACATGTGCAGAGAGAGTTTAAATTTGGGAAGGGTGTGTTGAATTTGAAATCTAAATTGCAGTGTAAAAATAATGCAGCCAGTATTTACCCTGCAGAGAAAAAAATAACTCACACAAATCTGACTCTCTCTATACATGTTACATCTGCCCCACCTGCAGTGCACGTGGTTTTGCCCATTTTGAGAACAAATTTGTACTGTGATCAGATCTGAATAAGGGCCAGGTTCCCAGCTGCATTAAAAACTCTTGCAGAGTACACACTGGAGGGGGACAATTTTAAATTGAGCTAGTTTGTACAGGGTCTTCCAAATTGCCTCTTTTTCTTGCCAGTACAGGTACAGACTGTCTGACATGTTTACTTAGATGCTGTCACAAATGTAATCCTCCACCATTTTTTCAATTGTGACAGCATCGTATGCAGCAACAGGAGACATGTCAGCAATTGTGGGCAGGTCCTTCATTCCAGGCCAGATGCCCAAACTCACTACTGCCTGCCCTGCATCACTGCCGACACTGCCGGCAGGTAGGAAATCTTAGTTGTTTCCTATGAGCACTAGGTGTGGGAGAAAATGGAGGAGGAGCTGTTGCCACTTCAGATGACAATCTTCCGACCAACAGGTCTTTGCACTGCTGTAGACTTGTGTCCACCGGAAACAAAGACACAACATACGCTTTAAACCGAGGATCGAGCACGGTGGCCAGAATGTATTCCTCTGACTTTAATAGACTGACCACCCCTGTATCCTGGCAAAGCCTGTGGCAAATACAGGATTTTTAGAGGGGGGTTTCCAAATGTAATCCGAAATTTCCCATTCTGCAGCACATTGGAGTAAGTACGGGAGTCTGGGGGAGCGGTAACAGACCTGGAAATGGGTCTTTTTATACACTGGACACTTTATGAAATATAGTATTTATATTTAAAAGAACAGATGGTCTATAGCAGGGGTGGCCAAACCTGTCCTCAAGATCTACCAACGGTGCATGTTTTCCAGGCAACCTGTGGATCTATAGTAGGAATGAATGCAGCAGGTTTTAAAATGTGACAGTTAGTAATGGCTACAGCTGTGCACCAGCTAGGTAACATGGAAAATGGTAGATCTCGAGGACCGGTTTGGCCACCCCTGCTCTATAGTATAGGTTGTTTCAAACATTTAAATAACATAAGTGGTCAGGAAAAGGTTAAACATATAATAAATAAATACACAGATATAATAGAACCAGTACTGCACTTTCTAAGCCCACAATCTCCCACTTCATGGTAAGGCTCATGTCTCTTCCTCCTGGCAGCTGCTCACTGGTCCATTGCAATGTTTGAGGGCTCAGATCCACACAGACAGTAAATGTGGTGGAAGCTGGTGGCAGCTCTATTGATCATATTATATACCAGTGCTATTGTTCTCATAATTTAAGGCATTTGCCATGAGGAGGAATGTTTCCGGGCAACCAGAACACCCCCCCCCCCCCATGCATTTGCCTATGAAAGCATATGAAGGGCTTCATCCACAAGGGCTACATGCTTTACGGAATCGCTTAAGCTCCTCCTTCACTTTCTCCAGCTGCTTCTACAACAGACTGATCAGGGGAATCACCTGACTCATGCTCGCAGTGTCGGAACTGACTTCACGTTTGGCAAGATTAAACAGCTGGAGAACCTTGCACAACACGGAAATCTGTCTTTACTGTGCTTGAGTCAGGTGTATCCCCCTCCTTTGCCTTTGTCGTAGGTGGATATGTAGGCCTGAATAACCTTTTGCAGCTCCTCAATCCTCTGCAGCATATAGAGAGTGGAGTTACAGCTCGTCACAACCTCTTGTTTGAGGTGATGGCAGGGAATTTTCAAGAGGGTTTGATGGTGCTCCAGTCTTCGGCAGGCATTGGCAGACTGTCTTAAGTGTCCAGCAATCTTCCGGGCCACCGCAAGCATCTCCTGCACGATGCAGTCACTTTTTAGGAAATGCTGGACCACCAAATTTATTGTGTGGGCAAAACATGTCACATGTTGGATTTTTCATATATGTAATGCCCCCACAATGTTACTGGCATTGTCCGATACCACAAATCCCCTGTAGAGTGTAAGTGGGGTAAGCGACTGCGCAATGATTTCCTTTAGTTTCTCTAAGAGGTTGTCAACGTTGGGCCTCTTAGTGAAACTGGTGATACACAGAGTAGCCTGCCTTGGAAGGAGCTGGCATTTCGGAGATGCTGTTGCTGCGGAAGGTGATGCATCTACCCAGGGGCTGTCAGATTTCTCTGTACATCCATAGATGCCAAGGCCTGAGTTATCCACTTTGCCATTGGATCAATGCTGCTGAGTTCTGTGTTCCCATCTGTGACCTTGGTGGGCCAGTGGGGGGAGCTGGATACTTGAAACTAGGCGGTTTTAGGAAGCAGAATGACATGCATCAACTTGAGATGACTGTAGCACAAGGGAGCAGCTGGGACAGAGTGTTTACTGTAACCAGGAACAGGGGCGCGGAGTCTAATCCGCTGGTGGTCTTCACCAGGGAACCCCGCAAGGGACGTTGGTCTACGCTGCACCCAATGAGCAGGTCACAGCCCCCTGCCCTGGCCCTCTGTGTACAGCTGCCAATGAGATCGCCAGCTGGGGATACTGGATGACATTATATAGTGATGATGAATAACAGATAGGGAACCGATGGTGAGGGTCGGGATATCGATGTAGTGGTGCCGGTCTGGGAACTGAGGTACGTATTAGGACTGGAAGCCTGTGAGCACTTAAGATGCGGCCTGGGAGCCGATAGGAGCTGATGGTGATGCGGCTTAGGAGCTGATGGTGATGCTTGATAGTGGAGACCTGGAATGTACAGACTACTACACAGAGCTGATGATGGTAAGCAGCAGAGAGTCTGGCAGGTGGAAGATAACAATGAGGTTTACTAGCAGCAGCAGAGGTGCACAGGTATCACTGGAAGCCTTGGAAGCTGACTCTGGAGAGTATCACAGGGAACACACAGGGAAAGTTGTTCAAGGCGATTTGATAGTGCTGGGAGCCTGATGTATATCCCCTGTGCCTGTCTGTGATTGGCTGCAGGTCACAGGACTGGAATTATACAGCAGTATCACTGGACTTTAATGGCAGTATCAGTGGACTGTACAGGGCCGGCGTCACCACTAGGCAGCTCTAGATGGAGGTGAGTGGCGGCGGCCCCGGATCCCCCGTTCCCCCTCCCCTCCCCTGGCCGACACCCCCCCCCCCATAGTGGCGGCCTACCGTGCCGCAATACCTGGCACCCCCCGTGTGGAGCGGCCGATACATAGCTTCAGCTTCTTACCACTAATATTTATTAACACTATAGTATCTCACTGGCTTGCCGCACTGGACTTCCTAGCTTATGATAGTTTTTGGGGTGCCGCACCCTGCACCTAGATATAGCGCTAGGGACCCCCAATATACAGAGAAGCCTTGACGTGGCTTGGGGGCATATCATACACCTGCGCAGGTATATGTCACCAATATCTCTGAATTCTATTATCATATATCCATTATCTATATCATTGGTTACTAATACCTTTCAGTGTGCTGGGGGAAACAATGTCTTGTTTTACTTACTCAGTATGCACCTGAGTGGTATTACCCTTGCATGCACCTGAGTGGTATTACTGAACTAATTGAGCATCTACCACTATCCATATGTATCTATTATATTTGCAAATTCGCAAATGTGACGTGTGATTTGGTGCGATTTTTTTAGCCACCTAAGAAATCACACCCTATTACTTTTCGCCCAAAGGGTTAATAGATACACGCACACCTGCACACTTCATAAGTAGGTACTTGCACACTTCATAAACATTCCATTATCAACTTCCATCTTAGAGTAGACCAAAAATAAATTGAGCACATAGCGTTTCGGAGCCTGGAGTCTTATCACAATTGCTTCCTGGTAAGAGGAAGACAGAAACAACAGCCTGGAAGGCAAATGGGGAGAACCAGCGTCTTGTTGCTGTAGGTATCAAAATAGGAAGTAAACACCATAGAAACAGTGCTGAGAATTAGCGCCAGGAAATGCAGCTTCCGCCCTTGCACTTGTCACCTCTCATCCATCCTCTCTGTGACGTCTGTATCTGTCACACAGGGTTCAGGAGGCTTCTCTGAAGAGCCGGAAGAGCCACTTGTGATAAAGGTCAATATATCAGCCCAATACACTCCAATGTGCAAATCACCAAAAGTAATTAGGTTGACAGTCAAAAAGGTTGACACATGGAAAAGGCCAATCAATAGGTCAACTTGAGATTTTGTGTTTTTGTGTCTATATCGACATAAATCGACATGGACACCATATAAGAGACGATTTGGTGCGCTGCGGCTGCATGCGACGTCACACAGCCGCCACAAGCTGCCCAGACACACCCAACACTGCGTCACCACCCTCGCTGTGAGCAGGGCCGCCAACAGGAGGTTGCCGTGGGTACAGCTGTCCCGGGCTCCAGCTCATTTTGCCCACCGCAACCCACCCAACTGCCTCCTCTGTGCTGCCTGCGCTGTGCACTGAACGAAGCACAGAATTCTTCAATGCAGGACACCGGCGGCCAACTAAAATGCTGCACCGGCTTTTCAGCCAATCAGAGCTTGTGTACCGTTAGCCAATCAGAATGGCTGCCGGTACACAAGCTCTGATTGGCTCACCAGCTGGTGTTGCATTTTAACTGGCCGCCGGCATCCTGCATGAAAGAAGCCTGTGCTTCGGGACCTGCAAGGGATGAGGGAGCACGAGTTAGGTGTTGAAGGGGGGGGGGGTTGGGGGTGGTGAGGGCCCAGAGGGGGCCCCAACTGGAAATCAGTCGCGGGCCACAAAATTCCTAGTGGCAGCCCTGGCTGTGAGAATTCACAAACCTGAAAAAAAATCAGCAGCAGTAAACTATCATGAAAAAGTGCGTTAACAACATGAAACGCGTTGATCCCCGCAGCCTCCGTGGACCACACACCATCCCTCACTCTGCCCGACACCCAAGCCACGGCAGCCAGTGACGTCATCATCGGACTTTTGGCTAAGATCAAGTGTAGTATCTGTTCTTATCAGTGGGTATGGACTGGCCTTTGGCAGAGAATAGAGAAAGACTGGACTGAGTAGCTGCTCTGATGGGCGGAGGGTGTGGGACCCCTCTTTTTTGCCTGGGAGTGGTGAAAAGTCTGGCTGAGTACCTTCACCTCTGCCTTTGGTAGGAGGTGTTGTTTCCGTAAATCCACTGGTAAGAGGGGGGGAGAAACACTGGGCCTAGTAGTTTGACTCTCTTGACGGGGTTTATAGCCCCCGAAGGATGAGACAGCAAAAGGCTCAGTCTAGTATCCATTCCCAAGGAGCGGAGAAAGGCTGGGACTGTGTAGATGGCTCCTGTTCCAGAGGTTCTTAGCCTCTGATGGGGAGACCGCGAAAGGCCCAGCTTAGTACCTTAACCTTGGGATCGGAGAAACACTGAGACTGAGTAGATTGCTCTTCCGAGGGGGTCGCAGCCCCTAAGGGAGTCAGTCGAAAAGCCCAGTGGAGTACCCATTCCCATGCCGGAGGCTGGAAAATGCCCTATGATGGAAACAGAGAAACCTTGGTCGGACGCTGATCGGTCGGTTGCTTGGAGTCCGAGGCTGCACTGTGCCCCCGGGGAAACTCGGGGGTGCCGAACATGCACGGGTGATCCCAAAATCACCATGCAGTAGTATGGCACTTGCACTGCGCACTTCCCTTCAGGCGACGCTTCACGTCCTTACCCCGTCCTTTTGGATGGGGTAGGACAATTTTTCACACCCCCACCCCGGCCTTCTGGCTGAGGTCTTTATTATTTATTTCTCTTCCCTCTCACGTTCGTCACTTTTCACGTTCCTTGTTTTTTGTAGTTTTGTCACGTTTTTTTGGGTAGTGTGGTCGACCCTTTCGGGCCTTCCATTTCCCCAATGTGCCGAAGCTCTCGCCTTTTGGGTAAAGCTTCGGTCCCCCGAGGATGACCCCGAGCCGCAAGGCGGAGGGAAGTCTACTGAGGGTCTCTCCAAACCTTCGGGTGCGGAGGACCCACCGTCCTAACCCTTCCGGGGGTTGAGGAATGAGGGTCTCTCTAAGCTTCGGCGAAGAGGACCCACCATTCCCTATTTTCCCCTCTTCGGCCTTATGGTTGAGAGGGGTTAGGGGAAAAACGGGGCCCGTCTCCTTCGGGAGATGGCCCAATTCAATTGCACGGCCCCCTTTGCACGTGTTTAGGCACAGCACTGGTGGTAGGGAGCACACCTCGGGCTCCTGAGTTTCTTCAGACTCATGTATTACTAACCTTTGCACTGCCACATAGAAGGGTGCAGCCAGGTTAGCGCTACAGAGGTGTGGCACGGCAACAATGGGAGTTGCTGGGGGTGTGGTGAAGCGACCGTATGATTTTAGCATTGCTTATTTATTTTTTTCAGTACAAATGTACTAACATATGCAATTTATAATGAGAGTACACAAGCCTCTCCCTTGGAGCGAGATGTACGGTACTAAGCCTCAAAAAGTGACAAAATGGAGAGTAATAAACCAGCAGCCAATCATCTCCTAACTGTCATTTTTCAAACACAGGGCAGGATGCTCTAATGCAAAAATGCGGTAAAAACCCTGTTAATGGGAGGTTATGAGAGCATTCGGTGTTTATTAAATGGATACAGTTGTTATATACAAATCCAACGCCTAGGGTATCAGTTAACGGCTGGACATCCGATACCTTCCGTCTTTTAAGGGGGACAAGGCAGGGGTGTCCTCTATCGCCAAGCTTGTTCTCTTTGGCAATTGAACCCCTGGCATGTGCCATTAGATCACATCCCGAAATCGTTGGGTTTGGGGCTGGGCAGGTTATGGACACCGTAGCTCTGTATGCGGATGATCTTCTGATCTTCCTATCAGACTATGCAAAATCTGCTCCGAGTGTCTTGCAGACGATTAAAATCCATGGAAGTTTCTCAGGATTTGATAGAAACATAAATAAATCTAATATTCTTGCAGTAGGGCCACAATCAGAGCTATTTCCCTCAACAACATTGCCGATAAAATGGACAGAGTCGTTCAAATATCTAGGAATCTGGATATCGAGCGATCCATTTGAATATATCCAGCTAAGTATACAACCATTAATAGAATATTTGCAGATGAAGTTTAAAACTTGGAGTAAGTTACCCCTAACCATGACGAGTAGGGTTAGCTTTATAAAAATGATAGTTTTGCCTAAATATTTCTATGTCTTGCAACAGTCCCTAATATATTTGCCAATCTCTCTGTTTAATAAAATTAACGGTAAAATCTCTTTATTTATATGGAATGGGAAACGGGCTAAAATTCTATTAAATACATTAATGAGGAAGAAAGTACAAGGCGGTGTCGCCCTCACATAAGGGATTGGGTTATTGAAGATCAGGGCACCAACCTTGTGAAGATCTTGTTGGCTCAGGGAGGTACAAGCTGTACTCCCTTACAACATCTGCTAAAGGAGGATATATCTCAAAAAGACCCACCGCTGATTATACAAGCCATTAAAATCTTGCGTGAATTTGATAACATAATTACATTTAAGGATATAGAAGTAGATCATCCTATCTCAGATCATAAGCTTCTGTATGGGCTGACAGTTCTTCAACCAGATAAGATATGGGGGTGTTATGGGATAATCTCCCTCAGCCAACTATATAACCCGATTTAAAAGCATTCACGCAACTGGCCATGGAGTTTTGCCTCCCTAGAACATTTTTTTTTTCAGATATTTGCAGTTGAGAAGTGCCCCGGAGACTCAATTTATGACTTTACCAAGCTTTTCTGTATCACCGTTAAAAAAAGCTCTACAAGTAGGCGGTAAAAAGAAGGTAGTCGCAAGGCTATATAATCTGTTGCTGGGGGCTAAATCTGAAGAGGGGTTATCTAAACTCAGGGCTAGTTGGGCAGCGGATGTAGGCACTCTAAGCACAGAGGAATGGGAAATGGCTCTGGCCTCGATGCAGTCTATAACCAACTCAATTAGGGTGCAACTGCACATTCTACATAGATCCTATCTCTCCACTCAAAGGCTGGTGAAAATGGGGAGTAGAGTATCGCTGCTATGTCCCAAATGTAAATGTGAATCCGGGTCCTTTTGGCACTGAGGGCCTTATTCTGCTCGGTACGGTGGAACCGTAAACGGGCGGATTAGGTTTTTTTTTTATCTGCACATGCGTAGCTTTCACAATGCGCAGGTGCGGCGACCTCACACCGCTCACGGACGGGTCTCTCCGTGTGAAAAAACCTGTCCGCAAGAGTACGGTCATTGTGGACGGCATGGGGGCGTTTTTAGGGGAGCGGCCGGAATAATGAGGGAAACTGGGCGTACACGGGGGTGTGTACCAAAAATGTACGGTGCTACAACCGCCTCGATCGGCGAACGCACCGTGCATTTTGGGCCAAAAACAGGCGGACGCCAAAGATAGCTCCAGACCTCCCCTAGAGATACCGTATGAGAGCGGACGCCTGGGTCTGCTAATTAACGCTGATTACTACTCAAACACATACACCTGAATGTAATTTAATTTGAGGTAAGATTCATTCTAAGACCTGCTTATATATAGAATAGAATAATATAATAGAATTCCTTTATTCGTCTCACAATGGAGAAATGTCAGTGTTACAGCAAGGTTCAAGAACAGATAAGAGTAATAGCATAATAATAAGAACACACATAATAAGATAAGATCCAAACAATATAACTCAAGAATCTAGGAACATGCAGGTCTTCTTCAGACCATGACAGTTGTACATTCTAATTGCAGCCGGAAGGAACGAGCTGCGATATCTCTCAGTTGACCATCGAGGGTGAAGCAACCTGTCACTGAAAGTGCTACACAGATCCTTCAAAACATTTTTGAGTGGGTGTGAAGCATTATCCAATAATGATGTTATCTTGCTGATCATTCTCCTCTCACCCACAATCTCTACCAAATCCAAAGGCATTCCTAGGACAGAACTGGCCTTCCTTACCAGTCTGTTTAGTCTCTTATTGTCGGCTGTTGAAACACTGCTGCCCCAGCAGACCACTCCGTAGAACATTGCCGATGCCACTACACAGTTGAAGAAGGTCTTCAGGAGCGCTCCCTGCACTCCAAAGGACCTCAGTCTCCTCAGCAGATAAAGTCTACTCTGCCCCTTCCTATATAGAGTGGCAGAATTATCAGACCAGTCCAGTTTATTGTTAAGGTGAAAACCTAGGTACTTGTAAGTTCTTATGATCTCAATATCCATTCCCTGAATGCTCAACGGAGTTGGGGGGGTATGCTGACGTTTCCTGAAATCAACTACCAGCTCCCTAGTTTTCCTCATGTTAAGTTGAAGATGGTTCTCCACACACCGGTAGCAAAGTTCTGCACAAGTTCTCTGTACTCCCTATCGTCCCCATCTACGATAAGACCCACAATAGCAGAGTCATCAGAGAACTTCTGTAGATGACAGGTTGATGTTGATGTATTGTATGTAAAATCTGCAGTATAGAGAGTAAAAAGAAATGGTGCCAAAACTGTTCCCTGCGGCGCCCCTGTACTACAGATAATAGTATATGGCAAGGTAGTTAGTTTATAACCATCTACACCCATTCATGAAGTGTTTTTATATACTTTAAAAAGCAGGACACTCAATTTACAGAAGTCGACATGTGTCAACTTTTTCACTGTAGCACAAACATACCAGTTTTTTTATTAGGAAAAATACACATAAACCACATCTAAGAGCAACAAGGATGTTTGAGCAATGTCCTAAGGCCATGGCCACTATTTTGCACACAATCTTTTTATTTTAGCCCAACGACATACATTAAGCACTTTCATATCTGCTATGAATTGTATGTAGCACACTCTGTATGTAAGATGCCACCAATCACATTATTGCAATCACATCTCTCTAACAAAGGATCCCAACATCTGCCTATCACACTGTAAACTCATATTTCAATCAATATTTTAACATGTTTGCACACAAACCATTTTGTCATGCTTGGTCGACTGACACATCTTTAACATACCTGTACCAAGACCTATGGGGAGTCCTCACTGGGTTTTTTGGAGGACACATATGCATTCCTCCACAAGGAAATCATTGTTCTGGCCCTGGTTTTAACTACTAATGTAGGAGTTACCTCACCTGTACAGAAACTGCTTTCTCACCTATTAAGTTGCTCTGCACATGTGCTGACACAAACAAATTAGCAGGGAAATGGTGGAGATGAACATATGCATGGCCATGGAGAGGGTTATAAATGCCAAACTTGAACAACACATCACTAAATTCACCAAAAGACCACGTTGAGTAAGTACACATAAATGTAGTATTTGGTTTACACAAGAAATTACACATACAACACATGTTTTATATTTTGTAAAATAAATGTATTTGCTGTTAAGCATCACAGTTTTTTTTTATGGCATAAATATTAACAAAAAATATAAAATAACAAAAATAACAACCAGCCACAACAAGAAATGGCATATCTACAAACATGTGTTACCCAGAAACTGCAATGGTGAAATGAAAGGGGACACCAGCATACGACCTGCAGCACCCAGGAAGAATGCTAAGCAGGATACACAACAGCAAAAATAAACCCTGCATTTCAAGAGTTCAAATTAAACAGATTAGTACCCTTTGCACGAGAATGGATAGATTAAGCACTCAGGAAGTGGAACCCCAGTGCAAATGCAAAGATTTGGGGTCCAAACACAGAGGAAGTGAATAAGGTGACATTACTTTGGCCCTTTTTTCCCCTTTTTTGATGGGGCCAGGGGCCTTGGGGACATCGGCCTCTTCGGCCAGTGGACACAGGAGGGTCGGCAGAGGTGGAATCTTGTGGAGCAGCTTGGGGTGGGGCAGCAGATGAGGTGTCCGCCCTGAGCGACCTGGTGGTGGTGACAGCTCCAGTTGTTGGGCAATGCTTTGACATTCTGGCGGGTGAACGCCTCAAACTGTTGGCTGTTGGCAGCCTTCCAATCCCCAAAAAACTCCACAAACTGCGGTTGATGGGCCGCAGCCTCCACCCCTTGCTGCACGACTGTCTCCAGCAGCTCTGTCCACATGCCATCCCCTGCTGGTTGTGGCTGGGGGCGTCGTGTTGGCGGAGGCTGCTCGACTTGTGGGCCTGAAGGGGAAGATGCTGGCGGTACCTCTGGTGTAGCGGAATGTTCTAGGGTAAAAATACAAATCAATGTCACCATCGCATACACAAATAATGTCTCTTACCACAATCAATGCATGACTCTAATTTACCTGGAAACTCAGCAGCAAACACCTCCACCGGGAGCTCGCTATCCATATTGGATTTCCCCCTGACCTCGGCCACATCCACCACATCCAATACCAACAGCTCCAGGGGGTATATTCCAAAGTGGATGGGATAGGCCCCCTCCCGGTGGACATGCTGTGAGCATACCGCTCAGTCTTCTTCCTCTTCAGCCCACTTTTGAAGTCTGTCCACCTACAAATAATAAATACAAAGTATAATCAGTACATATGTGCACCACTGTGCTACTGAACATCATTACTACGTTACATTTACTAGTGTGGCTGATATGTTCTTTTTCTGCATACGTTTGCCACACACACATTTATGTCACCATTATGAGGCATTACAGTGTCTTATATCATTCGTTAGGCCGCTAAATGCACATACATATCTCACTATACTGAAATGAGAGCAGCCATGGCCAAAGTATGCTCCTCCAGCTGTTGTGAAACTACACATCCCAGCATAGCTTGCCAGTGTTGCTATTAGGGAGTCATGTAACTATGGGAAGGCATGCTGGGATGTGTAGTTTCTCAACAGCTAAATGTGCACAGTTTGGACATCCTTATTTCATTTGCATCATATGGAACATGTTTCCACAAGTCTTTTACAACAACACACTTGTTGTTGTCCCATCACATACTTCACATGAGCATAACTGTGCCCATAACCTCACATCACACCAATGGTGCATGTTTCATATATAAATGTGGGTTATTAGCAGAGCCAGATTAAGGTCTAAATGGGCCTGGAGCTGAAAATGATCAAGGGCCTATTATGCGCAATAGGGGCTGCGGCCAGCACCTAATAATGTGGGTGGCGTGACCAGTGTTCTGTTTCAGTGGTCTGCTCATGGGTGTGTCTCTATTTGTGTAAATACTTTCAACTAATTATATATGCCTGGAAAAGGCAGGGGGCTGGCATAAGAAAAAATGCAGGGAGATATATTGGCGGGTGCACTCCAAAGGTGCACCCGCAGGATGCCGATGTCCTAAGATACTTGCGGAGTGAGGCGGCACTCCTGTCATAAAAAAATACTGAAAAACGAAACTTGGTAGACAATATGTCAGCACCTTTTATGTGGTAACCTAAGTTTACCACACCATATACCCCTTATACAAATCATGCAACACAATAGTAATTTATACTGTACTTGCTTCTTACACAATATGCCACATAGAATGAGACAAAATTCACACCGATTGAGCAAAAATTCACACTATGGCACACAGATTGAGTCAAAATTCACGTTATGCCACACAGATTAAGGCAAAATTCACATTTTGCCACATGGATTGAGCCAAAATACACACTATACCGGGCATGTCCAAACAGTGGCCCTCCAGCTGTTGTGAAATTACACGTCCCAGCATGCCTTGACATACAGTAGTTTTTAGCATTCCCTAATTGCAAAACTGTGGCAATGCATAATGGGACTTGTAGTTTCACAGCTGGAGGGCCATAGTTTGGACATGCCTGCACTATACCAAACAGATTGAGCAATAATGCACAATATGCTTCATAAATAGGGGCATTGCGCGCCAAAGGCGCACATTAAAAATTTACACCATAATGCCCATTACATGTTAAGCCTCACAACATAATCTCCATTATGTATTATGCCAAACACCATAATGCCTATTAAAAATTATGCTACATAAGTGTTGCTTACCTACATGTTCATTGCCAGGGGTTCCATGTTCATTGCCAGGGGTTCCATGCTCGTTGCCATGTGGGATTACATGCTCATTGCCAAGGGGGAATACATACTCGCGGTCACTGGGGGACAGTCGCCGCCGGGCAGAAATGACAGCCATTAACAGCCGGGCAGAGAGCAGGGGGCTGCCCGACTGTATTCAGAGCACTGCATGTCCCGGCTATTTGAAATAATACCCCTTTCATACCAGAAAATGCAGGGAATATGGTCCCAGGGTCATGCAGGGCCCCTTTTACACCAGCCTAGTCCCTGCATTTTCTGGTGTGAGGGGGAGAGAAAACCACCCCCGCCCCCCTTTAAACAACCAGCTATATCTTCGGAATCAACTGACCCATTTACATGTAGCCTTCGAATGATTTTGGTCCCGTGAAACTGGGCCGTTTGGTTCCGGAGAAATCTGTCCTCAAACAACATGAACAGCCATGAAATTATATTTCAGAAATGAAAAAAAATAAATAGTTTTACCTGCAATATCTCTAGAACCAATGAACCCATATGAACCAGGTATCAAATTGAAGGCTCAGCGATTTGGGTTCTACTGAGATCAACTTCGAGTTTCTGTGATGCTGTAGGGGGAACTGGCAGCCGTTGGAACCGGGTGGAGGTCGGAATTAGCAGGTCCCATGTTATCCTATGGGGAAAACGTTCCAGGTTTGCCTGGCGGTATCTCCAGTTCCCGGGGGGCTAGCAACGCGGGGCTGGTCTTGTTGGAAAGCCCTGACCCTCAACTACTAAATGGGCCTATTTGGAGAGTGGACCTGGAGCTATAGCTCCATCAGGCCCATTGTTAATCCGGCTCTGGTTATTAGACATGGTTGTGTTCACATGTGTCATTGAAGTGTAGTTTCTTAACCACCGCCAAATCCCTTGGCAGTCTTGACACCTTATTCACTTCCTCTGTGATCTTCTCCCAAATCTTCATCCTTGCACTGGAAGACAGCTTCCTGGGAACTAATTCAATCCAATCTTGTGCTAGGGGTACTAAAACTCTCAATTCTTCCTCTTGAAATGCAGGGTTTTTCTTTTTGCTGGTGGTATCCTGCCCAGTACTCTTCCTAGATGGTGCAGATTGTTTTATGGTGGCCCCAGTCACCTCACCATGCAGCTGCTGGGTCCCACATGTTGGCCGAGATGTAACCTCTTGTTCTGGCTGGTTGCTGTGCCCTTCTTGAGCCGGTGGAGTTGGAACAGGGCCTATTTGTGAGGGGCCCCCTTGATCTTCCGCCCTACTCCTCTCTTGGGCCCTCCTTCTCCGCTCCTGTTCCCTCCTGCTCAACGCTTCCAGCATGGATTCCACTCTTGCCCTCTCTAGGGCGTCCTCAGCTGCGGAAGTATCAGAGCCTGACATGTTTGCAGCAAAAGTGGTCTGCATCTGCCTACATATTTATATGCTAAACTCCCGCCTTGCACAAGGGGCATTTTTTTGAGCAATGTTGTAGCTAATTTCCGCTGAAAAATGCCACTTAAATTACGCGGGAACAACGCACCTGAGCATTCACCTGTACATAAACATAAACAGGTTGTTGACCATTCTGTGCTACATATTTAAATGTGTGCACATGTGATTCCACTGATGAGTGTGTTTTCAGGTGGTCTCTGCTGGAGTACTTGTATGGTTTCTGGAAAAAAATGTAAAACATACCAACGCCACAATGCTTTCTTTACATTTCTTCTGTGTACTAATTATTCACAGAGCAACATGTTGTATGTGCGTTATGATCAGCGTATGTATTAATACATAGTTGCGTGTATAAATTTTCGCATACTGTATATACAGTACGTGTCTCCCTACATTGAATGCATACTGTATGTTCGTGTGTGCATATCGGAACGGTCAGCGAATCTTTTCATTCGCATACATATTGTTAATCTAAGATGGATTAATAAAGTTAACAATAAAAAAACTTTGTTTTCGACCAATCAGCAACCACCAAAACTTGTATATGTACCTGCAATTAATAACTGCACCATTGCCAATATGTCTACGACAAGGGCTGCGCCATTTTTGAATGAGGAGCTGCTGGCGTTGGTCCAGGTCATGGACCACCGCCTGGGGCCCAGGGGCCGATATGTATCAAATGCAGGGAGAAGCGCCAGGCGTATAACACTGCCCGGCGCCTAATATACGCCAGGACCCACGTTCGGAGGAGCCTGGGGCAGGTGGAGTGGCGCTGGTCAGACCTGCACCGCTGGCAGCCAGTCCTGCTATCCACAATTTTGTGTCATATTAGCCGATGTAAGTATATTTTTATTCACAAATATATATGCGTTTGTTAGCAATGGTTTAAGGAATGCTTTTAAATATGTGCATGAGTATGTGGGTGTCTACATGGGTGTATATGGGTGTCTATGGCTAAGGTCTGATTTTGTGTGTAGCATATCTGTTCATTAGTATGATAAATGTATTAATTATATGAAAAATATAAATTTGTAATGTTATGAGCATGACTAATGTGAGTTTTTCTTTCCCCCATTTTCATGATCCGCAACCTTCAAATTCAATACCATCACCATGAATATTTCAGCACGCACCAGGGCACGCATGAGGGCCAGAGAAGAGGCCCAGCGGCAGGAAGCCCAGCTCCTGGAGGAAAGGGAGGAGAGCACCTCGGGGCCCGCTGGTGCCGATGCCATCTCCACCTCGCCTTCCACCAGCCACTCTCCTACCCCACCCACCCCCCTACAAACACCCACCCCTCTACCCACACCCACTCCTCTACCACCACCCACTCCTCTACCCCCACCCACTCCCCTACCCCCACCCACCCCCCTACCCACACCCACTCCTCTACCCCCACCCACTCCCCTCCCCAACCCCATTTCCAACCCCCCTACTACTCCCCACCACCCACCCCCAACCCTTACCATTCCCCACTCCACCCCACCACCTTAACTCCAACACTAATCCCCCTTGGTCCTGTCACCCCCATCCACAAGCACAGGAGCCCCATCCAGCGGTGACCAGGATGGGACTGTTAGCCATAAGTAAACAATGTGCCTAATGTTTACATACACATTTCTACACATAAACAATCACAACACCCACATATGTGTAGGCCACATCATCATTAGTTGCAACATATCACTGCAGTGTGACCCTGAGCTGTGGGCTGTCCTCCTCCAGGAACAAAGGTCCCCTTGGTGTATTTTCTGAGTGTGGCGACGCCTCACCCCTTGAGTAATTGACATAACAGTACATCCAATGACATATCCTACAGTAGTGGTGTTAAAGTTATGTGGGCCCAGCTGTTGTGTAACTACACTTCCCAGGATGATGTGCAACATTAATTTATAGATTGGTTTGTTAATAGTGTGTGAGGCCATGCGGATGCATGCTTTACAAACATAGCTGTAGGCCTATAATTTGTACAGCAATGTCCTACATTTTAAAAAGTAAGGAGTGGTTAAGCCGCAACAATGTCATTACCCTTAAATAGCACAGGTTAATTGTGAGGTTTGAGGTGATTCCCCCAGCACAAACCTCCCAATTGTGATGCAGCATACATTCATCCAAGAAGGAGGAATTTATTTCATGTAATGTAATATGTACAGTATGTGTGTGTAAACATAATAGTATTTAGTACCGTGTTTACAGCAGACCCATCTTCAATGTAGTTGAAAAATGTATGTGGCCTTCACACTTAACTCACAACTTCTTATTATGTTAAAATACAACAAACATTTTTGTATATTCACTATAGACACTGAACAGCACCAGGATGATGTAGCCCAGATTCTGCGGGAAATATTCCTGACACTTTTTTATTTGAATCTGCTTTTTGGCCGACTGGAGGCCCTCCTAATTTTTTTATTATTTTCATTAATATGTTTTATATAAATAAATGTTTTTGTAGAGTTAGAAGTTGCCTGTGTTTTTAATCATAAATATGTTAGAGGGTTTGTAAGGGCAGGTACATACAGATGTGTAATGTAACTTATATTTGTAATTTGAGGTGAGGGATAACGATTGATGTGTGAATATGTGTGTTTTTGGGTTAAATAACACAGTGAAAAGGCATGAATGTTTAATGTTGTTAGATTAAAACATCACACATAACATCAGGGTAGGTATACATGTTAAAATTTCTGAACAAACTAATTATGGACATAATTTAGTACATACACACAAACACCAACATAACTTTATTTAAAAGTAAAACCAATGTGGGGACACATAGATAGTGATTAAAATGCCACATTAGAACATAATAAATATACATGTAATGAGGGTTAAAATGTTTTTTTTTTTTTATTAGGGTCTTTATTAAGGTAGACAATTGAGTTAATATAAAACAATTATTGAATAGCAATTAGAATAATTGGTACTCTTTACCTAGCACGGCGCCCACGATCTTGATCGTGGGCATCGTGAGGTAAAAAATCGTGTCGGTCGCGTCGTATGCGGGCTAAAGATGCCCGCACGCGACGCGATGTCCACGATTTCCCATTGAAAACCATGTTAAACATGGACATCGTGTCGGTCGCGTCCGGCCAAAAATGTGCACACGATGGCCGCGACGCGATGCCCACGATTTGCCATAGGAATCAATGTTAAAAGTCCAGATGGACACGATTTTCATGTTAAATGGCTGAATGGACCCGATTTGACCATAGGAAACAATGTTAAATGGGCCTTAGAGCCCAAATACTTACCCTGAACTCTGAAATGGCCCCCCCAATTGTTTACGCCACCCCACGATCAACGTCAACCCGAAGCGTGGCGAGCGCAGCGAGCCCGCGAGGGGCGGCGGTACGCGTCCTCCGACCTTTTCATACCCCCACTATCCACGTTGGCGTGGAGTTGAGAATAGAATAGTGTGGCGAGCGTAGCGAGCCACCGAGCCCGAAGCGTGGCGAGCGCTGCGAGCCCCGCGAGGGGACGCGGATACCTTCACAGCTATACGCGTCCCCTCGCGGGCTTCACAGGTGTCCGTGGTGACGCGGACACCTGTGAAGCCCGCGAGGGGACGCGTTTACCTGTGAAGGTATCCGCGTCCCCTCGCGGGGCTCGCTGCGCTCGCCACGCTTCGGGCTCGGTGGCTCGCTACGCTCGCCACACTATTCTATTCTCAACTCCACGCCGACGTGGATAGTGGGGGTATGAAAAGGTCGGACGACGCGTACCGCCGCCCCTCGCGGGCTTGCTGCGCTCGCCACGCTTCGGGTTGACGTTGATCGTGGGGTGGCGTAAACAATTGGGGGGGCCATTTCAGAGTTCAGGGTAAGTATTTTGGCTCTAAGGCCCATTTAACATTGTTTGCTATGGTAAAATCGGGTCCATTCAGCCATTTAATATGAAAATCGTGTCCATCGGGCCTTTTAACATAGATTCCTATGGCAAATCGTGGGCATCGCGTCGCGGCCATCGTGTGCACATTTATGGCCGGCCGCGACGCGACCGATGCGATTTCCATGTTTAACATGGGTTTCAATGGGAAATCGCGGGCATCGCATCGGTCGCGTCGCGGGCAGACATAAATGTACCCGCGATGCCCGCGATGGGCGCCGTGCTAGGTAAAGAGTACCGAATAATTAATTAATTGTCTTAATTATAGTTGAAAGGCAAGATTTCCAGTGCCATATATGTGAAGGGTATGCCACCGTGCACGGACGTACGCTCACTCTCACGATCGGTGACACACGCTGAGTTTTCCATTGAAAAAAAGTGAGACCCGTCCGTGCACTGTGGCGTACGCTCAGATATACGCAAGATGTCGGTGGTAAAATGGACGATACCCGTCCGTATACGGTGGCGTACGCTCTGTTGTACGCCAGTTATCGGTGGCTAAGAGGAGATCCGTCCGTGTACAGTGGCGTACGCTCAAGTGTAAGCCACTCCCCTTTGTCAGTGTTTGTGACTGTCCGTGTTTGGATGTTTTGTGGGCGGACATACGCTCACCGTCCGTGTACGGGAAACGGACGGTGAAACGGACCGTACGTACGTTGCACCGACCTAACCAGAATAAGGCCCTTAGTGTGGGAATGTGTAGTTCTCAAGGCATTTTGGGACAAAGTGCTACAAACACTTGTTAACACAGGCATACCAGGTGCAGTGCTGAAAGCTAAAAGCTGTGTTCTAAACACGTGTGTGGGTAGCACAATTAATGTACATGATAAAACATTTATATTTAACCTTTGTGCTTTCTAAGAACGGCCCCGACTTTGCGACCTGGATATCACTGATTAATCGTACGGCAATGCACGAGAAAAACATATATATGAGTAGAAATAAGATAAGCAGTCATACTAAGATATGGCATAGATCGTATGCTTTAGGTAATTCGCCGACGGGGCACAATATGAATTAATAAATACACGGTGTTGCATATCTAGACACAGGAGCCCCAAAATTGTTGTAAAAACCCGTACAGCAATGGCAATCAAGTTAAGGTAGCGATAACTGTGCCCAACTGATTTGTCCTCTCTCTTTTTTCTATGATTTGATGTCAGTCTTTTGTTTAGCTGTATCGTTGGGTCATTGATATGTATGTCTATGTACAAGCAGATAAAGCCGACCTTATTGGATGTGCAGTATATCTGTTGACGCCATATTTTTGGATATATTTGTATACGTAGGTCTGATAAGTAATGCTGATTTTAAGGTTTGTGAAAAAATGCAATAAAAAGTAAAGTAAAAAAAACAAACCCTGTTAATGGGGTTTTCTACTGCAAAAGCTGGCGATGCCCCATAGAAGCCTATGGGCTTCTTAACACGACCCAGCGATGCCCCACACGGACCCCCGCTGACCCGCACTGACCCTCCATGGATCCACACTCACCTCACAGTGCTGTGCTGCCCGGACCAGTGGCATCCTCCTTCCTGCACTGTTCATACTCTTCCGGGTACAGGGAGGAGGAGCATAGCCCGCTCCGCAGCAGCTTCATGGTCAGCGCTGGGTAAGGGAGGGAGGGGGAGCTGCTCTCCAGTTTATCACTTTTCAAGCTTAGTACATCTGGTCCATAATGAGATATTCCAGTCCAGGGGGCGTCTACTGAATGCACTGTCAGGCTGTGATATGTTTTTTCCTCACCGTCTGGTATGTTGAGCTCTTGTTTGGCTTGGCTGCCGGTTATCAGCTTATGAGACCGGCATAAGAGATTGTCAATAGTAAGATTCGTCTCTCTCGCAGATCTTCTGTCAACAATGCATCTTAATGGACTTAAAAGTTGGTGTTTACTTGTAAATCCAGGATTCCATGGATGCTTCATTAAAACCGATTTCATTATTAACATTAGAGAGAAGAACAGCTAAGATTATACAGCTGCTCTGGTAGGAATTTAATATTCTTTATTACTGATCGCCATTTGATGCAGAGGCTCCGAGAAAGTCCAGTAGGGACAATCGGGGCGGTGGAACCTTCTAAGCCTACAGCTCTCAGTGTCCTGGGGAGGGCTTACAATTCTCTGGGATTTATGATCTAAACATAATAATGCCAAGACTAATCCATACATCTTATACATGAGAGAGTGCGTTTGTTTGTCTGTCTGATTGAGATAAACTCCTAAACTACTGAACTGATTGCGATGCGGTTATTACTATTGTGCCATTTTCCCAGGCAGGTTTTGGGCTAAAGGGGTATACACAAGGGCAGGCTGCTGGCGATCAGCCGCCCCATACTATGCCCTCTGCTACCCATCACAGACCCCCTGTCTCAGCCACCCCACTCTATGCCCCCTGCTCCCCATCACACACCCCATGCTACCCATCACACACCCCATGCCTTAGCCACCCCACTCTATGCCCCCTGCTACCCATCAGACACTGCATGCTACCCATCTCACACACACCCTGCCTCAGCCACCCCACTTTATGCCCCCTGCTACCCATCACACACCCCAACATTCAGCCCCATTGCCTCCTTGTGCCCCCAGAACACAATGTGCTCCTGATATGCCCCCACCCCAGTCACACACTCCTCTGCCCTGTGTCAGCATGCTCACTGGCCTTCACCCATTGCACCCTGAATCCCCCATGCGCACACCTTCCCACACCTCTGACACAGTTACCTGGGCATAACCTTAGATAAGTGTGGACCTTCCACATCATTCGATGTTCGGCAACCATTGAATGATGTGGGTGTTCATCCACAGCCTGAGATTGGACGCAGCATGTGAGAGGTGGCGTGCGTACCAGCATTTGGCATTTGTCTCCTACCATCGAATGATTTCTACAGCGCTCACAGACCTCTCTGGTGTCTTAGATCTGCGACGTCCCTGTACAGGAAGCAGATGGGCCGCTGACATCCAATGACGTCATCTGCCCACCCCTCGCATCCTCGTCACATCTCCATTACCATGGGAACACACAGCATTTTCACGGGGATGCCCATGAAACGCTGGGCACTGCACTGCTAGGTGCAAATGGGCCGGCAAATAAGCAATATGACGTTCGCGCTCACACAAAGCAGCTAAACATGCGCATAAAAGTTTATGCACATGAGCAGTCCCTAAACATCGCTCCCCTGTGCGAATGCGCAGAGGAGCAAATAAAGCAGAATAAGGGCCAAAGTGCGATCTCTCGATATACTGTTAGAGCAGAGGCGTAGCTACCGTAAGGCAGCCACCGCGGCTGCTTGGGGGAGCAAGCACCAGCGGGGTGCCCCCGGTGCCCGGGCACTCTGGTCAGACCCCCCCCTTACCCCTCCGCATGCCGCCGCCACCGCATTCAGTCCGGCACCGCAGATAGCCTCCGGGCTCCGTCTCCTGCAGTAATGAAAAATGACACGACAAAATGGCTGCCCCCTAATAGCAGACAGTTTTTACGGATGCTAGAGGAGGCCGCCGCCTCCTCTAACATCCCTAAAAAAAATGTCTGCTGTACGGGGGCAGCCATTTTGTCGTGTCATTTTTCATTACTGCAGGAGACGGAGCCCGGAGGCTATCTGCGGTGCCAGACTGAATGCGGGGCCGGCGGCGGAGGGGTAAGGTAATTTTTTGGCGGGGGGGCGCCACAATATTAGTTACGCCTCTGCGTTGGAGAAGCATTTGAAACCATCGATTGGCTAATGCTTCTATGTACACACTATACAATTATCGGGATGATCAACCTGATGTTTGTATAGTGTGTACCACCAAGCACAGTCTGCCAGCTCGGTGCTGCCGCAAAAAGGGCTTTCTCAAAGCAAAGTATTGCTCAGTGACCTCCGCTCTACATGGGGGGCCTCCAGAAATATGCTAATTATGCCTATTAAGCTAATTTCAGTCATCTGAAAAATAACATCTGTTTCTTCCAATAAACCAAGTTTGCTGGAGCAACAATTGTGTAATGTGCAAGGAAAACCCTCATTCTGCCCAAGTCATCCCATTGACCAGTGGAAGCATTTACCAATGCAATCATTTTACTTCTCAAAACCATGGGAATTATTCAGAACTGGTGGCACAGCTGCGAATTCGGGGACCGGGCGATTAATGATAGGCTGTGCATGCGTACAAATCATAGTGCGCATGCGCGAGTCCGTCCTGCGACAAAAACCTGCTACTTTTTTGATTGCTGGCCATACGCAAGAGGATTGTCAGAAAGCCGGTGTTTGTAGGGGGTAACCAAACATTTTATGGGAGTGTCAGGGAAATGCAGGCCTGCCCAGGTGTTTGATAGGAGGGTGGGTGATGTCAGCTCAGGCCCCGATTCGCCTGTTTCTATCGCAGCCGCCAAATAAGTCCCGGGCTACGCACAGACTGCACACAGTGGAAAAGTCATTAAACGGCTTGGGAATGGATTTGCAGTAGGGTGGCCGATCCCGGGATCGGCGGGATCCCGGGATTTGGCCCTAAAAACGCCGGGATTTGAATCCCGGGATTGGAGATTCCAATCCCGGGATTCGGGGATTGGCCTGCGCATGTGCAAATCTAATGTCGGGCAGCGCTGAGACCAGCTCAGACGTTGCCCGTCTGCTCCCAAACCCCGGCGCGCTGCTCTCTGCGGCTGCGTGCAGCGTGCCCTGATGTCAGAGGTCACGCTGCGCAGCCCGTCAGCAGCTCCCTGCCCACCCACCGCCCGGTACCCGAGCCATCACCGCTGCCCCGCTCCTGCACCGCCGCCCGGCTACTCCGCCGTCCACCTCCAGACCACCGCTGCCCCGGCTCCCGTACATCTCCCGCCTCCAGACTACCCCCGCATGGCCCCCAATCAAAGCCACCGGCCTCTAAACACCACTGCCCATCTCCCGCACTAATAGCCGGGTGAGTGAGACTGGGTTTGGGGGGGACCAGAGGGGGACTAAAGTTTGTAATTATATTGACGAACCCAATCCCGGGGAATCTCGGGATTAGGCATTTTTCAATCCCGGGATTGAAAAAAAGCCCTGGGATTGGCATCCCTAATTTGCAGTTATTCGCTGTTCCAGCTAATTTTTGCAAGCTGCGCCGAGCCATTTGCAGGCTTGCACAGGGCGGCATTTCACACTGGCCGGGCGCCATATACAAGATTACAGGGCTCAGCAATTTAGCAGAGCAGCAATCAGGTTTGAATACCCCCACCCCACATCCCCCATGTCCTTTAAAGAAAATCTAGCCTAGGAGCATTTGCGGAAATCAATATCATAGAGGATTTTGCATTATGCCTCTTATTTTTTGCACATCATAAATGCATATATCGCCTTACAGAATTACACGTATAATTTCACTTTTCACATCATCTGTTACTTATAAAAATAGAGGAGACCTATAAAAATGTCTGATGATCTCATAAAATCTGTCTTAGTTAAGAATGAAGACATAAAAATCAAACAATATAAAATGAACCACTGTTGCGGTGCTTGTAAAACCTAGAGCTTTATATAATATATAAGTGGTGCTCTGGTAGAGTAAAAAACTGAGTTTTGATAGATCATTTGAAGTAATGAAGGTTGAGGGAAAGAGGGGGCAGAATCAGAGCCAGAGATTCATAGATTTGTTGACATGTATTGTAGTGAAAGGCTTAATCACTACAAGTTGTTTCTTAACTCATCAGACCTAATGGTTATTTAGACTGCAGGTGCATTTTATTTACTTGGCTCTATAAAATGTCTAAAAGACTGTCACTTTGTTATTTTAGCGTCACAGGGCTGTACGGCTGATCAATAGTTAAGGCCTCCATACACTAGTATGGTATGGTTCTTTGATTTTGACTCATGTGTCTAATCTGCACACACAAAGTAGGAGCACAGGAGGGTCCTAAATGTGTCAAACATATATTGGACATTCCTGTGGAGAGCTGAAGGTTGCTTAGCATACACACGAAGATATTAGCCAGTCATATGAGCGCATTATTAGAGCGTTATGGGCATGTCTGTGACAGCAGTTGGGTACACAGGCATTTATCCACTCCAGGCTGTGTCCAACTCCCAATAAACCCCACAATGTGCTATTAAATATTAAAACATAATGAAACTGAAGAAGGAATATACAACAAAATGATCCTTCCAGGCATCTATATACTGTATATAAAAGGATAACTTTTTCTCACCTTTGTGAGGTGACCTACCACCACTGACCACTTGACTGACCAAATTACTCTTTTGTGTGCTAAAAGGTGTCATAACAGAAAGTGAAAGCAATTTTTGCAGGGACACTGATCTGTTTCAAACATGCTGGATATGGAGGGTGCTGTGAAGACAGAGATTGGAGGTAGGAGCAGATAGGGACTGGGGGTGGGGTTGGAGAGTTTGTGGGCTACAAACTGTCACAGCTCAAAGTGAAAGTAAAAACGATCACAGCTCAAAGTGAAAGTGGGCTTTTAGCTGGTAGAGATATAAAACACCTTCAGTTGTGATCGCCAAGTCAATTTATTAAGTTGTGTTTTGTTTTTATTCATCAAATCCAACTCTTTACACCAAAATTATCATTGTACTGAAGTGGTTTCATATATCTTTCAGAATTTCCATCGATTGGATCTTAAACCGAACTATAAAGCTGAAACCCATCCATCAGGCTCCACATGATCAGTGATTGACACTGTAATTACCGGCATCTGCAGACTGCTCCATATTAGTCTGACAGCTTTGTTTGGCCCATCTGAAAAGTCTCACATAAGTAATCACCTTAAAATGCAGAATGAGGAATTGTTGTGCTCTGTGCTACATATACATTTATATATAAAGTTTATCACAGAAATAACCTGGAGCACTCACAAACTTGAGGAAAAGTGTTTTCAGCATACTGGATACCACAAATATGGCGCCGCAGAAGGCTGCCTCGGAGCTGTGCAGCTCAACCAAACTATGGGCCTTATTTTGGTTCACTCTTTCTGACAAAATCCTTCTTAGATGGACAAAACCATGTGCACTGCAGGGGGGCAGATGTAAAATGTGCAGAGAGAATTATATTTGGGTGAGTTATTTTGTTTCTGTGAAGGGAAAATACTGGCTGCTTTATTTTTACACTGCAATATAGATCTCACTTTGAAGTAAAACCCCACCCAAATCTAATTATATCTGCACAAGTAGCATCTGCCCCACCTGCAGTGCACATGGTTTTGCCCATCTAAGAAGGATTTTGTCAGAAAGAGTGAACTAAAATAAGGCCCTATATGTCTCCCCTTGTCTCCCCCTGTCCTTGTCCTCGTTCATCACCCCCTCTAGTGCTATTACCCTGCCAAGTGTGGTAACCAAGCACAGCAGAGAAGCCCTTCTGAAACGGAGATCACCAATGGAGCAGACCAACCGTATGGGCCTGACGGAGCAGGAGGTGGGCAGATTGGCAGCCCTCACAGTCCACGCTGCCCTTTCTGCCCTGTGCAGAAATCATGCAGCAAAGTCGAATGGCAGTAGTTGGAGAGTGGACCGGCGACCATGGAGAACCATTCACAGAGGTAGCAGAAAAGTAAACCCCGGGGGCAGTGTGGCGGTGGTCCCAGACTGAGCCGCAGCCCATGAGCTCCCCAGCACTGCCAGCAGAGGTCAACCTGGATTAAGCCGCAGTGTGTACCTGCCCTGGTCATGGAGGAGAGGCTGTCGTGCCGGTGCCTTAGTGAGGTGGAAGAGGTGGGGCCACCGCTCTGCACTCTCCGCGATCCTGCTCTCAAACGTGCGCTCCCTGGCAAACAAGTTCGATGAGCTGTCCCTCCTTATGGGAAGCACAAGGTCGAGCATTGCAGGATCATCTGTCCTATGCTTCAAAGAGACATGGCTGGATGACCACATTGCTGACTCCCCGGTCTCCCTGCCAGGATTTGGTCTCTATAGAGCTGATCGCTCCAAGGTTCTCTCAGGGAAAACAAAAGGTGGCGGCATCTGCTTCTAAATCAATGATAGATGTTGCACCAATGTCACAATCCTAGGCAAATCATGCAGCCCTCACCTGGAGATGCTATGTATCAACTGCGAACCCTTCTATTCCCCCCGGGAATTTGCCTTGATTGTCCTAGTGGGAGTGTACATCCCCGCCCCCCTTGCCTGTGCAAAGGAAGCCCTGCACCACCTGGCCACCAGCATATCTGACATGAAGCAAAAACACCCAGACTCTCTGTTCATTAAGCTTGGTGACTTCAACAGAACTAACCTAAGCCAGGAGATACCCAAGTTCAAACAACAAGTCGCATGCCCCATCAGGGAACGGCGTACCCTTGACCACTGCTACACCACCATTAAGTCTGTCTTCCAGTCAATCCCCCGTGCTGCACTCAGACTATCTGACCACTGCCTCGTCCACCTACTCCCTACCTATACGCAGAAGTTGAGAGTGGCTAAGCCTGTCAAGACAGTTATAAAATGGAGGCCAAGCTGAAACTCCAGTCCTGCCTCGACTGCATGGACTGGGTGGTATTTGAAGCCTTGGCCATTGACCTGAATGACCTGACTGACACGTCACATCCTACATAAGCTACTGTGAGGACATTTATTATTATTTATTAATAGTTTCTTATATAGCGCACACATATTCCGCAGCGCTTTACAGAGAATATTTGAACATTCACATCAGTCCCTGCCCCAGTGGAGCTTACATCTATATTCCCTACCACATGTACACAGACAATCTAGGGTTAATTTTGTTGGAAGCCAATTAACCTACCAGTATATTTTTGGATTGTGGGAGGAAACCAGAGAACCCTGAGGAAACCCATGCAAGCACAGGGAGAACATACAAACTCTGCACCGTTAGAGCCATGGTGGGGAACGAACCCATTACCTCAGCGCTGTGAGGCAGTAAAGCTAACCATTACACCATCCGTGCTGCCCCAATGTGGGCATGTGTATACCCACTAAGACCTACCGCATCTTAAACAACAACAAGCCCTGGTTCAACGCCCAGCTCAGACAACTCCGCCGAGCCAAAGAGGAGGCCTACAGCAGCGGTGACAGAGCACAATACAATCAATCCAGGAACTCCCTAACAAAAGAAATCAGGCTAGCAAAAAAGCAGTTCTCTGACAAGCTGCCAAATTACCTGTCCACTAATGACCCAGTGTCTGTGTGGAAAGGAATGCAATCTATAACCAGCTACATGAAAACACCCAAAGCCACTGCCATTTACCAAGACCTAGCTGATGAGCTGAACAACTTCTATTGCAGGTTTGAAAAAATAGTCCACTGTGAACCAAACCATACCCTCTGTGCTGCCCCAAATATCGACAGACAACTCCAGTCACTCCAGGTCACCCAAGTAGAGGTGGAGGAGATGTTCAAGAGGGCCAAACCAAGGAAAGCATCGGGTCCTGACGGGGTGTCACCATCTGCCCTGAGAGTCTGTGTGAGTCAACTTGCCCCCATATTCACCAGGATCTTCAACAAATCACTGGAGCTACGCAATTTTCCCTCCTGCCTCAAAAGCTCCACTATTGTTCTGGTCTCTATTACAAATCTGAACGACTACCGACCGATAGCTCTGACGTCTGTGATCATGAAAACATTAGAGCGCCTGGTACTGAACCACCTGAAAGCTGTGACTGGCCACCAGCTAGACCCCCTCCAGTTCACCTACCGATCTAATTGATGCGTTGAGGACGCAGTCATCCTGGGCCTGCACTACATTCTGCAGCACCTGGATATGCCTGGTACCTATGCAAGGGTCCTGTTTGTTGACTTCAGCTCGGCTTTCAACGCAATCATCCCCAACATCCTCCACCCCAAACTACTCCGCCTAGGTGTCCCTGAAGCTACGTGTTCTTGGATTGTAGACTTTCTGCCTGATAGAAAACAAGTTGTAAAAGCGGGGAAATTCACCTCCCAAGTGCGGTCCATCAGCACAGGACTGTGTACTTTCACCCCTGCTCTTCTCCCTGTACACCAACGACTGCACCTCAGAGGCACAATCAGTAAAGATAATCAAATTCGCAGATGACTCTACCGTCATTGGCCTTATCAAGGTCGGGAAGGAATCGGCCTACAGGCAAGAAATGGACCGATTGGCCCGGTGGTGCAACAGCAACCATCTAGAGCTCAACCCACTCAAAACCGTTGAGATGACAGTGGACTTTAGCAAGAAGAAGGCTGTTGGTGTTCCCCCGCTAACAATTGCTGACAGTGTAGTGTCGCTAGTGGACTCCTTCAAGTTCCTAGGAACCACAATCTCCCGGGACCTTAAATGGGGGCCCAACACTGATACTATTGCTGGAAAAGCGCAGCAGAGGCTATTCTTCCTTAGGCAACTGAAGAAGTTCGGCTGGTACGGCTCCGCCAGTGAGAGAGACAAATGCAGACTCTAAAAGGTAGTCAGAACTGCAGAGAAAATAATCGGGACGGACCTTCCCTCTGTCCAGGACCTGTACCTGTCCAGAGCAAAAAAGCCGGCAGTGAAGATAGTCAAGGACCAACTACATCCTGGCCATGGTTTGTTTAACCTGCAGCAATCAGGCAGACGCTACAGGGCCATTCCCACCAGGTCCACCAGAAGCCTAAAAAGTTTCTTCCCTCAAGCGGTTCACCTGCTGACACGTGAACTCATGAACTCCTCACTGTCTAGTCGCGCCATAACCCTTTGCACATAATCTAATACTGTGTCCCCTCGGAATAACTCTGTATGACTGTACATGTTCCCCCACCTGTTTATATTGCTTATTGTTTATACTGTGTGCTGTGTACTTGTTACCCACCTGACTGCTGCACAGCAAACCGAAAACAAATTCCTAGTTTACGCAAGTGTACCTGGCCAATAAAGCTGATTCTGATTCTGAAATGCCAGACACCAGTGGTTTTGGTATGCGGTCCCTGGGTCACTAATGGTCGACAGTAACTAGGTCGACACCTGGAAATGGTCGACATACCATAGGTCAGCTTTGACAGAAGGTTGACACAAGAGCTGAGACAAGCAAGTCAGCAAGTACTGTGCACAGGTCAGTCTTCTGTGGGGAGCTGGAGCTGAGGCAATTATGTATGTTTTGGGCCAAAGTATTTTTCCTGCTTTTTTTTCCCTGTTTGGCCTAATGTGTTCTTTTTTTCTATCAGTAAGCAATATGTTTTAGTATTTTCTTTTTTTTATGATGGGGGCCAATTTTTTTTCTGTGTGGGTCAATGTTTTTTTTTCCTGTCAGTGGCAGCTGTTTTATTTTTTCTTGAGAGGCCCAATGTGTATTATTTTTTATATATATATTTATTTATTTTGTCTTGTGGGGGCTAGATGAAACTGCAGCCAAAAAAATGCAAGGAAGGCCGCATTTATGTAAAACTCAGAAAAAAGCGCCATGACTGCTTTGATAGACTCCACCCCATCAACAGACCTCGCCCTCATTAGGGCTGCTTTCATACATTTCCTGACTTGTGACTATAAAGACATAACTATGGAGTGATAAACTGTTCTTAATGCTAAATCTTTTTGTTTTCTGAATCGCTCTACTGTTGAAATTTTAAGTCACACAGGGCAGGAAGGAAAGAAAGAAACCTTTTTACATAACCCAGCAATATATTTTCCAATTAAGTAGGTGAGAACACACCAGACCCCCTGGCAGGAAATGACCGGAATATCCGGCCTCTCCGCTTATATAAGTGACCTTTATAGACCAATTGTCTAAAGTTTTATAATCCTCAACTCGACGACTTTGGCCTTTCTTCTTTTAAGAAACAATACATTTCTGCTGACATTTTCAATTGCCGTTACTTCTTCACGCTGCTGGGCTGATATTTTCTCAGAGGAACGACTGAACATGAGAAGAAAATAATAAAACACAATGCTATGCCACTTTCATATCAATACGGTCTCATGCATCCTGTTTCTCATACACCACGGACTTGCGTTTCAATTGGAAATTTGTAATTTGTCTATTTAAATGTTGCTAGGCACCATAGTGTAGAACCTAACCTTCACACGCACAAGTGTTTTTCTTATTCTAAAGTGGATCCAACCTTATTTTTAAAAAGTAAAAAAAAAATAATAATAATTTTTTTCTTTAAATTCATTAAAAAAAAAAAAACTAAATAATTGTATAAGCAATAGACTAGGGGAGATGTATGAGCAGATCTCGGGTTATTCGCTGGGCAATGCAATATCTGTGTCTAGAATTTGCTTTATATTTTGAGATATTTACTTGAATTAACAAGAAAATTCTGAGTCTGTTTGTGATGTAAGAAGACCTCTAGAAGTTGTAAAGATACTAATACGTGAAAATAGGCCTTTTCCCTAAGGTCAGTGTAATACTAAGATCTCCTTTTTGACTGGATGAAAAGTGCCTGAGAATAAAAGAAACCTATATATGCATATACGGACCAATTACGGACCAATATCAAGGTCATTGTGGCTCCATGCCTTAGGTTGGGGCTTTTCACTAATGTAACACTTTTTATCACCATAATTACTCCTTCTCATCTATGTAGCACTATTAGTACTTTGCTGCTGCACCTTTTGATGCCTTGGGGCCAGTTGGGTTATGCTGACCTCCTCCAATGCTCTGGACTTGAGAGGAAAGCATACCAGAATGTCTACAGGTGAAAACTCGACATTAGCATTAGGCCGCAGATAAGGGCATGAGAGTAGACTGTAGGCAGCGGAAGGGTAAGACTTCAGGGTTGTAAATTGGGTTAAGACACTAAAAAGAAGGTGATTTTTTGTGGAGGAGAATAGGGTTAGCAGAGAAACGTACGAACGCCTGATGATCCGACTGGAAGTGACCGTCACATGACCATCGCGCTCCAAAGATACATCTGCATCTATCAGGTGCAGGTAAGTCACCCCTGGGTGAACATTTTAACATAATGAATGTTGACATGGTCAATGTCAACATTATGACCATGTCAACACTATCATATTGACATGATGAATGTCAACATAATGTCTGTGAATTTATAATGCCAACCCTATATTAGAGAATGGACAATATTAGGGACGTATTGATGAAGCTCTTTGCAGTTAAATCTTTGGGGGTTTTTTGCGACGCTCACTCCCACTCAGTAATAATTGATGGTAGGAAGAAGAGCCACACCAGTCAGCTGAATTCTTTCTGGTCCTGCATGGGCTGGCTGTGAAATTGAAGCCATAGCACAAATACAGTCGAGTTTTTTAAGGCAAATGTGGGGGGTGAGGCAACATTCGAAGAGTAAGACCACTCCTCTTTCCCCCAAAAACAATCAAGACAAATACCGTGCAAGCTACTAGGAGAGCTTTTGTTCTCATCAACAGTCTGCACATGCCAACATGGTGCCGTTGAAAAGGCCGAAGTAATTTTTACCCACTTCCCTTTCCTTCTCAGCGCCCCTGAGTACAGTATACTGCACTAGCCAATAGGCAGGTGTCCATTCTGAATGCAGTTCCTTATTTATAAATATTGGAGAATATAGGGGGTTAACCATTCCCTAACTATTGCCCAACCATCCTGCTACCTGTGACACCCGTTGCTCCTATGTCAGGATCTAATTTAGGAGGCTGCCACTAGGTGGAGCTGTTGCACACCAATAATGAGACAAGCTTGCACTAAAACATGCATGTCATAAACCGTTCTACTACAGTACTGTATGTTGATCATTTGGCCGCTCGCTCACCCTGGATGTAATCTCAGCGTTCAGCACTGTGACAGATCTTCTGCGATCAAGGACAGCCTGTTTCAGCATCTGTGTCTCCATGCATCTTAGACCCTAATCAATAACTTCCATTTGTGGCATGGCCACTGGCACCGGCTGCTGGGAACAGCCATTGATAGCCTGAGTCAGATGATTGCCCACGCTTCAGTGAGAGACCAGTCTACAGTCATATGATGCCCAAAGCCAATCCCTGTTAAACCAGGGGTATAAGTAATCTTCCCATTGAAACTAAAGACACAAGTGCAGTGTTGTCTATAACCTTGCTAAGACTTCTCCACTACGCACCTGCACATTATCTTGTACAGAGGCTTTCAGTACCGCCTTCATTTCTGTTCCATCCTGGTATCACCCGCTTTCCAATTCCATCCCGGTATCTCCAGCATTCCAATTCCATCCCGGTATCTCCAGCATTCCAATTCCATCCCGGTATCTCCAGCATTCCAATTCCATCCCGGTATCTCCAGCATTCCAATTCCATCCCGGTATCTCCCGCATTCCAATTCCATCCCCGTATCTCCAGCATTCCAATTCCATCCCCGTATCTCCAGCATTCCAATTCCATCCCCGTATCTCCAGCATTCCAATTCCATCCCGGTATCTCCAGCATTCCAATTCCATCCCGGTATCTCCAGCATTCCAATTCCATCCCGGTATCTCCAGCATTCCAATTCCATCCCGGTATCTCCCGCATTCCAATTCCATCCCCGTATCTTCAGCATTCCAATTCTATCCCCGTATCTCCAGCATTCCAATTCCATCCCGGTATCTCCTGCATTCCGGTTCCATTACGCTGTCTTCCGCATTCTGGTTCCATCCTGGAAGTCTCCTACATTCCGGTTCCATCCCGGTGTCGCCTGCTTTCCAATTCCATCCCGGTATCTCCCGCATTCCAATTCCATACCGGTGTCTCTTGCATTCTGGTTCCGATACGTTGTCTTCTAAATTCTGCTTCCATCCCGGAAGTCTCCTGCATTCTGGTTACACCCTATGTCTCCAGCATTCTGCTTCTGTTCTGGTGTTCAATCCCGGTGTCCAACTATCAAATGTCCAGTTAACTGTTATTCCAGTTCGTCCAGTGTTGTCCTGTGACTTAGGGCCTAATTCAGACCTGTTCACAGGGCAAATTTGTTCTCAAAATCGACAAAACCATGTGCACTGCAGTTGGGGCAAATGTAACATTTGCAGAGAGTATGTGGTCACTGGGTAGACAATATCGACAGTCACTTGGTCAACCACTAATTGTTGCCAGTGACTAGGTTGGCACCTTGAAATGGTCCACATACCCAAGGTCGACATTGTCAAAAGCTCGACACAAGCTTATGGTCAACATAGACATGGTCAACATGAATAAGCTAGTTGGCGATGACTAGGTAGATTAACTGGGTCTAGCCAGAGTGAGGGTCATTTGGAATCATACTGACAAAAGTCTGCTGTGTCATTTGTGACGTGAACAATAAAATGCACACATTTCCCGGCAAGTAGTTGCTTGTGTCTGTCATCTGACAGGTGGCAATATCACACCATGGTTTTCCGGCATCATCCACTTGGCAGTCAGATCCTGCTGTCCACCTAATCAACCAGATGCAATGGTGCTGAGCAAAATGTAATCAATTCAAATCAAGTAATCTTCTATATACATATATAATAATATGTGTAAGTGTGTATGTATGTTCCGTCATAACTCTGGAATGACTGGAGCGTTTTACACCAATCTGGAAAAAAATACTGTGTGGGTAAGACACCTTGAGTACCCCCGCGGGGGTCCCAGGGACCCAAAAAGTGGTCCAGCCACTACACAAAGTAAGTCAGGGAAGCAAGATACTGTATCTAGCATAACTCTGGAATGACTAGAGCAATTTACACTAAACTTGGTAGACATATGACTTACAATTTGGGGGGGAAATTGGGTGTGAGACACCTCTAGCACCACTAGGGGTGGGAAGGGGTTGACATTTAAATCTAAATAGTCAAAATTGCTGGGGGAAAATCACTCAGGGCATACACATTGAGCAATTTTCGCCCTTCTGAGCGATTTTTACGGCAAATTCCAATTTTTATTTGTCACATACACAAATCATACATGGTACAATATGTAGTGAAATGCTTTTTTTATACAACTGTCCTACATTACGATAAAGTAGATCGGCTGAGGAAGAGTGTAGATAGAATGTGTTGGGTACTGTAGGTCCAGAAGGAAAGAAAGTCCCGGTACTAGGAGGTCTGGTTGAGCCTTCATAGTCTGGGGGCCTCCTTGAGTCGAACTACCACAAAATTACAAATGACTCTGAGAGAGGCAGCCTCGTTAAACTTGAAGCAAGAAGAAGTAGCTGAACTTCTAAGCGGTCACCTCCACCTTCACTGGAGGTTCTGGGAAGATGGTATTGGTGTGTGGTGGTGGTAAGAGCAGTAAGCTGAAGTTTTGCCTAAGGTGCACCAGCCCTGCCTTTTATCATAAATGTACAAACAGTCAAAATTTTAGCAGCGGTTTCCTCAAAACTACTTTGCCCTTTCATTAAATGGCAGAGACTTTCTGCCATTTGAACAGAACCTCCAGGACGGAGTTCATCCGAGCCACTACCCCTTTCACACCGCACCTGGGTCACTGTGTGGTGTGAAAGGGCCTTCTGATACCGGATCCAGCAACCTAGCAATCCAACCCGGGTAAAAAGAAGCATTGTACCTGGGTTGGACCTGGGTTGCTGGGCAGTGTTACCAGGGTCTAGCTACCCAGGTCCAATTCATTTCTACGGAGGAGGCAGCAGTGTCACCTCAGTGCTGCCTCCTCCCCCGCCTGACGTGCCACTGCTCCTCCCCAGATGACGTGGCAATAAGCCCTAGTTAGTGCAAATGCCGGGTCGCTCCCAGGATGGACCCATGTCCACATCCCGGCATTTGTGATGTGAAAGCAGCATCAGTAATTAAATCCCAGGCCAAAGGTCCAGCATTGACGTAGCTTGAGGAAAAGGGAAATATTATTAATAATAATAATAGTAAAAATAATAATAAAACAGTAACCTCATCATTGTAAATTCCATATTATAACACAAACATTTATGCAAACATATAAAAAAAGAAATGAGACCCCCGGTCAAAGAGCTTACACTCTTTCCCGCACTCTCCTCCATACTGTAGAATGTCCACCTGTGTATCATTTAAATTTGCCTTTTAATCCCGAGAAATAAAAACAATACATCTGTTATGCATCGAGGGATTTCTGGAATCTCTATAAATATTTGCAAGTGTTTTCTTTATTTTCCTGTTTAAGCCGCTTTGAACTCTTGCTCCACAAAAGGCATTTTAATGTTTTCATGTTAATGTCGTTTTTTTGCTTTTTTTTGTTTTGTTTTTACTGCATCAAGTGATGAACCCTAAAAGCCGAAAGATTGTATCTCTCAGCAGATATCTGTATATCATTATATTGCCTTGTTTGTATTCAGAGCAGATAATTTATAAGATCGGAGAGCCAAGGAACCCTCTGATAAATGGTTGTTAGGTCGTTTCAAGTTTTCATAATGCACAAATAGAGCAGGGTTATAAAAACGTATTTATAGGAAATTATCTGCGGATAATAAAAAACCATTAGGCTCCGGGCTGCTCAGTCTCTAGAGGATCGGGAATAAGAGCTGGTTCCAAAGGTTGTAAACCAATAAATACTCCAAGTACGACATAGAAAACATAGCAAAGGAAAAGTTTTGAGGTGAACTGGGGGGAAGAAGTGACCGGATTTGGAGACTGTGCGGTTTGTTATTACATAAACTTTGTCAAATATTTATTACCTAAGAAAAGATAGTATGAGTAGTGGTAGTATAAAGAGTATCATTACATTATTAATAATAATAATATGAATTAACAATTATAATATATAAAATACCAGAAATCAGTATAAAGGCCCGTACACACTGGGCAACTTTCAGCTCGAAAGCCGCCCAGTGTGTTCGGGGCAGCCATGAGTGTCGAGCTCCCGCATCATCGCTGGGCCAGCCTCTCATCTGTTGGTATCTGCTGGGCAGCATGGACGGTGTAATGGTTAGCATTACTGCCCCACAGAGCTGAGGTCATGGGTTCGATCCCCACCATGGCCCTAACTGTGCGGAGTTGGTATATTCTCCCCGTACTTGGGTGGGTTTCCTCCGGGTACTCCGGTTTCCTCCCACAATCCAAAAATATACTGGTAGGTTAATTGTCTCCCAACAAAATTAACCCTAGAATGTCTGTGTGCGTATACATGTGGTAGGGTATATAGATTGTAAGCTCCACTGTGGCAGGGACTGATGTGAATCTTCAAATATTCTCTGTAAAGCGCTGCGGAATATGTGTGCGCTATATAAGAAACTGGTAATAAATAAATAAAAATATTACCAGCAGATGAGCGATGGGGCAGATGGCTTTCCATAGCATCCTGCTAGGGAAAGTTGTCCACCCCCGGGAAAATTGCTAAAACTGGCGAAAAATGCTCAGGGTGTATGAGCGTTTCCAGCCCATCGATTTTCCCCATCATCGGTCAGCAAATCGCCCAGCTTGTATGGACATTTACACCTGCATTTAAGGTTGCAATATCAAAATTTAAATTTCCCTTGCTTTAAATTTCAAAAAAGTTTTGCTGTGTTAGAAAAGTGTGTACAGCAGTATGTAGAATATTGTCCTTTAAAATATCCATAATAACAAGATATTTAGTAAAACAATAATGATAATAATAATAATAATAATAATTAGCCTATGTGGGTGGTTTTAACCAGGCAAAGGTTTGCAGGGTGGAAAATGTTACCCCCTTTTCATCCCCTACTTAGTGGGTGGCTTCAAATAACTGTCACAGTTTTCAGACCATCCTGCAGGTTACATGTTCCAGGTCACCCAACAGGTGCACAGGGAGATTTTACCAACTGTCACATTTTCCAGAGCACAATGGTGAAGCATTGTAAATGGCAGACGGCATTTTGCCACATAACTCCGAAATTAAACAACCAATTACAACATCAATATGTTTCTGTGAATCTACAGACAAAACCATTTAATTTGATCGCATAATTAGAAATATCTAAGTTATAAAAGGTAAAAATATATATAAAATATCAAATTAGCATTATGGATGACTATGGAAGTATTTTTTTAAAGCCTGGGAAAAGACATAGGGCCAGTGCACTTAGCTTCAAACATGATAAAATGGAGAGTGATAAACAGCCAGCCAATCAGCTCCTACCTGCCATGTCGCAGACTGTGTTTGAAAACTGTCAGGCGGGAGCTGATTGGCTCGCTGTTTATCACTCTCCACTTTTTCCACTATTTGAAGCTTAGTATATCTGGCCCATATTATTAAAGTGGAGAAAGTGGTCCAAGTCTTGAAGAGAAATAAAGGCTCAGATGTATCAAGCTTCAAAACGTGATAAAATTCAGAGTGATAAACAGCCAGCCAATCAGCTCCCAACTCCCAAATTACAGGCTGGGTTTGACAAATGACAGCTAGGAGCTAATTGGCTGGTGGTTTATCACTCTCCATTTTATCACTTTTTGAAGCTTGACAGATCTGGCCCTTTAAAGTGAGATAAAGTGCAGAGAAATAAAGTACCATCCAAACAGCTCAGGTAGGGGGACCCGATTTTCGGGAGCTTCCCGGCCATTCTGGGAGGGTAGGCAACCCCTGATAGTATTGACTGTTGTCCTGATAAGGATTGACCCATTTAAAATGAACAGATAAGTAATTTCCTCAAGTATAATTATCAGGGGGCTTTAAGGAAAACGGCTAATACGACCTGGAGTCTTTCAGTTGATAGCAATCATTCCAGCTGTGTTGGCGAACAATGAATTCTTGTGTGGAAAATTTATTTAATCACTGTCATTGTTTTTTTTTTAAATGATTATTAATCCTGTCACTCGACTGTTGTGCTCCGGTCCTAAAACCACCTTGAAGTCTTTCTGTCGGAATGCATGGAGTCATTCCAACAGAGGAATCGCATCTATTCCTTCTGAGGATTTGTCCGCTCATGAAGTTCAGACATATTTCAAACATTCGATACGACAATAATTTCCATTACATCAATATGAAAAATTCTTTGAAACAAAAGTATAGTACATTTGACCTTTGTTGTACGCTCATATTTTCCATACGGACTGTGGGGGATTGAACATATTTTTCATGCCATGTTTGACACACGTGACAACGCGCAAAACATGAGAAATTCAACTGTTTAGTGTAAAACATCTCTTTTTTTTTTTCAGATAAAGACGATTCCTGGGACGTTACAATTTTTCTGATTTTGAGTTACTCTAATATATTACTTTTAATGGTTTGTCAGGTATGATAAGCACAGTGCGCATCTATTTTCATCCTATTCTTTTCAACCTCTTGGATGCAAATAAAGGGGAAATGTTTGTCCATTGTTCCATGACTTGAACCCTTTGAGTGCCAACGTTGCTGTAAGAGGTCCTCAAAATATCCGTTAAAAATGCTGGAACAGCAGTGAGGTTGTGCATGGAAACCAATCAGAGTGCAGGTATCAATTATCAAGTACATTCTATAAAATAATAGATAGAAGCTGATTGGATGCTAAGAACAACTTTTCCGCTGGTCCAGTTCCCCACTCTTTTCACCTTTTAATACATCTCCCCTATGTTCTCTAAAGCAACTGCTATAAATTAAATGCTTAAGAGCTGTTTAGATGAGTTCTCTGTGGACACAACACGGGTCTCTGTGCTATGCATGCACTTGTATCCCAGGAGAAGATTTATGTTTTATCTATGGTAGAGTCAAAGGAGGGGAAACATATATAACAATAAGCTGCAATGAAGTCTTGGCTGGCCGGACCATCAGATGCAATGCAGGCTTGGCTGAAGGGCTGAATTAAGGGAGGGGGGGTGGCTCAGGTTTTTTTTACCTAAAAGTTTTTTACATGGGAGTGGGGTAGTGCTACAGCTTCACCTAGGGTCAACTCCCAGTGCATTACTGGGAGTTGACCCATGAGACTTGTACAGTGCAGACTCCAGAGGGGTTTGTGCTGTGCAGAGGGGTTTGTGGCAGTGCAGAGGGGTTTGTGCTGTGCAGAGGGGTTTGTGGCAGTGCAGAGGGGTTTGTGCTGTGCAGACTGCAGAAGGGTTTGTGTTCTTGGGCTTGTGCTGGGTTATATATTATATAAATATATATATATTTTTTTTTTTTTACCCAATAGTGGTATGGCGCCAAATTATATTATAAATGTCCAAATACTCTTATTTTAAGATCCACATCCAGTGAAGTAAGTCGGAGTTATTTAGTTCCAAAATTTCTTTTATTCAGCTTCACGGGGTAGTTTTGATAAAAAACGCTTGTAGAAAATCCCAACGCGTTTCGTCTCATAGAGACTTCATCAGGGGGAATGTAGCGGTCTTTTAATCAATGCCTGTGAAATAAATAGACCATATTCTTCTTTGTAAGATGTCTCCTGGGTTTTATTTTCAGAATACGGTGATCTTTAGACCCTTATTAGGATAATGCCTTTTAATAATATAATTAATTAGCGGTGTGCCAGTCTTATGTGGCCTATAATGTGACAGGTCCTAGTATTTCTGTCAGCCTCTTCTGTTGACGTTTTAAAAAGTTTTTCTGTTTAAACCTAAAAAGCGGATGACCCTCCTTCATCCAGTGGTATAAAAAATATATATGTAGATCTCCAGTGGGACTTCCTGGAGCATACTGGAAGTCCCACTGGAGATCTACATATATACTGGAAGTCCCACTGGAGATCTACATATATATTTTTTATACCACTGGATGAAGGAGGGTCATCCGCTTTTTAGGTTTAAACAGAAAAACTTTTTAAAACGTCAACAGAAGAGGCTGACAGAAATACTAGGACCTGTCACATTATAGGCCACATAAGACTGGCACACCGCTAATTAATTATATTATTAAAAGGCATTATCCTAATAAGGGTCTAAAGATCACCGTATTCTGAAAATAAAACCCAGGAGACATCTTACAAAGAAGAATATGGTCTATTTATTTCACAGGCATTGATTAAAAGACCGCTACATTCCCCCTGATGAAGTCTCTATGAGACGAAACGCGTTGGGATTTTCTACAAGCGTTTTTTATCAAAACTACCCCGTGAAGCTGAATAAAAGAAATTTTGGAACTAAATAACTCCGACTTACTTCACTGGATGTGGATCTTAAAATAAGAGTATTTGGACATTTATAATATAATTTGGCGCCATACCACTATTGGGTAAAAACATTGGTCTGTGGTTGTTCCCTACCCCTCGGGGAACTTAGTGGTGAGGCTGCCTTATACATAATTGTAAATTAGGTTATCACGAAAACAATCTGTAAAGAGGCATAGCGCGAATTGGAATATTGGGGATACAAATATATATATATATTTAATTATATTGTCGTAATTGTACTGGTCGTGTGTTTAGCAGGCAGTCAGTCAGTGTAGTGGGGTACAGTAGTACACATGCAGGCTGTCATTTTTTTCATTGTGGTGTGTGGTGTGCTGCACTGCAATCCAATACACCATATACTGTACTACTGTCTGAAGCAGAACAAGTTCCGTGTGTGATTGTTCTGCCTCCATGGTCCACACAGTGTTAAACAAGCCCTGTCCATAAAATAAAAAATAAAAATAATTTTGCTGTTCTTTAATTTTTTGGTGTCTACTGCACCCCAATAGTACACACCACAAATTCCATGTGTGATTGTTCTGCCTCAACGCAGAGTTGTAGAAGCTGCACATTACAAAAAAATAACAGTAAAAATCTAAATTCTTTATTCATTGTTTGTGTGTACCGCAACCATAGTATACTGTCAAAAGTTCAGTGTGTGATTGTTCGGCCTCCATGCAGCGTTATACAAGCTGCGCATTAAAAAATAAAAAAAATAAAAACAATTTTGCTCTTCTTTATTGTTTGTGTGTACTGCACCCAAATACACCCCATACTGATACTGTCAGAGGTTCCGTGTATTAATAACCTGGACCTTGGCCTAAATGGAATGAAAACAACATTGTCAGCTGTAAAGTGGTCAAAATTGTCTGGAAAGGACTGGAAATTAATGTTATTGAGGTTAATATTACTCTAGGGGCAAAAAAAAAGCAAACATTACGCGATTTGGGCATTTTTTGACCATTTTTAAAAAAATTCCAAAGCCTTTCACCGCTGTTTGACAAAGCCAAATCCTAATCCAGGTGACAAATCCAAATCTTCAGCTCCAGCGCTCATCTCTAATCAATATACTATATATCAAGGGAAGTTGCAAATATTCTGCTTCTGTTACATTTTCCCACATACATAAGCCGTACTTGTCACGCACTTGAATATTTTTACAGAGTGGATCCATTATTCTACCAATTGCCCAGAACTAAAGTATAAAGGGAGGGATGCACTACCATCCGCAGCCCCTCTCCACCGCACATCGCCGGCTACTGCATAGATAATTATCGCATATGTTAGTGCATTGCGTTAAGAGCTGTCCTTTGCGATGCACCTGTCGATGTGGCAGTGGATCCTCGACGGTTCCCCAGTGGCTCTCCCTACTCCCTTACCCGGCAGGCTGCTGCTGCAGGGCCAGGGTCTCCACCTCCTCCTCCCTGCACCCAGAAGTGGAATTACAGGGCTAGGGAGGAGGAGGTCACTAGTCCGGGCAGCACAGCACTGTCATCATTGACAGCATCATTGTGTGAGTTGGGTTGCTGGGGTCCCAGTAAGAAACCCATTGGCTTCTACGGGATATCACCAGCTTTTGCTGGCTGGTGATACCCCCCCCCCATCCTGGTAACCCAGTGAACGGGTTTTAATGCATTCCAATATGCGGTAAAAACCCGTTAACGGGGGTTTTACCGCATTTTTGCCTTAGTGCATCCTGCTCAGAGAGTGGAGAATGTGTCACCATATTATATGCGGATGAGGAAACCTGGCTACTTTCTATAACATTTTAGATGATTGGTACTGAGGGTATGCTGTCTTTTATTGACAGTCAGTATGTATACACTGACTATATAGATGCCACAATGCTGGCACCAGTATGCCAACCTGATTAAATTGCTTTGCGTAACATTTCAGCTACATCACCATAATGCATAATTGCCAACTATGTGTTTCTGCTGCACAGGAGATGCCCAGAAAGAGGATGTCACTAACCCTTTGGTTGCAGAATGGGGCTGGACTCTCATATCATCAGGCCCTGCTCCCGTCATGGAAAAATTCAGGATGCACATAACAGGTATTATCTGGGCAAGACAGAGGAGGTCCATCTGCTCCCCCTGGGGTCTGTGGACATGAGTTTTTCATGTTTTTTTTCAAAACAGGCAGTATTTCATATCCTACCACCCACTAGGGCATGGAGGGAGAAACTAATAGGGTTGAGCGCAGCGAGCCATGCGAGGGTACGCGGTACACGGATACGGTGTCCATGACGACTTACGTCGAAATTCAGGACAACAAAAACGTGAAAAACTGATCGACCTTTTGACTGTCGACCTTTCCGTTGTAGACCTAATGCTTGTGTCGACATTCTAACCCCGTCGACAATTTCATGGGTCGACCTTAGCCATGTAGAACTTTAGTGGTTGATCTAATGAATGTCGACCTTTATTGTGTCGACCATATAACCCATACCCCCTGGAGAGTAGATAAGTATGGCATACTGATGGCACGTTGTGTCGAAATACTGTAGACAGTATGAACATACTGACTATCGAACTCCAAAATGTATCCCAAACAGATAAGTTTGAGGGGGGGATGCTCTAACATCCGCGTCCCCTTACCGCCCCCTATCACCGCCCATTGCATTCATAATTATCGCATATGCACTAACATATGCCATAATTATGGCAAAGGACAGCTCTTGCGTTAAGAGCTGTCCTTTGCGGTGAGTCATCGGGACCCGGCAGCTCCCCCTCCCTCCCTTACCCGGCTGCTGGCTGCAGGGGGGGGGCTGGCTCTCCTCCTCCCTGCACCCGGAAGAGGATCAGTGCAGGGAGGAGGAGGATCAGTGGAGGAGGAGGTCACACGTCCGGGCAGCACAGCTCTGTGCTGCCCAGACACAGGTGACGGGGGGGCATGCGGGCGGGGGATGCTTAGTGCATCCCAAAATGCGGGGAAAACTCCGATAACGGGTTTTACCACATTTTTAACTTAGAGAATCTCCCCGTAAGTATGAAAACTAGTTTGGTTATTTTGTAACCTTAAAACTAAAGGCCCCCATACATTAGGCCGACTTGTCCTTAGGACAAGTCGGACCCAATACTCCTGTGAGCCGCCCGGCAGCTCCCCGGGAGGCTCACATACAATTTGGCACTTGATGAGCCAAATTTTACATGTGATAAATCGCTTGCAATTTATCACATGTACGGGGAGCTGTAGCGGGCGGTGAGGGGCAGGGGGCGGGCGGTGAGGGGCATGGGGGCCGGTGGTGTTCAGGGGCAGCAGTGGGGCGGGCAGCGGGGGTACTGAGTGCTGACCTGGGGGCGGTGTGGTCAGCAGCAGGGCTCATCAGGGGGACGCCGGAGCGGGCAGCGGGTCCTGACGCTGTAACTAGCCGGCGGCGCCTGTGTGTGATGATCTGGCCGGGCGCTGTGATCATTCACATATATCATTCAGCAGCGCTGCGGGACGGACGGGGCCGGGCAGTGGCGGGTATTATATTTTTAAAACACCTGTCAAATGACTAGCCGTTCTTTGATTGGCTGAGAGCTCTCAGCCAATGACTGACCGTTGGCTGAGAGCTCTCAGCCAATCAGAGAAGGCTAGTCATTTGACAGGTGTTTTAAAAATATAATACCCGCCACTGCCCGGCCCCGTCCGTCCCGCAGCGCTGCTGAATGATATATGTGAATGATCACAGCGCCCGGCCAGATCATCACACACAGGCGCCGCCGGCTAGTTACAGCGTCAGGACCGCTGCCCGCTCCGGCGTCCCCCTGATGAGCCCTGCTGCTGACCACACCGCCCCCAGGTCAGCACTCACCGGCGCCGCCAGCTAACAGAGAGGTCGGACGTGATTGTATGTACTGACCGTCCGACCTCCCTGATCCGATCCGATGCGCACGGGACCGCGCATCGGATCGGATCAGATGTGACAGTCCTGTGATTTTGGGCCGATTTCACCCGGTTATCGGCACAAAGTGCCGAAATCTGATGAAATCGGCCCAAAATCGCATAGTGTATGGTGGCCTTAACCCCGAGTATAACAGCGGTGGCCAAACCTGTCCTCGAGATCTACCGTCAGATCATGATTTTCAGGCCACGTGCAGATCTATAGTAGGAATGAATGCAGCAGGTTTGAACATACGGCAGTTAGTAATGACTACAGCTGTGCACCAGCTAGGTGATCTGGGAAATTTGACAGTTAGTAATGACTACAGCTGTGCACCAGCTAGGCGATCTGGGAAATGTGACAGTTAGTAATGACTACAGCTGTGCACCAGCTTTGAAGTTTGGTACTGTAGATCTTGAGGACTGGTTTGGCCACCCCTGGAGTAGAACATCTGCATTTGTACAAATTTACCTTTTTATTTTTCAATTTAGTAGCTGCCCACCCAAGTTACCCCTTTACTATTCATCTGTTGGAAATAAAATATGGCAAAAAAGAGAACGATACCAACTTTGATCATGAACTAAACTGAAAACAAAAAGAATTTCTTTCCGACTGCAAAAAGATCAACAATAAAAGAATGTTAAGCCTTCTCACCGAAATAGGGGAATTTTATCCACCCATAACTAAGGGCCTGATTCAGTAAGGATCACAAAAGCAAAATCCTTCTCTAATGAGCAAAACCATGTGCACTGCAGGATCTTTTGCCTGGGTGAACAGAAAAATATAATGGCACCACTAGTAACTGGCCAACTGGCATCGGTCACCCCACCCCCAACACAAGACGATGGGTGAAATTTAATAGGATGAGAGATTCAGAAAGTGAGAGATTTGGTAAGAAATCTCCAGTTTTTTTAAAGCGGCAAAAAAGATTTGAAGTGTAAATTTAGGGTGCAACTCCCAAATGTCCATCGCCTGTTACTCATCTTGCGATTGGCTTTTTTCACAGTGGGACCTCGCACATGTATGCCAGATGGTCTGCTAATCGTCAGGGCTGCAAATTCTGAATTGGCCTCCAAATCAGAAGGATTTTTAGCTCTGAACACCAAACCATTGGGATTAGGTTGAAAAAATCTGAATCCAGATTATTGTGCCCCATTTCATTCTAAATCTTAGTTAAACCTAGATTGTAACCTATGAATTTCAGTACATACTTAGGATAAATAGGTACATGCAATTTAAACAGTTATTCAAAAATGAATCCAAAGTAGAAGTGACCCAAAATATTTTTTTTTACAGTGAATTGTCGATTTTGGATCATTTCCAAGACTTGAAAGACTTTACAGAATGGAGAATTAAGACCAGGATGAGTTTAACACTTCTCAGTGACATAGGTATATTCTATGTAAAAGCTGTCACTTCCTGCATTAGAGCAGAAGTATCCCAAAGGGACAATTCCTTTGTATACAAAGGAATTGGACATACATATATTACAAATTCTTAGTAAAATAGGGGATATTCTCAAGAAGGAATCTGAACGGAAATATAATCAAACAACGTCACAGAAGGCAGATTGTTATCTAGACCAACATTTGAAGTCTGGACTGTATTACTATGAAGGAAGCAAGAAATTATTCAGGGACATTTTTAGCATTTGTTACAGGATTCTGTAAATTCTGTAGTCGCTTACAGTAAAATGTATTTGAGTTTCTTGAGCATCTTCATATAGAGGTGTGTTTGACTCCACAATGTTCCTGCATCTTTTTGACAAAAGCCTCCCATAACTAGTCCGTGCAGCTGTGGAACCATGCCCCTTCCACTATATAACTTTCAGTCTGTGGCTTCATGTTTCATAATTTTTTATCTTTGTATCTGTAATTTGTGTGTTTGTATTTGTGCTGCTTTTGGTATTTTGTGGTGGTCAATGGAAAGAGCTCTGTACTGGTCACTAGCATGTTCTCTTTATTGTATAGTAGTACAATGTTTTCTATGTTGTATGTTGGCCACTGGGATGTTCTCTGTACTCTTTGTGGATCACCAGGCTCTTCTCTGATTTGCATGGTGGTTTATATGATGCTCTATTGAAGGGGTTCTCAAACTTTTTTGCTCTGGGACCCCATCAGACAATAAAAATGATTGCAGGACCCCAGCAAGTTACTGCAGAATGGCCTCCACACATGTGGTCAGCAGTACTTCACACGCACAGTAGCACTGCAGGGATTCAGTATTGAATCCCGGCGGTCGGGATCCCGGCGTTCAGAATCCCGACGCCGGAATCCCGACAGCCGAAATGCCGACAAGGGGGGGAACGTGGATCGCCCCCCCTTGCGGGCTCGCTGCGCTCGCCACGCAGCGGGCCCGGTGCCTCGCTACGCTCGGCACACTAATTTATTCTCCCTCCAGGGGTGTCGTGGACACCCACGGAGGGAGAAAGTGTCGGCATTTCGGCGGTCGGGATTCCGGCGTCGGGATTCTGAACGCCGGGATCCCGACCGCCGGGATGGTAACTGCATCCCCACTGCAGAGGCACAAAACAAGTGGGCACTAATGCAATAGGGAGACAGTGGGTTATAATAGGGGATGGAAGAGGTTGACGGGGATGGAAGTGGGTGTTTAATTAATGAGTTTTCACCTGTTTACCCCCTTCCTCCTAACATAAAGGTCCTTATTCTGATTGAGTCGGACGGCTCCGTGTGCGGTCGGATGGCCGATGTTTGGTGTTTGCGCATGTGCAGAGGCGTATCTGAGCATGTGCGAATGCCTCGCACGTCCGAACACGGCGTGAGGTCCGTGCAGAAAATGATCATACAGAACCATCCGAGCATGAAGAGCTGTTTGGGCACATTACCATATGTGTACACTCCGCGTTTCATGGGTGTTCCCATGAAAACGCTGGGCGTACGTATAGTAGGCCAAGACGCACGTGTAGGGGGCGGACAGCTAAAATAGCCAGATGTCAGCTGCCCGCCCATATCCCTGCTTTCATAGGGAAAAATGTCAGAGTGGACTGGAGCACTCGGTGCTGCCTGACCGCTCGGTCCATCATTCGATGGTCGGCGACCATCGGAGGTTGGGGGAGGTTCCCACAGATGAAGGAGGTATTCACATTAAACATCCACTCACGGTCCGTTCGCTCTGCGTCTTACCGCATTCGGACGGTGTGAGCGATCCGTACATTAGGCGGGGCTAAGAACACTCGGTTCCTGTCCGAAATACGCATCTGTCCGAATCAACTAGAATAAGGGCCAAAGTCTGTGCTCAGTGCTTCCATCGGCTTATTAAGTATTGAAAGAGTGAAGACTGCAATCTCCATGTAAATGAGAAGATAGCCCAAAAGCACAGAATAAATCATGTGAAGGCTGACTACTATGCTGTACAGTCACGTTATTGGGGACCACCCTCAAGATGGGAAAATGCCAGATTTGCCAATCCACTGGTAAGAGGCGGGGCTAAATGAGGACATGTTTTAGCCACGCCCCATTTACACCATCTCGACGATTGCAGCCATTTGTTCCCCAATCTAGCTTTCTTTTTTTAGGTAGCTGTCGGGATGCAGGAGAGCCACCTATCATTTCAGGATTGTGGGGGGCTAACTCAAAAATCCTGAGTCTCCTATACTGTAGCTTTCAGGAGTGTAGGGATAACAGATGATCAAATTTTTGCACCTCTGCATACATGAAAACCACCAAAAATGTGCATGCATCCCGAGTGTGCGCCTCAAAATATGCAAATCCGACAAATTAATAACAGTTAAGGCAACATTTGCTGCATTACTGGCCTACTAGTGTTATGCTGAAACGGTGCATCACATGAGTGTTGTTAGGGAGTGTCGTGGGCGTGTCACTGAAAATGTTTCCATACAGCGACACAGACTCTTACATAGGCCAAACTGAGATGGAGAAACGGCAGCTGCCCTATATGCAGACTTGTGAATCGCAGACATTTTCAAATATTGGGGGCGTGGTCTAACAATGTGACAATCAAGCCCCGCCCACCCAAAGTGGCCTACTGTCCTCCACATTGCTATCTGGCACATACAATGGTATTGTGTTTTATCTATTTAGGAACTGCTCTATGTTTGGGGATCTGATTGGTGGGTCACTGTAGTCACTGGGTAGACAATGTCTAGGTCGACAGTAACTAGTTCGAACAATAATGGTCGACAGCGACTAGGACGATGCCTTGAAATGGATGTCAAATTTAATAGGATGAGAGATTCCGAAAGTGAGAAATTTGGTAAGAGATTGACAGGTTTTTTTTTAAGCGCAATCATTTACACTGCAAAACCAGTCTGATTCTGAAGTGTAAATGCTTGCAGCTTTAAAAAAAAAAAAACAGATTTCTTACTAAATTTCTCACTTTCCGCATCTCTCATCCTATTAAATTTCCCCCATATTATTGTTCAGCGCATTGAAATCAGTAAGAATTGGATGTTTTTATGTAGCATCCTTTTTTGCTGTTGCCTATTCTTATTGCTGCATTAACTACTGCTCTCCCCTCCGACATGCCCAAAGTGCAAATCTCCTCAGGCAGATCTATACCATTGCACTACTGGGAACATATGTAACTGGCACTACTGGGGACATGATCTGTAACTGGCACTACTGGGGATACCTGTAACAGCACTACTGAGGACATGATATGTAACTGGCACTACTGGGGACATCTGTAACAGCTCTACTGGGGACATGATATGTAACTGGCACTACTGGGGACATGATATGTAACTGGCACTACTGGGGACATGATCTGTAACTGGCACTACTGGGGATACCTGTAACAGCACTACTGAGGACATGATATGTAACTGGCACTACTGGGGACATCTGTAACAGCTCTACTGGGGACATGATATGTAACTGTCACTACTGAGGACATGATATGTAACTGGCACTACTGGGGACATGATATGTAACTGGCACTACTGAGGACATGATATGTAACTGGCACTACTGAGGACATGACCTGTAACTGGCACTACTGGGGATACCTGTAACAGCACTACTGAGGACATGATATGTAACTGGCACTACTGGGGACATCTGTAACAGCTCTACTGGGGACATGATATGTAACTGGCACTACTGGGGACATGATATGTAACAGGCACTACTGGGGACATGATATGTAACTGCCACTACTCGGGACATATGTAACAGGCACTACTGGGGACATGATCTGTAACTGGCACTACTGGGGACACCTGTAACTGGCACTACTGGGGTCATGATATGTAACTGGCACTAAATATATGCAAGAAAATTATTGCTTGGCATTCAAATTCAGTACCTGAGATTGTATACAAACTTTGTTTCATGTTTTAATACCTTGTTTTATGCACAAATAAAATATATTTGTGTGTATTTCATGTGTTTGATGTGTTTGTACAACATAAATGCATGATACCTCAAGGTACATCATTGAAATATAAAAATATTCTGAAATACAGAATAATCCATTGTCCAAAATTCTTCTGGTTCCGAGCATTTTGGATAAGGGATACTCAACCTGTATGAGGGACAAATTTTGCTTAATGAACCTCCAATTCCTTTTGAATATTGAATGCATTATGTTCCACAATCGCACAATATTTGTAAGCTGCTTTTACTGTGTCTGCTGAGTGGAAGCTTCTAACATGTTACCCCTTTTTTGGCAATGAATGTACTACTATTATTATCTTGTCATGTTTTGAAGCTTTGACTAAATAAAGTTTATATTAAAAAAAAACTAATGCTCTCCCAGCACGCGCAAGCCTCAAAAGTAACACTCTGTAAATTGATTGACATCCATCTAGTAAGTATAGTTACATCTGGAATTGCAAATTCATGGCAATACTGCAGTGTTCCGTTCATTTGCATAATATTTACATGTGCAACATCTCCTTTCAAAATATATATTATATTCTGCAACGCCATGTACAAATGATTAGACCAACTACTTATTTAATGAAACAAATTGCTACAGATCTGGAATACAGAACAATTACTGAAGCACAGCCCGTCTGCGCTATTCCAATATACCACATAAATGGGAAAACAAACAGTCCTTGGAGAGATGGTTATCATATTTTTGCTGGCACGGAATTATGTAATTGTGCTTGTTTTAATACGAGTTTGTCCGAGTCATTAGTGGCGATACACAGGAACACCAAAATATAAACAGGACCCAAAAGAATAATAAACCCTCAGGATATTAAACTATTCACACAAAATATTGTTTAAACGAGCAACTCCGGGCTCTAACAAGTGGCTTTGTTCCGTGGGTTTTGCTAGCGATTTGAAACTTTCTCCTTTGCCCCGACAACGTGCTCTGTGTCCGTTGGTTTCATGTTCCGAGGTTTCAGTTTGTTGCCATAACTAGATATTTTGCATATCTCAGTGTTCAGAACATTTGGCATCGGGACCTTGGAAGTGGAGCGTTCCCACCATTCTGTCCTGACGGAACACAATACAGTCAGACGTCTGTTGACCGGTGATACTATGCCTCCTATTCATCAAATGTGCTGAACAATGCTGACTCAGTGCAGCTCGTCATTAACATTGCGATCCCTGAAGAATAAAAGGAATACAAAGTACATTCAACACAAATTCTCTTTAAAATTCAAATTTTATATAAAAAGCAGTTGGTATTATAACACACAGCGGCATCAGCACCCCTCTATCTGCTTCTAAGGCATCCTGGTATACAACTTAACACATACCTCTCAAAATGCCCCATTCCAAGAGGGACAAGATGCTCTGTTCCTGGACTTCTATGCCAGTGAGAGTTGCAGGGCTGCAGCACAGTCCAAAATTCAGATAGGGGAGTTCAACCAACTGCTACTAAAAACACCACAGTCCGTGAGTCCACTGGAAGGTGTGGCTCCCCTATTTGAATTTTGGACAGTGCTGCAGCCCCACCTCTGCAACTGCCACTGGCAATGAAGTCCAGGAGCAGAGCATTTTGTCCCTCCTGGAATGGGTCATGTTGGGAAGTATTCCTAACATTTGACTGACATTCCCCTTTTCTTTATTAAAGTACAATTTTTGCCCAATCCTGTATGGAAGAATTTAAGCCCTTAGCAGGAGGACGATCCTATGGCTGGCCCATGAATCATTGCTGACTGTAGGGGGAGAGAGCCTACAAGGATCTTTCCCGTCAATATCTTGAGTAATGTCACCAATAAAGTTACATAACTCTAGGCCAAGTACAGAACCCCGAACTGGGCTGGCTCCACATTAGGCAGTTGGGATCTGGGGGGCACTACTGAGTCTGCCAATCACAAATTAAGGATGTCTATGAGGAAACATAGAAACATAGAATAGTCTGCCCTTTTTGAAACGTGTTACCGCAAACCATATTTGATCCTTATTTCTTTGTAAGGATATCGATAAGCCTATCCCAAGCATGTTTAAATTGTACTACTGTATTTGCCTCTACCACCTCTGATGGGAGGCTATTCCACTTATCTACTACTCTTTCTGTGAAGTAATTCTTCCTCATATTTCCCATGAATCTTCCTCCCTCTAGTGTCAGTGCATGTCCTCGTGTTCTGTTGCTCCTCTTCCTGTGAAGAATGTCTCCCACCTGTACCTTGGTAAAACCCTTGATATATTTGAAAGTTTCTATCATGTCCCCCCTTTCCCTTCTCTTCTCTGCTCTAAACTATACATATTAAGATCTTTTAGTCTTTCCTGGTACGTTTTGTGATGTAGGCCATGCACCATTTTAGTTGCCCTTCTTTGTACAGTCTCTAATGTATTTATATCCTTCTGGAGATATGGCCACCAGAACTGAACACAGTACTCTAGATGAGGTTGTACCAATGACCTATACAGTGGCATTATTACTTCTTTCTTTCTACTGCTGATACCTCTCCCTATGCAACCAAGCATCTGACTTGGCTTCTTCATTGCTTTGTTACATTGCCTTCTTCATTGCTTTGTTACAGTGACACCTAGATCCCTCTCTTCCTCAGTAGTTTACATTATAGTGCCATTTATACTATATTTAGTCTTTTCTTTTATTTAGTCCATTTATGCTATATTTAGTCTGGATTTTTAAGACCCAAGTGCATGATTTTGCATTTGATGGCATTAAACTGTAGTTGCCATGGTCTTGACCATTCCTCTAATCAACCTAGATCATCAATCATTTGTATTACCCCTCAAATGATTGATGATCTAGGTAGATTAGAGGAATACATCTTTGTACTAAACCCCGGGAATGGCTGTGGATCTTCTAACATGCCACCTCCACACTTTCACTTGAGGGTCTGGAAAATTGTTATTGATGGCAGTGTTGGGGTGGAGGTGCAGTTTGGTGCCCTTATATTTTTTTCCAAAAGTGCTAAGAAGCCTTACACCCATCCTGATCTCCAAGATACTCCACCATTAACTGTTACTCCTTTGAATATATTCCATTAACAGCAACTCACTGGTCTCTATCCTTGGACCAATATCACATACAGTATACTCAAATCACATCTCCAAAAAATAATAATTTGAGTATTTACGGGAGGATATTGTAAGAGATTTAATTTGTAAAATAAAATTGAGTACATTAGCATAATTATTAATACATCAGAAGCTTCATTTGTTTTATTGTTGAAGTGCCACCCAACCATTTAGGTTTAAGGTCACCAAGTGGTTTTATTTCAGTTCTCGCTCTCCAACACTGTGGTGGGTCTGGACGTACTGTGATGTGGCTGGTACTTCAGTCTCTGAGACAGCATGAGAAGAAAAACAAGTTCATGTGTGATGCATGGTAGTTTTCCATGTAAAGTGCAAAACAAGGTTAATAGCAGCTATTAATAGCCGCTGTCTGTTTTCCAGTAAAGATCAAAATAAACGCATCTCAAAATCCTTCATCTTTTAATGCTGGTCATCCAACCCTTCGCACCTTACCTCCTTCTCCCTCACTACTTGTGACAAAGTCTACTCTGTTTTCTCAATCTCCACCCTCTCCAGCTGCCCTCTTTATCATGTTCCCTCCCACTCCATCTGTAACCTCTCTCTCCCACCTGACCCCATTCCCACCCCCTGCCTCTAACTTTTCTTTTTCCACTTACACAGTCTGCCCATTCTTTATACACAACATCTCATTCTATCAAATGGCTAACAATCCTGACTCCCTATATTTGAATTCAAACTCTTGAAACAATTCATGTTTACTGTGCTTTTCTCCTACCTCGTTCCACTTCAATCTGGATTTCGCTTTCTTCATTCCAATAAAACTATCCTTGACTAATGACCTTCTCACTGCTACAGTAAGATACACTTTTTGATTATTATCATCCTTGATTTGTCAAATGCCTTTGACCTACTGTAGTTGACCACTCCCTTGTTTTTTTAATCCTTAACTCTCTTGGGCTCTATGCCAATAATCCCTTGTGGCTTTCCCCCAATCTTTCGAACAGCTTCTGTCTATAATTCCAACTCTATCACCCCTCCATTTCTTTTCTCGTTTGTGTTCCCTATGGCTCTATCATTTTGTCCCTTTCTTTTCTCTCTCGACACCGCTTCTCTTGGAACTTTCATCATCTATTTTGACCTCCCTTAGCACCTTTATATTAATGAATGTCAAACCTACATCTCTTCCACTGACATTTCTCCCCTCCCACCATCTCCAATTTCCAACTGACTTCTTTGATTTATCAGCCTTACATATCTAAAGCGGGCAATACACTTTAAGATATTCTGTTGAAACAATTAGTTGATTAGTACCAAAATTGATTAATGGTTGGAGAAAATGAAAATCAACCATTTTTTTTCAAAGCACCATAAATTCAACAACCGTTTTTCTCCATTTTCAAGTGTTTGAGAACAAATTGTAGATTGTCATTTGCACTCTTGCTCCAACCAACAAATTGGTTGGTTGGTTGGTTGGTTGGTTGGACAGAAAATCTTAAGTTGCATGGTAAACTTAAGGCTGAGCTTATGGTCTTTCTCCTTCCTTCCAGTACCTTTTTTTCTTCCCACTTCTACCTGTTGCCAACACTGCCCTGCTATATCTCAAGTCATCTTTCTCTGAGTCTTCCTTGACTCCTCATTCTCTTTCGCCACATCAATAATGCTATCTCCCAATCAAACTGCATCCACCTCATCAACATCTTTAGATCCAACCCATACTCAACTGTGACACCCTTGTCATCTGCCAACTATGGTGACCTCCTTCTGGACTTCTGTATATGTCATTGGTACGACCTCATCTAGAATACTGTGTTCAGTTCTGTATAGGTCATTGGTGCGGCCTCATCTAGGATACTTTGTCCAGTTTTGTGTAGGTCATTGGTACGACCTCATCTAGATACAGTGTTCAGTTCTGTATAAATCACTGGTACGGCTTCATCTAGAATACTGTGTTCAGTTCTGGAGGCCATATATCCAGATGGATATAAATACACAGTTATCGAAAACTAAGTTACCCACTTCAGAGGGCTCTGCAGTGAGTTATTCTTCTCCTAATGAGACAAAGTTTAAACTACAGATAGTTCAAATGATGTGCTAGTCATTTGTTAAATAATAATGGTTATTTCATAAATTTGCCAAAAGGCACACAAATAAATGTTCAATAGGGTTATACATTGTAATGTCCAATAACCTTCACAGGTTATTCTGCAGGTCAGTTAGAACGAGGTGCTCAAATCGCAAAACCATATTTTCTACCCCTGAGTGCAGTGAGTCTGCCCAAATATCCAGAACATGGCGACGTAATGAAGCGGGTAACTTATTTTTCGGTATGAGGCCACTGGGTAGACAATATTTAGTTCAACAGTTACTAGGTTGACCACTAATGATCGACAGTTACTAAGTCGACACCTTCAAATGGGCAACATAACCAAGGTTGACACTGACAAAAGGTTGGCACGCACTAATTCCGACACAGATATGGTCGACATTAAACCGGTCGACATGAATGTTTCACTTTTTTATTTAAAAAAGGTGTTTTTTCATACTTTACTTACTTACTTATATAAGTGACGTGTAGTGACATTTATACCATAACTTTATTTTTCTGTAACCCGGTACATTAGAGAGCGTACCAAGGGCAACTACTACGGTACATGGCCTACTGTACATTACAATACTACCCGGAAAGACTGAAATACCTTAATATGTATAGTTTAGAGCAGAGAAGGGAAAGGGGGGACATGATAGAAACTTTCACATATATCAAGGGCTTTACCAAGGTACAGGTGGGAGACATTCTTCACAGGAAGAGGAGCAGCAGAACAAGAGGACATGCACTGAAACTAGAGGAAGGAAGATTCAGGGGAAATTTGAGGAAGAATGACTTCACAGAAAGAGTAGTAGATAAGTGGAATAGCCTCCCATCAGAGGTGGTAGAGGAAAATACAGTAGTACAATTTAAACATGCTTGGGATCGGCATATTTATATCCTTACAAAAAACTGAGGATCAAAAAGGGTCGATATTATACCTATAAAATAGGGGCAGACTAGATGGGCCAAGTGGTTCTTATCTGCCGTCAAATTCTATGTTTCTATGTTAAAATCTAGCACTGAGCACATTTCATATTTAAATTGCCACCTACAGCAGGCATGTCCAAACTATGGCCCTCCAGCTGTGGTGAAACTACTAGTCCCATGATGCCTTTCCATATTTTTGCTATTAGGGAATGCTAAAACTATTGCAAGGCATGCTGGGATGTGTAGTTTCACAACAGCTGGAGGGCCATAGTTTGGACATGCCTGACCTATAGTGAACTGTATATTATAATTAATAAGCTACATATACATTATAGTGAATAAGGTTACATAGGTTACGCCATACAAATGTTTCATTTATCTTCACTTGAATTCTGCGATTTAATAAAAAAAATGTTATTGAAAAAAACGCAAATCAACTAAAACAAATATAAGCTGACATTCTAAATTATTTTTCCTTTATATTTTTCATTAATAAATTTAAAAAAATACAAAACTTTCCCAAAGTTTCTCATAGCCATATACAGTAGTTGGTGACATACAGTAGGTGGTGACATTTTTGGTACATATAAGCTCATTCTGGTTTCTGACCATGGTAATGGCTGAACTTGCAACAAAGTAGCTGTAAAAGATGCAACAGCGCCATCTAGCAGCAGAATGTTAAACTTTGCAAGCACTGACGTTAAAAAACCCTTCTAGCTAAATATTATACTGTATTATGTTAAAAAATAAAATACTATAACTAGATGTTGAATCTCCTGGTAGGAGGCTTGAGGGGTGGGGATAAATATCTCAATAAAGGAGCCCATACACGCTCCAACCTGTACTTTTAAAGTACACATCGTATCGCATTGCATGCCTTGTGCATGCATTGTGAATGCAATGCGATGCGATATGATATTAAGCTAGTACAAAAAGTATGTGCAGCACATACCTTTTGTACTGTACGATGAGATGCGCGGGAGCAGGAACGGAGCATGTATGGGCTCCTTTAGACATATTCATAAGTATAAAAAACTGTAAATAATAATATGTATAAAATGCATAAAAAATACTTTTACTTACTGCGGTACTTGTGAATTATCCGGGCGCCCGATGTTGAAATTGTATTACAGTACATTAAGAATGCGATGCGACGCGATTTCCCTTGAAATTTCCTTGAAGACAAAATCATTGTATGCTATTGTATGGTATACAATGCGACGCGACGCGACGCGATTTTAACCCGCTGATATATGTTAATTTTGTTGTTTGCATTAATTACAATTATTCCTTAAATTCTGTTGTCCTTAATGTGTCAGATATGAATGATATTGATGAATGATATTGGATGTTCACAACCAGGCCACTATCAATGCGAACCCGAAGCGCGGCGAGCGCAGCGAGCCCGCGAGGGGCGGCGGTACGCGTCCTCCGACCTTTTCATACCCCCACTATCCACGTCGGCGTGGAGTTGAGAATATAAAGTGTGGCGAGTGCAGCGAGCCACCGAGCACGAAGCGTGGCGAGCGGGCGCGGACACCTGTGAAGCCCGCGAGGGGACGCGGATAGCTGTGAAGGTGTCGGCGTCGGCGAAGGTGTGAAGGTGTCGGCGTCCCCTCGCGGGGCTCGCTGCGCTCGCCACGCTTCGGGCTCGGTGGCTCGATGCGCTCGCCACACTTTATATTCTCAACTCCACGCCGACGTGGATAGTGGGGGTATGAAAAGGTCAGAGGACGCGTACCGCCGCCCCTCGCTGCGCTCGCCATGCTTCGGGTTGGCGTCATTAGTGGGGTGGCGTTAACAATGGGGGTGGGATTTTTGGGGGGTTTTGGGCATTTTTACATTGAAATAAATGTAAAATCGGGTCTCAGGGACCATTTTACATTGTTTCCAATGTTAAAATCGGGTCCACTGCTAAAACCGGGTCCTTCTCTCGTCGCGTCGCATCGCATGCCATTTGGTTAACACGCGATGCGACGCGACGCGATTTTTCGGACCCGATCAAAATATCAGGCGCCTGGATAATTCACAAGTACCCTTACTGCTATTACAGAACTTTTCCTGCTATGTGCTGCTTAATGTCTGCTTAATGTCAGTAGGTATGGTTGTATTCCTAGGCAGGAACATTCAAAAGTGATGTGCTTCTGAAATTGAAGCATGAACAACTCACCTAAACCATTGGAACTACGAGCGCCAACTTAATTCATGAAAATTGTGAATTAACCATTAATAAAATTTATGATCTTAGTTCCAATTGTAAAATAAAAATCTATACATATATAAAGTTTACATGTAGATCAAATTTAGAAAAATAGATGACTTGCCAAAACAACAATTTAAAATGTATGAAAAAAAAAAGTTTATTTTTAAAAAACAGCATTTTTTTTGTTTGTTATCATGATCCTACAAAAAAGATGAGTTCCTGGAGTACCATTATTGCCAGAATACTTGTTAATTAGGTAGTATTATGGAAAGGCGATGTAACTTTCTTTGTTGCATAAGTGTCAGCCATGAAGAAGGAGCCAGACATCTGTCCAAATTGATGGCTGATGAGAACGCATCATTTCCAAATCAGCCACGGCTCTGCCTATGCAGTAATCCAACACAGACTTTGTTGCACTGATGGCTTGCAGCTCTTTTTTAATGAGGGAATAGGAGAGCAGGTAGATGGATCAACAAAGCGTAGCAGGGAGATTATGTTGAAAAATAATGTATTTTGCTTTTTGGAAAATTTATTTAAATAAATTCTATTGTGTGGACAATTTTTGACTCACCTTAGTATTGTACATCTGCCCCAGAATAGGCCAAGTAGCAAAGGCAAAAGTATAACCACTGTGAGTATAGAGCTTACATCAAGCTATCTGTTCTAGCATGAATCGTAAAAATACATACATAGAGAGGAGAGAAAGCTGCTGGAAAAACACAGGTCATGGAGTTAAAAAAAGGGGGCAGTGTTTATAAGGTAACCCCTTGTTTCAATCAATATTCATAGACTTTATTATGTGGGGTGTGCTGTCACTTCAACAGTAATTTGAGCAATAACAAGGGAAGAGAAGAAAGACTGTTATGTATTGGTCCTGATGAAGCTGGTGGCGACACGCGTGTTGACCAGACACACTTAGTGTGTGAAATATCCCCATGTCCCCTTCCCCCATGAAATGTATTTTGATTGATGTATAGGGCATTACAGTATCCACTCACAGAGGGCGCACCTGATAGGAGCTGTGGGGTCAGAACCTGACCACGGTCTCCCAAGACTCAGATGTGATTACAGCACGCCTGTGCAAATACAGCACCCGGCCGGTGCGTCCCTCTGTTAGGCGCAGTGTCAAGTGACGGAGCGCGACGCGGGTCTGCGAGTTGGAGAATCACAGCCTCACCACTGACTGTGATCTCCCCACAGACACCGACGCACTACCAGCACAGCCGGGAACAGTGGCATACGTACAAGCCACTTTCCCTGCGGAGAGGAACTAAACAAACGGCGGAGAACATTGACAGCCGATTTGTGTTCCCAATATCAGCTCTAACAGGTACACTTTAGATGTGAAATACGGCACGTGTACTACCAGCCGGCCCCGTAGTCTGTTATTATTTAAGACTGTGCTACACACTGCGCAATATCTGTGCAGATACTAGGCGGCAACCCTTTTTTGATGTTTAAAAGGACCAAACAGACATATTTACTTTGCTGTCCTAATTTATCTGCACAGTCCTTGGGAGCAATCTGTGTTATAAACTAATATTAAACAAAAGTAACTTAATTAAGTGAAAATTGTAACAGATTTGTTCATTTCATGAGTGGGTACACACTGTAAGATATACAGCAACATGCACCTAATCTAGCAATTACACTGGGAACAGGACATTGGGGTTCAATTTGAGAGGATCTATATCCCCTCTTTTAAAAACACTTTGTTTCTTCCTCTTTGCCTCCTTGGCAATTGTTTTTATATGTCGCAAATCTTAAAATAAACAATTAAAGGTTAAATTTTATAAATTTTTCTTGTCCTAACAGTGCGTCACGTACATAACAGTCTTTCTTCTCTTCCCTTGTTACAGGTCATGGAGTTGCTGTAGGGACACAGGCAGTGAGCTGTTGGAGAGACAGATACTAATATGTGTATCAGGGGCTCCACTGTGGACATTTTGAGCAAGGGGTACTACTGCTGTTGGCATTATGTGAATAAGCATCATTGTTACATGGGGCACTACTGTGGGCATTGTGCATAAGAGACACTACTGTGTGGCATACATGTGTAAGGAATACTAATGTATAGCATAATTTGAATAAGGGGCACTACTGTGTGTGTCATAACCTGAATAAGGGGCACTATTATGTGGTGTAATTTTATTTTGGGGGGGATAGCGGTGGCAGACCTGACATTTATGTCTAAATAATTTGGTAGAAGTCACAATTTACATGGAATATGCAACCAATTGAAGTATGCTGTAACTTTCACCAATACAGTACATGCACCTTCCAGCCCAAATGCAGCAAATAATGACGTCACAGAATCATCTGCTTCAGACCAGAGACGATGTGCTGCCACAGGAGGTTGCACTTGGGAGAGTGCAGTCTCTCCTATGGTTATGGTATATTAGATCTACGATGTCTAGGTCTACAGTCATAGGGTCGACCACTATTGGTCAACAGTCACAAGGGCGACAGGGTCAAAAGGTCGACTGGGTCAAAAGGTTGACATGTTTTTCATGTTTTTTGTTGTCTATGTCGACATATGACACCTGCGCTTGGCAAACTATTATATTCTCCCACTATGCCGTAGTGGATGGTAGGGTATGAAATACTAGCGTAAAAAAGTTCCAAGATTTTAAACAATGGATGCGCAACGTCGTATGGGTGGGTGGCAGCTGTTCGGAGACCTGGCCCCCTTAAGTCGACTTTCCCTTGTCGATATATGGAAATGTGAAAGGTTGATATTCTGGAATATCGTCAGGGGTCAAATCCCACACACACAGCGCTCAAATAAATACCACACCTCCCTTAGAGATAAAGGGCGTATCCTCTTCTCCGTAATCGTTATACACGTGGGGAGGGGGTATTCACATTCAACGAATCCTTTTCATCGGTATAAAATTCGGAGTGATCCAACTATTAATGCGTTGAACAAGTTGCTCTTAAACATACAGACGACTTTCTCTATGGCCTCTCGGAGCTGCCTCTCGGCCGGTTCCTGTAGCTTGCTGCAGTATCCTTCCAGCAGTAATAATGCTCACTCAGTATAATGCTATCACTTGAAACCGTGGCACTCATGGATTCATACCCTCCGACCCATTTCATTAGGTACAAAATGCACTGTTTCTGGACTTTCCTCTTAATTGATAATTGCAGTCACCTGTGTTGAAGTAGTTCGGTGATGTCGCCCTTTTGCACATTAATCTTTTCCATGTTGACCCAGGGTTGCCTACCCTCCCGGAATCGGGTCACCATCCCGGTCCCCCGGAAAGGTGGGCAACACTCCCGGTTTCTGGTCGACCCCCTCTCCCCCCCCCCCCCCCCGATCGCGGCTTCCTCCCCCTCACCTCGCCATTTAAATAACCAGATCTGCCGATCTCCACGGAGGGGGCGGGGCTAAAGTGGCATAATTGTGTCCTTTTAGCCCCGCCCCCTCCAAGGAAATCGGTGATTCGGGACAGTTTCCGTCATGGGGGCGGGGCTTAATGATGGCACGCCCCCGAACTCCTGCTGAGAGTCTCCTCTTCGTGCTTCTCCCAGAGAGGAGATTTCAAAAGTTGGCAACCCTGTGTTGACCTTTTGACCATGTTGACCTTTTGACTGCTGACCTTTTGACCCTGTCGACCTTTAGACTGTTGACCTTTTGGCATTGTCGACCAATAGTGGTTGACTTTATGTCTGTCACCCTAGACACTGTAGATATAATGACTGCATACCCGCTCCTACACAGAAATGGTTGGTGATCATTGAACACAATTACTGTATAAGAGCCAACACGAGATGTTCTTTTCTTTTCAGCGTAGATCCCAATAAATCAGTAGTAATCTAGTTCACAGGATCCCACATTGCTCCTTCCAGCAATATCTTCCTGCATGAGGTTTTTTTTTTTTTAGCATCTGTAATATTATAATTACAGCCACAAAGGAATTATATAACAGCATTAGTCAGAAATATTGAGCAAAGGTATATATATATATAATTCTTTTTTTTTTTTTTTTTAAGAAGCACTAGAGTTAAAGGTTTGGCTATAACTAGACATTAGTGCAGACCCCAGTATTTATTTTAGTTTTGGCTCTACATCAGGCATGTCCAACGTTTGCCCTCCAGATGTTTTGAAACTACACATCCCAGCATGCTTTGCAATAGTTTTAGCATTCTCTAATAGCAAAACTGTGGCAAAGCATGCTGGGATGTGTAGTTTCATAACATCTGGAGGGCCAACGTTGGACATGCCTGCTCTACATCATCATTGTGCAGTTATGGATTTCTTTGACCATTGATAAAAAAAAAGAAGCTAAAATCGTGTAATCTGGATCTTGTTCCCAACATCCACAGACTAATACCCCTTTCACACAGAAAATGAAATACCCGGGAGAAGCAGTTCCACCCGGGAATTTCATTAAATACACGGGTCCTTTTTCTGTGTGAAAGGGCACACCCGTGTCGTAAATCCCGTGTCTCCGACCCGGGAAATGACCAGGGTCGAGGACACGGGATTTATGACCCGTGTTGACCCTTTCACACAGAAGAAATACCCGTGTTATTCAGCAAATTACCAGGTAGAAATTTTCAACCCGGTAATTTTGTTCTTCTGTGTGAAGGGGGGGTCAGGCTGCTCCCGGCAAATTGACACGGCATTTGAAATGCCGTGTATTTGCCGGGATTTTCAGACTTTTCTGTCTGAAAGGGGTATTAATTTCATGTAATTTCCAGTTAATTTTCACCACCTCACCACATTGTTGTCATCAATATTGGTCTGAAGCTGCAGCTGACAGTGGGCTAAACATATGGCAGTTTGAAAAATAACAGCACTTCTGTGGCAGACTAGATGGCAGTTTAATAAACTATATCACACTATAGAATGTTTTTAGTAATCATGGGCTAGTAGCCTAAACTACAAGCATAGTAGAAAATATATAATATTACCAACACACTTCTCAAAACAGCAAATCACAGGCCCCAGGCCAGTCCATGAGATGGCTACCAGGATAAAGCTGGATATTCACTATAAGTTTATCTTTCCAATCTGACTGGTTGGAATAAAAATCTGGTAATGACAGAAAATGACAATAGACTATTCAGACATTTTTTTTCTTCAGCCTTAGGGGCAGATGTATTTAGCTGTACTTAGTTGTCTATGTACTACTGCAGCGGTTCTCAAACTGTGGGTCCTGACCCCAAAGCGGGTCCCAACCACCTCAGCATGGGGTCACGACTATGTTGCTGACCATCAGGCAAATGTGTCTGTGGAGGGGGGGGGCAGGATATAAGTCATTAGGTAAACACCCACTACTTCCCTCTTCCATCCCCCTGTCACCCTTTTCCATCCCCCCATTACCCACTGCCTCCCTGTCACAATAGCGGTCACTTCCCTGACTACACATGTTGCGGCCATTCAGTAGTAACTTGCTGGGGTCCTGTAATATTTTTTATTGTCTGATGGGGTCCCAGAGCAAAATAGTTTGAGCACCGCTGTACTACTGTACCCCCAAAAATATTTAGTTACGCCAACGTTACCCCCTTGATTTGAAAGGAAGGAAATCATATAATTGTTATACACAGTGTACCCCCATAAATTGATGATATATCCTGCTAGTACGGTACACAGCCTGGCAGCCATTGATGATAACGATGATGATTGCCATGTATAGTACAAAATTTGTACCACACAGCCATACATGGTAATCATCATCATCAATGGCTGCCAGGCTGTGTGTGGTATAGCCATTGATAATGTGACGTCCAGGCAGCTATTAGTGTCAGTATTACATGATGATATAGTAAAAGTCAGTGCACATTTATCCCTAGACTAGAGATAGGTATACCCTGACCAGGGCAGGCTCTACCATTAGGCAGCTGCCTAGGGCACTGGGATCTGGGGGGGCGCCACAAAGTCTGGCTATCAAAAAATCAAGGATGTCTATGAGGATCCTTGTACTTAATGCAGGTGGCGGCTGTGGAACTTCTAAGACCTCCCATCTCCATACTTTCCCTTGAGGCATACTTCGTTACTTTGCATTCCCCTCCTTGTACTCTGTTGTGGGTGGCAAAGGGAGGCCTCCAGGGAAAGTAGGGGACTTGCCCCCCTTACATGGGTGGGGCTAGAAGGAGCACACGATTTTTAGGAGCCTCTAGGCAAAGAAAGTCGGAGCCACAGCAGCAGTACAGGTTGCGTGCTACCGAGATGGCGCAGCATATAGAATATATATATTGACAGCACCACCATCCATTACCCCCAGGAATTTCATTTTGACCCCATTTGGGGTAATTTGCCCCTGTTCCCTGACCACTGTACTAAAACTAGGGGTGGGATGTACTAAAGGGAAAATGCGGTAAAACGGGGGTTTTACCGCATTTTCCTATTTACCATCACCCGTCCGCCCCGTTTTCGCTTGGCAGGGTATCGGCGATACCCTATAGAAGCCTATGGGCTTCTATCGCTGCCCGCCGTCCGCGCGCCCCCCCCCTCCCGTCCTCCGCATCTCCTCCTCCCCAGCAGGTGTCACAGCCGGGAGGACATCCAGCTGCAGGGGGGAGGAGGAGATGCAGGGGGACACTGGCAGCTGCCGGCATGTGACGGAGACCCCCGCAGACCACATCAAAGGTATCGCGGGGGTCTCTGTCACCGCAACCCGATGCTATTGTTAGTACATATGCGGCAGCATCGCGGCGGCTGCAAGGCGAAGGGCGGCGATGTATATTAATACATCCCGCCCTTGGAGAGAGATAAAGTGAACTGTAATGTTACAGGCTGTGTTTGAATAATTACTGGTTGGTTGGTACTTTATCTCCATCTACTTTATCTTTCACATAGTCTTAATACATAGACCCTAAGACGCGAAGAGAGAGATAAAATACCAAACCAATTAGCTCTTAACTGTCAAGTGTAAAACTGCTGTACTTGAACCAGTAACTGCCACCACACCAAGTGAATATACAATTAAATACAAAGGAATACATACATGAAACTCACTGATGTGCTGCCGGCGGTCAGAAGATGGACGGTGGCATCCCACTTATTAGAATCCCTCCCCTTGTCCCCTAACCCTATGTATCTGTAACCCTCAGTACCTGATTTCTAATCGTAATCCTCCCCTTAGTGCCTATTTCTAATCTCCCCCCTTTTTAGTGCCAACCCTCCCTTTACGCAGGCTAACCCTAACCCCACCTTAACCCCCCTCTTCCCTAGTGCATAGCGCTAAGAGTCCCTGGTATCATGGCATAACTATAGCACCGCAGACCCCGCGGTCACGGGGAGGCACTGAGAAAATATGGGCGCCGGGGGTCTGCGGGTCTATGTTACCTGCCACCTCTCTGGCCATGACCGCAGATTACTTACCTTCAAAAAATGGCTGCCCCCATATAGCAGACAGTTTTTGAGGATGCTAGAGGAGGAAACAGCCTCCTCTAGCATCCTTAAAAACGGTCTGCTATTAGGGGAAGCCATTTTGTGAGGGTCAGTTTTCAATAGCAGGAGCCAGGAGGAGAGGAATACGAGCAGCGCTGGCCGGGACCGCAGACCTGACTGGCAGGGGACGCACACACGGAGGGGTAAGGCAGGGTAGGGGTGGGGGTTTAGCTTTACTTGGCGGTGGGTGCGGCAGGCGGGGGCGGCGGGGGAGACCAAAATCCTTAGTTACGCCACTGCCTGGTACACATACAATTGGGATGCAGGCTGTATGGATTCCAGCTTTGGCATCTCCAGTGATGTCGGGATTCCAGTGTTGTGGCCGGTGGTTGGGATGCCGGTGCCAATATTTAAACTGTCTCATGTCGGTACAAGCTATCCCGGCAGGCCAACACTACAGAGCCCATCTGGTATGGATGAGGGGGGGGGGAGTGTGAGGTGGGTAATGATAAGGGGGTGGGGAAAACAGTGCAATGGGATGGGGTTCAGTTATACAAAGTCCATGTCGACCTGTGTTGACGTAGATATCCCAAAAATGTGAAAAACTCATGTCAACCTTTTGAACATGTTGACTTAATGCATGTTAACCCTTTTCATGTGTCGAACTACTGACTTTTGACCAATAGTGGTCGACCTTTTGACTGTCGTCTGTCATTTAGCTGATAATATTACCCCTGTCTGTGAATTCACAAAATGACTAATAATGATGTAACTACTAGAGAAATAATTGTAATATACTGTAAAATGCAAAGATATAGCTGAGCCATTTATTAATATCGGACATTCTCTACATGCTTTCATCTCTTGACATATCTTCATTTTATATGACTTCTTATCCCCGGTTCCCCGCTTGTTCCCTGGTCTTACCAGCAGTACGTAATGTAAACAGATACAGAAACATTTTAATTGAGCCTTACTAAATTTCACCTTGTCCCACAGTCCCAGATCCTTAGAGAGAGGCTTAATATAAACACAGGGTTGGCCTGATTTCTACGATAATCTATGTTACATAGGAGAAATGGTGCCATTTCTATCGTGCAACTTCTACAACGCATATTTTTTTTAAAAAGTAATCCTTTCTCTGTATAAAACAACATAATTATAACATGACCTCACTCGTGAGCTATGCACATAAAATCTAGGCATTGCAATACAATACTATCTACAGTAAATCAAACTCTTCCCACACCACACAAACTAACGCTTCGCTCAGAGCTAATGAAACTCGCAACAGGCTGAAGCTCATGTGAGGTGCTCCCCTCGGGCTACACATTGGGATATGTCCATAGACCAGTTTGTTGGGGTGTGATTTTCTGATTAGATCATTCATTTTGACCAATCGGAGAAGCCCAGCTAGGACATACTGGGCTTGATTCAACATGGATCAGTCCCCAGAATTTTTGCGGTGGGGACCGATGGCGCGGCTCTGTGCATGTGTATAGGCAAATATATAAGAGATGTGCAGGACTACTGTAGGAACACTGTATGAAAAGTCAGATCAGACTGACTTACATCAAGCTGAATCACCCCCACTGTACCATGTATTTATAACCTTATTTTATTTTAATAATTTCCTATATACCATACTGTTACTTTACATGTTTATTCTATGCATACTTTTATCCTTTTAGCATTATTTTTTCAACATTTTGATTTGTACCTGCTTGTGCTAGTCAAGGGATCCAGTTCAGGTAAATACATATTTCTCCATACAAAGCAATGCAACCCTCAGAACCCTACGTATTGTCACACCAGGGGTCGACGAGACTGAGACCTCTGGTGGGGACCTGGACCGGTACCTGAACCGGGGAGGTTGGAGAGGACCCTTGCGCATGGAATGCGCGACAGTGCACCCGAAGCCAATAAACAGTCAGTGGTAAAATACAACCGGGTTTTATTTAGCAGATGGTTGTAGATAACAGGCAGTAAAGTATGCAGGAGATGTTATACAGTCTGTACAGGTAGCAATACTTTACAGATGGATGATGGTAAGGAATCGATGGTGGAACATCGGATACGGAGTGGAAGACTGTGGGTCCGGGATGACGAACGTGAACTGGAGGATGGAGATCCGGAGTATCGGACTTATGGACGATGATGGAACATCGATGGTGAGCGATGATGGAACATCGGATAGGAAACAGAAGACGGTGGGTCCGGAATGACGGACGGAAGCTTGGAAGCAGGAGATCCGGAATATCGGATTTACAGGTGATGACGGAACATCGATGGTGAGCGATGATGGAACATCGGAAGGACCAGAGTCCCGGAGCTAGGCTTGGTTGCTGGGCTGTAGAAGCAGGATCACAGGAGATGGAATAACCTGGACTTCACAGGAGATGGAATGCCTGGAATACACTGCAGCATAGAGAAGACAACACCAGCAGGAATACACTTGCACGGAGACAAGGACAGCTGACCATACACTGGAGACAACTGAAGCACTAGCAATGGTTCTGAGAGCTCCCAGCATACTTATACCCACTGAGTGGCCAGGATTGGCCAGGCAGATATGACTGGGAGATCAGAACCATCAGGATTGGACAATGCAAACATGTGACTGGAAATAACATGGCAGCCCCCATGTCTGCTATGGCGGGAAACAGTGTTTGTGAACGCCATGCTTGTGGCTGGGAGCAATGGCGGCGGACAGACGGATTGCCGTGCACTGAGCACTGTCACTGGGAGACAGGAGAGCGGTGCGCCGCACACCCGCGGACTCAGCAGCGCTGAGAGGACTGGAGGATGGCAGCGGTGATGGCGCACGGCAGACAGGACGCCGGCAGGGATGACATCTGGACCGCAAGCTGAACCTGCGGAGGCACTTAGCCGGTAAGAAAGTCTGTCTGACAGCTCGGATTGTGACACGTATATGCCTACTTGGGCGATAAAGATGATCCAGAATGGAAACAGGTGAATGCGCGATTGTATCAAGAGAAATTACAGAAAAGGGGTGTGACCATGGCGCATGGGCCATGTCACAAGTCATGGACGTGACCTCATGAAAGCCCCATCTCTCTACATGCTGGCTAAGTGGAGCACCAGGTGGCGGGGGTGCTCACTCAGGAGGCGGGGCTGCTCAGACAGGAAGAAGGGCTGCTCAGACAGGAGGTGGGGCTGCTCAGTCAGGAGGCGGGGCTGCTCAGTCAGGAGGCGGGGCTGCTCAGATAGAAGGAGGGGCTGCTCAGACAGGAGGAGGGCTGCTCAGACAGGAGGAATTGCTGCTCAGTCAGGAGGCGGGGCTGCTCAGACAGAAGGAGGGGCTGCTCAGTCAGGAGGCAGGGCTGCTCAGACAGAAGGAGGGGCTGCTCAGATAGAAGGAGGGGCTGGTCAGACAGGAGGATGGGCTGCTCAGACAGGAGGATGGGCTGCTCAGACAGCATTGAGTCTGGACCAGCCCAAGAAACCATCGGCCCTTTGGTCATTTGCAGGAGTGCTGGATGGCCGGCCCTGCTCAAAAAAAGTTTTATGTACTTAGACTAGAACTGATAGTTACTTTTTAACCCGTTAGACCCTATAGCGATGTCCTGATTGATCTTTTCATAAGTAGACTATGTTTATATAACTTTTCTATAACCCGTTTGTGCTCGGATATTGTAAATGTATGGAATATTGAGTTACTAAGTCATGACAAGGGCAAGAGCTGAGACAAAATACAAACAATGCGAGGAAGGAATGTGGCTGCATTATTTAGTAATTTGCACATCTACTTATGTTACCCCATCTGTGTGTCTCTGTAATGATGCTAGCATTCCCGCCGCATGTTCTCCTGACCCTTCACTTTATGTCCCTGTCACTGCTCACTCTATTGCTATTGAATTACTTCCACCGATAATTCGGATGGAGTGTTCACAGAACATAGAGCCCCTCTCCTGCAACTTGTTTCAGCAGCCACTTAAGATTCTTCAGCTTCGCGATGCCGCAACCATTCCAGAAATAGCCTCAGAAGAGAGAGGCTGAAGCAAACGTCCCGCAGGTGACCATCTGGGTGCAAATTGGGGAGTCGTTTCACTGCCGGTATATTGGTATCTGGAAAATAAATAAAAGATACAAATAACCAAAAAGATATTAGACATGTTAGATTATTTCATTATTATTATTATTATTATTATTATTAATTATGTGGTTTGTTTGCATGTTTATTTATAAAGTGCCACAATGGTTCTGTAGAACCGTATAAATTTACATGGATTCATAATTGCAGTGGGCAATTAGCATAATTATGTAGATAAAAGGGGCTCTAATCCTATCTGTTTACCATCTATAGGAAATATGGGATGTCACAATGGGGAGAAGAAAGCAGAGCAAAGCATTATACACACTAGATGACGATAACGATATCATCAATGATTCCTGTTGATTCCCGCGCAAATAATATAGCGCATACATACTGAGCGATATCGTTCAGTGATGTCATCAGGTCCCGCTCCGTATATGAATTCATCGAGCAGCATGTACAGATGACCAAGGACATCTTAACGACCTGCGGGAGAATGCATCGTTAAGGATATTGTGCATACACTCTAGGTGATATGAATGATATATGATAAGGATATCATTCAACTCGGTACATATCACAACGATGTATCGTCTAGTGCCGCGATTCCCAAACTTTTTTGAATTACGGCGCCCTAGAGCATCAAAATGTTTTCAAGGCCCCCCGAGGCCAAATATTACTCATTGAGAAATTCACAAAACAACACTAAATTAAATACAAATGGTGACATTTCATAGGATGAGGTTTTGTCACATTTTCGGGAATCGGGCCATACTGCACTTTTTAAAACCACATTTTTTGGCTGATTTCCCATATTTAATGAGAAGCGAATTTACGGCAAAAAGATACAATATGGTGCGATAAGGTGCGGTTTTTAGTAAGGAAAATGTGCAAATTTGAGGACATGTGCCATTTGGGAGACATGGTAATGTGCGTTTTTGTTCCCACTCCTGAGCATAACCAGCCCTGGGCTCATTGAGCTGGACCTGGTTCCAAAAATATGGGGGACAAAAAAACTGGGGGTCCCCCATATTTTGGAACCAGCACCGGGCTCCAACAGCCCGTGTTGTCATGCCACAGCCGGGGACAATTTTACATACGGTTCCCCAGCCGTATCATGCTCATTGTGGCTGGACAGCCCTGGACAGGGTACTTGGGGGAGTGGGTAACCCCCAATAAAGGGGTCCCCCCAGGCTTCACCCCCCAGGTCTGAAGCCCGGGGCTGTCCCCAGTGTCCGTGGGCTGTAGACGCCCGGCTGATACATGTAAAAGTGTGAAAAAAAAATAGCTTTTTACAGGTGAACTACAAGTCCCAGCAGGCCTCCCCCGCATGCTGGGACTTGGCGAACCACAAGTTAATGGGCTCCCTTGGACTTGTAGTCCACCTGTAAAAAGAATGTTAAAAAACACAGACACAGATAACAGTAAAACTTTATTATGCACACACTAATTTTACACCTATACTTACAAATCCAGGCTCCAGCGGTGTCTCCGTCTCTCCACTCCAGCAGCTCACCCCGCACCGACTGCAAGGTGAGCCGGCTGCCTCCGCTGTAATCACAACGGAGAATCGTGCTGTAACAGTGATATAGATGCTCTCAGCCCTGATTGGCTGTAGGCGTCTCAATGGAGAATAAATAACTAAGAGATACACTTTCGGAAAAAGTGCGATTTCTGCCGTATTTTGAGATATTATCGAAAAAGTCACAATATCGCAAACCATTAAATCTCACCCATTGTGTTTATATATCACAGTCATAGGTGCCAATTCTGTGGGTGCTCAAGGACCCGAGCACCCACGGAAATGGATGAGCACCCACGGGCCCGAGTCCCGCTGCTGGGCCGCCATATTAACTTGCTAATTTGCGGCTGCAGCACATATATTGCCAGACCCGCCAACTGGGAAACAGTATGCCCGGAAGAGTGTATTCTGTCTGTGGAGTACCTGCACTGTGGGGGCATTTATGTACCTGCACTGTGGGGGCATTTATGTACCTGCACTGTGGGGGCATTTATGTATGTGGAACTCTGTCGCCATAATTTGAATATTGTAGACAACTGTACGTAATATAAATTGGTATTATTTTGTGGCCACACCCCTTCCCCATGAAGCCACTCCTCTATATTTTTGGCTTGAGCACCCACCAGCAAAAACATAAATCGGCACCTACTGTATGATCACAGTTATCTGGTGAGGGACAGGATTTGATTCTGTTTGTCCACATATGTTATGATTGGCAGCCATTGGTACTGGTTTTCCCTGTTACATTGCCCATAAATAATATGAATTGATCCTGGTCCAACAACCAAAGGCACCCCTGCAAGTGTCCTGAGGCACCCCAGGGTGTTCTCTATGGGCCTAATTCAGACTTGATCGAAAAGCAGATTTGTTTTCTCTAATGAACAAAACCATGCGCAGTGCAGGTGGGGCAGATGTAACAGATATTATTCATATTATTCTGGTGGGGGGGGGGGGGGGATTGGGGTGGACCTGAGTTTTACCACCTGTAATGGTAGAGGAAACTGGGTACGGGTTGACCTTTTGTTTTTCGACCAATAGTGGTTGACCTTTTGACTGTCAACCTAATGACCGCACCCGGGGGAACACACAACAAAGCCCTGAACAGTAGTTGCAACAGAAAAGCCTGTCCCAGCGGCTTACTTTTCTGGCACGGCGTATGTGATGTCATGCCGTCACCTGCCGAAGTTAAGAAGAACCACTAAGAGGAGCAGGCACTGTGCATGCTGAAGACAGGGTGAGAGGGTGCTGGAGGGACACAGAGAGAAGGGGAAGCTGCTGGAGAGACAACGGTGGAGAGCTGCTTGAGGGATAGAGACAGATATGTACATAAGGGGCAGTTACTGTTGACATTTTGAGTAACGGGTACTATTGCAGTTGGCTCTTGCGGGGCTTCCTGGTGAATATTGCTGACAAGTTAGACTCCGCACTCCTGTACCTGGTCTCCACCAACCCTCTGGTCCAGCTGTTCTCTAGTGTCCCTGTGTATGACCTCATCCTACTTCAAACCACCCTCCTCCCGGTTGCCAGCATCCTCCACTGGTCCACCACCATCATAGCTGGGAACACAGCAGACCCCGGTGTTGACAACCACTTAAAGCCCTGACAGTAACCATTGAAAAGCTAAGGTTTCACTAGTAGAAATTATTTGCGGTTCACCGAGCAGATATGAGGTGACGCTGACCATTGATGTAGAGCGGGTTATTGTGGTCCACACCCGGAAGCACCCAGCCTCCAATCAAGGGTGTGCTGTGTATATCGCATCTCCCTGCCTCCACATACATAGTGGCTGTACCTCCTGAGTGAGGCCTACCAGCTGTGCCCCATCTACTATATTAGCTATTAAACTAAGATACAATACAGCACTTTCTCCGACAACCGGAAGTTAATCCCGGTGACTCGGAAGCGACCCGTTCAGCATAGTATAAAACTCTTTAGCCTTAAAAAAGACAGCAGGGACTGTCGAAACGCGTTGGTATTAAAGAGTGACTGACTTCATCCTCTGTGGTTCCCTGGAAGGGCGGCTTATTTGCCAAGTTGGCCTCTTCTCAGGTACCATTTGTTGTTTTTGTTTTTGAAAGTGTGGTTCAGTTATTAAGCCTTGGCTGAGTCATGCTATTTTTGTTTTTTTCCTATGAACGTCCCCATACAGTATATGATTAACATCATTCAACGGTGTTATTAAGGGACCGTCCACAAAGAAACCGCTATAGGAATCTACCTACCAGTACTAGTGTGAGTAGGGCACGCACCCATCTACAGTATAGCCATCTACACGTAGTGAATGCCCAAAGATACCCTTATGTGCACAGTGTTTTATTTATTTATTTATTTATTTACAGTTTCTTATATAGCGCAGCAGATTCCGTTGCGCTTTACAATAGTAGACAGTGATAAGACAAACTGGGTAACAACAGACAGACTTGGAGGTAGGTGGGCCCTGCTGCAAGCTTACAATCTATAGGGATATAGGGGGGAAACACAAGGACAGGCACCAGTAATAGCATAGCAGTTACAAGTCCAAGGGAAGCTATATAATACATAAGTGCCTCGGAGGGTTATGCATGTAGAACTTAAATATGATAGGCTTGCCTGAAGAGGTGAGTTTTCAGGGAACGCTTGAAAGTTTGGAGACTGGTGGAGAGTCTTAATGTGCGTGGAAGGGCATTCCATAGGATGGGAGCAGCTCTATGAAAGTCCTGTAATAGTGAATGGGAGCAAGTGATCCGTGCAGAAGAGAGACGCAGATCTTGTGTAGAGCGTAGTGGTCGAGATGGAAGATATTTTGTGATAAGTGCAGAGATATATGCTGGTGCAGTATGGTTAATAGCCTTATATGCAAGTAGAAGTGTTTTATATTGAATACGGTAATATACAGGCAACCAATGGAGGGACTGGCAGAGCGGATCAGCAGACGATGAGCGTCTTGCAAGGAAGATCAGCCTAGCAGCAGCGTTTAAAATTGATTGCAGTTGTGAGAGTCTGTTCTTGGGAAGACCAGTTAGGAGACTATTGCAATAATCAATGCGGGATATAATGAGTGCATGGATAAGAGATTTAGTAGTATCTTGTGTGAGATAGGGTCGTATTTTGGATATGTTTTTTAGATGCATGTAACATGATTTGAAGACAGATTGAATGTTGGGAAGAAAGGACAGTTCAGAGTCGAGGATGACCCCTAAGCAACGAGCTTGTGGGGTAGGGTAGATTGTCGAGTTGTCAACAGCGATGGAGATATCAGGATGGTAACTGTTCTTAGTTGGCGGGAATATAAGTAATTCTATTTTGGAAATATTGAGTTTGAGTTGGCGACAAGACATCCAAGATGAGATGGCAGAGAGACAATCAGAGACTCGACCCAAAACCACTGGTGACAACTCTGGGGTTGATAGATAGATTTGAGTATCATCAGCATACAAGTGATACTGAAATCCGAAAGAGCTGATTAGTTTGCCAAGAGAGGAGGTATAGATTGAGAAAAGCAGAGGACCTAAGACTGAACCTTGCGGAACTCCGACTGACAGAGGTAATGAAGAGGAAGTAGAGTTAGAGAAGCGAACACTAAAAGAGCGATCAGATAGGTAAGATGTGAACCAGGAAAGGGCTATATCATTAAGACCTAGGGAGTGTAGTGTTTGTAAGAGAATACAGTGATCGACGGTGTCAAATGCAGCAGAAAGATCAAGAAGAATAAGTTGTGAGTAATGGCCTTTAGACTTAGCCGTTACCAGATCATTCACCACTTTAGTCAGTGCTGTCTCAGTGGAGTGTTGAGAGCGAAAGCCTGACTGAAGCAGGTCTAATAGGTTGTTAGAGTTAAGAAAGTTTGTGAGGCGAGAGTAGACAAGTCTCTCCAGTAGCTTGGAGAGGCATGGGAGCTGAGATGTAGGAAGATAGTTAGAGAGAGAGTTAGGGTCAGAAACTCTGTTTTTTTAGAATAGGAGTTATCACTGCATGTTGGAGCAGAGAAGGAAAAGTACCAGTAGTAAGAGAGAGATTGCAGATTTTAGTTAAGGTTGGAATAAGCACAGGAGATAGAGTTTTTATGACTTGTGCAGGTATAGGATCAAGAGGAGAGGTAGTAGAGTAAGAGGATAAGAAGAGTGCGGATACTTCCTTTTCATTTGTGGGCTCAAATGAAGAGAAAGTGCCAGAGGTTGAAGGAAGAAAGAGGGTTAGAGGTTGTGGAGCATACCATTTCATCTTGGATGTTATCAATTTTGTCCTTAAAGTAGGAGGCAAGTTCTTGTGCACTGATGGTAGCCCGGGGTACAGAAGAGACTTAAATGTGTTAAAAAGTCACTTAGGGTTGGTGGCATGAGAAGAGATGATAGATTGGTAGTATGTTTGTTTGGCAGCGTCCAAAGCATTGCAGTAGAAGTGGTAGCTATATTTATATGCGAGGAAATCAGCCACACTACGAGATTTACGCCATTGGCGTTCCACTTTACGTGACTGATTTCGTAGTTGTATACTCTGGTATGCTAATCTGGTTCCCAGCGGCTCATTAACCCAGTATCCCCATTTTCTATGATATTTGAGTCTTATACATGGTTTTGTTCTCTTTTATGAATATCACACGAGTAACATCATTCAACGTCCACCCATTAGGAATATTTCCTGACAGAATTTGGTGCCACTGATATTGTTTTTCACGTTTGAAAACTCTGCAGCTGCCAGTTGTGTCCTAAAATTAATGACCAGCAAAGCTGAATGTCAACGGTGGTTGCTCTTCTCTACAGCCACCAGGGGTTGGCACAGGCAGTCCGGTCACTGTGAGCAGCACTTATCAGGACATACTATGAAAGGGGACTGGCAGATTATCTTCCCACAGCCACCCACTGGGCATTTCTGACTGGTCACATCAGATATGACCATGTCAGAGAAAGCCCAGCATGATGTGACCATGCCAGGTCAGTGGTTAAGTAGGAGGTTAGATTTCAATGTGATCTACCTACACTTTGCAGTTCAGATTTTTCTGTAGATGAGTCTTGGAGGGAGATGGAGAAAGTTCAAGTACCAACTAACCAGTTCCTGCCCTGTTTCAAACACAACCTGTAACATGGTAGTTAGAAGCTGATTGGTCGGTAGTTTATCTCCACCTTACGACTCTCCAAGGCTTAGTACATTTGCCCCTCATTGTAGTCATAGGATGCAGTGGTCTTTACCAAATGCGGAAACTAGTCATACTCCTTGTAGGGCGATGGGTGGACATTCTAGTAGAACTTGGGCAAAACCAAAGAATAAATGAGGTCCACTTAACCCCACCGCAGCTAGTTGATGGTTTTGTTGCCCTTGTCTAGTACATCTCCGTCACACCTTGCTGTTTGCCCCCATTGAACTCTTTATGAACTATCTTTCAAACTTGTCAAATGGTTGAATATGTGCAGTTACAGCTTGATGTAATATTGGATTTAGAGGAACACATTTTTCCACCTGTTACGGCATACGAACAGTTGCAATAACACGTCCTACAATTGAATGTAGTCATATTTTCAAAGGACAATTGTTTTTTCAGGTGGATCTACGGTTGAAAAGTATTTCAGTCAAAATACTGTAGAAACAAGAAAAAAAATTGCCGTTGGCACCCAGATGCAGCCCAGAGCCTATTTCCCAAGTGGAAACTGACATGACTAAGAACAAAATCATCACTTTTTGCTACCTTCAATTTTGTTGCTCGTCGCTATTAGTGAATTATCCCTCAAACCGTTTCAGTTGGAAAATATAGTGATGTCACCAGTTGACTCATGGCTAAACATAGACTGTGCAATCATAAATTCTTTGAGAATTTAAGACATGACACTTTATGAATTTTAAAGATCGAGCTGTCGAGCCATTCCAAACATAGCAGCTGTCAACGAGTGTGTGACCCGGTGTCCTTGTTCCTGTACGAGGTCAAGTGTAGACATTCAAAGTGATTATAGCCGTATGACTAATTACAAGCTTATTTAACCATAAAATTAACAATAAATTAATACGGCTGTTAAAAGACTAATTAAAAGTACACCGACACAACTTCAAATGTATAACTAGGAACACAACCAGTAGACAGCTGGTGTAGGATAGAGCGATAAAAAAAGATATTAGCGCATTGATCCAGGAAAGTTAGACGCTGATTCTTTATGTGGGAATTATCCCCTACTGGAAGGAGGTAATTAGATTATCCAAGGAAACAACAGGTGGCGAGGTGCTAGCTGATCGTGGCTTCTGGTTGCATGTGAGCTTAGATGCACCAATTTCAAAATATGTGGTCCTTTTTTGGAAAACTTGATTAAAACAGCTTCATGTTCCTTTGAGATGACTCTTCATCAAAAGATTTTTTTTCACTGGTTTTATTTTCAAATGTCAGTGAATCCTTGTGATATTACACGCTTGAATATTTGGGGAATTGTAATTAATTTTACCTGATTATTCTCTCTCTCTCTCTCACCTTCTCTCCTCTCCTCCTCCTACCCCCTATATTGAACTATGACAATTTGACCATATTGTGTTCTTTCAGTGCATCGGCATGTCTTACTAACTTTTTCCAATGTCGAACTAATGCATGTCTAACTATTGTCAATATCTAACTAATGCATGTCTAACTTTTGTCAATGTCTAACTTTTGTCAATGTCTAACTAATACATGTCTAACTTTTGTCAATGTCTAACTAATGTATGTCTAACTTTTGACAATTTCTAACTGACGCATGTCTAACTTTTGACAATGTCTAACTAATGCATGTCTAACTGTTGGTTTTGACCTATTGAATGTCTGACTAGGCATTGTCTGTGATCTATTTTATCTTCTTACCTAGTCAAATGGATCCCATCTAGGTATCACAGATCACTAAATACTGATAAAGTTGAATATAGAGTCAAAATGTGTACAGATTGCAGCAAAGACAAATTCTGTGTTTCAAAAACCTCTTGTTAAAAATAAAATCTATAAATCGGTATCCCCCCCAGACTATGTTGGGTAGGCCCTAACATTTATATTATTCCTGTAATTGGTCTTATTATATAAGATGATTATGATTATATAAGATGATTTGACTGTCATAATGATTTGGGTATGCATACACCATTGTTACATTGTTCGGTACTTGTTTCCTTAAAGGGCGCCCAGGATTTTGATCTTAGGCATCGCAAGGAAAAAAATCGCGTCGGTCGCATCGCATGCTGCCAAAAAATCGCATGCGGTGCGACCGACGCGATTACCGCGATTTTACATAGGGAACAATGTTAAATGGCCCAATTGACCCGATTTCACATAGGGAACAATGTTAAATGGCCCACAGACCCCAAACACCCACCCTGAAGTGTGAAATGGCCCCCCCAATTGTTAACGCCACCCCACGATCAACGTCAACCCGAAGCGTGGTGAGCGCAGCGAGCCCGCGAGGGGCGGTGGTACGCGTCCTCTGACCTTTTCATACCCCCACTATCCACGTCGGCGTGGAGTTGAGAATAGAAAGTGTGGCGAGCCCGAAGCGTGGCGAGCGTAGCGAGCCCCGTGAGGGGACGCGGAATACATGTTAAGTAATCCGTGTCCCCTCGCGGGGCTCGCTGCGCTCGCCACGCTTCGGGTTGATATTGATCGTGGGGTGGCGTTAACAATTGGGGGGGCCATTTCACACTTCAGGCTATTTGGGGTCTGTGGGCCATTTAACATTGTTCCCTATGTAAAATTGTTCCCTATGTAAAATCGGGTCAATTGGGCCATTTAACATTGTTCCCTATGTAAAATCGGTAATCGCGTCGGTCGCATCGCATGCAATTTTTTTGGCCGCATGCGATGCGACCGACGAGATTTAAATTTGACCATGCATTTCTATGTAAAATCGCGGCCAGCGCATCGGTCGCATCGCATGCCATTATAATGTCATGCGATGTACATGCGATGCCCGCGATGGGCGCCCTTCTAGGAAACAAGTACCCATTGTTCTTTCTGTGTATGTTCAACAAAGCCATAATAATGAATCTCAGCCGTACCCCCCCCCCACCCCATCCATCTCCCTCATGCTTTCCCATACTGTTGTGTACACATCCCTTTCTCCTCATAACAAAATTTGTCATTGAATGCTTAATTTGATGTATTTACTGTTTTGTATTCACCAGTATCGCATTCAATAAAAACCTAAATGTGAAATAAAAAAAAAATAAAATCTACAATTTCCCGCTGAACGATATAGTGCATACACTCTGAACGATATTGTGAATGATATTGTTCATTGATAACATCGGGTCCTCCATTGAACATGCAGTCGTTGACAATATAGTCAAAATTGAGTTGCATGTACAGGCGGCGAGGGGGGTTGTTAACAATATTGATCGTACACCATAAATTATATCCACGGCCACTGATGTTGTTAACTATATCGGAGCACAAAACTGAACGTACACACTGTCCAATATCATTCACGAAATCCGTCATATTGTCAGATTGTGCGGCATGTACAGACAAGGGGGAGGGGGTTATTATCAACACATGGCTGGGGGTTAACAATGCTGACTGTACACACTGGATGATATCATCAACAATATTGATATCGTCCATATCATTAATCAATATGCACCTAGCCTAAGCGATATTACAAATGATATTGCTCAGAATGGCCAAAATGAGCGATATTGTTTGAAATATTGCTAAGTGTGTATGGAGCTTTAACCCTTTCAGTGCCAAAATCTCTGTGAGAGATGTGCAATATATGTGCTACAAATGCCGGCGGCGCTCACATTTGTTATATAAATTCGAATAAAAACGGCTGGGTAAAAAAAAGATTATATTCCATATATAAGGTAAACATGACAGGTCATTGCGATGAATAAAAATGTTTGATAGGCAATTTTCACACCTGTTTTGACAAAATCACTTGGCACTGAAAGGGTTAATTGCGGACATTTCTAAACTCAACGGTTTCCCGAAACAGTTTAAGTCTTGGATACCTGGCCAGGAAGAATTGCCTTTCCGTTTGCAGAGCACAGATAAATATCGCCATATATTTAGGGCTGGATGGCACATTTTTTACTGAAGGGTGCTTAAAGGAAAAGTTGGACATATTTACAGGACAATAACATGTGTCTGTGGCTGTCAGGGAGAACTGGCTGGCAGAGACGGAAGGTTTGCTCAGCAAACACTATTTATCAGCGCAGATTACTTTCCCGAAAAACAAACACTTCTGTCCCAGGAGAAGGAATGTTTGGTTAAACACAGGTCTGGAAGTGGGAAGCTGCTATTTACAAGGTACTTCATTTGTTCTGGTAGATGACCATCCATCACTGTATAAAATAAATACACCACACAGAAGAATTTTTTGTTAAACGCTGCATGATGTACAGTCTGTCCCATGGCCAGGGCTTCGTATTGTCCAATATGAGGCAGTGATGCCGAAGGAAATGCCGTATTGGATTTTTCAAACCCGCATTCAACGACAAGAAAAAACGGTTTCACGGTCAACGCACCTGAACCGCTTATTGTAACTGTTTTTCAAAAAATGTCCCAAAAAAATGTAAATGATCAAATGACGAAAATAAAAGGTATTTTACCCAATTCAGTATAAAATTGCTAACAAATATACAGATTTTTAAATAAAAGTATGCTGCATGATGGTTAACTAGCTGTTTTTTTTTTTTTTTAAATCAACAATTACGGGGACATTTTTTGAAAGAAAGTATGCCTTTTACTGGAAGAGACAAGTCTCCGGTGCTTGCAGATGATGTCACAATAAACAAAAGTTATACATGTATTGGACATTGACAAAAGTTAGACATTGACAAAAGTTAGACATTGACAAAAGTTAGACATTGACAAAAGTTATTCATGCATTAGTGAGACATTGACAAAAGTTAGACATTGACAAAAGTTAGACATGCATTAGTTAGACATTGACAAAAGTTATTCATGCATTAGACATAGACAAATGTTATTCATGCATTAGTCAGACAGTGAAAAATGTAACGATACAAGTAAAATGTCGACATGGAAAATCAATATGTGTACATTGACACCGTATAAGTGTACTGCGTCCCCTTGCATGGCTCGTTGCTCGTACCATGGTTCAGGCACGGTGCCTTGCTGCACTCGTCACACTATTCTATTCTCCATGTATGCCCACTGGGATGGTAAAGTACAGATGGAGCCCCTCTCAGCCATGCTGCTAGCTCGCCATGGTGATATTTCTGGCAGAGCTGGCGGCATGGCAGAGGGCAGGGACGCGCAAGCGTCTCAATCACTTGCGCATCCCACTCAGCTGGGCGGCAGGGAGCGGGGACATGGCGCCCGTTTCCGCTTCAGCCACGGGGAGACGGGCAGGGAGCGGGTACAGGGCTGCAGCAATTGTGGTGGAATGGGGTGCGCACACCCCTTCCTGGCGCCCGGTGGCAGACGGCGATGGTATGGTGCCAGGAGCTGCTGTAATGACAGCGGTTCTATAAGTATAAAGAAGTTGGTTTAAAAAATGTTGGTTGTCAAGATATAGAGTGTGTTGGCATGTCTAACTAATGCATGTCTAACTTTTGTTAATGTCTAACTAATGCATGTCTAACTTTTGCTAATGTCTAACTAAGCATGTCTAACTATTGTCAATGTCAGTCTAACTAATGCATGTCTAAATTTTATCAATGTCAGTCAAACTAATGCATGTCTAACTTTTGTCAATGTCAGACTAACTAATGCATGTCTAACTTTGGACAATGTCTAACTAATGCATGTCTAATTTTTGGTGTCGACCTATTGACTGTCTGTCAGCTATCTGAAACCCCCGTGTGCAGTGTAAATGGGGCCAATCTGGGAATAATCCAAGTCTGACCCTGTAAAAAGCACTTTCTGGTCTGATTCACATTGTTTTATCCAATTTGTCTGCTCCTTGCCTGCTCCCCTGGTACCCCTCCTGAGTGACTACTTAGTTCTGACCTTAGCTATTCCTCTGACCCGATTCTGCTCAACCCCTGCTACTGCTCCTAGTGATTTGCTGGTATTGACTTCAGCTATTCCTAGAGCTGATTCTGCTAGCTCTCTGGTACAGTATTGCCCATCTGGTTCTGACCCATTGCGAGCAGTATCACTGCCTATTCCTTTATATCCACTAGACCATACATTGAAACCATGGACAGCCACAACATTCATATTGAACTCAAAAAGCTCATTGTGTTAGGTGTCTGACTCAAGTGTTTGAAGTTGAGAGTTCAAGTCCTATGTACGGCATATAGAGAATGTGTAAATACAGTACACAAGAAATGTATCCAGAGGGGCACCTATGTCCTGTATGGGTACAGGAATCAATGAACTTTGACTACCTGTCTGCAAGCCCAACAATACATCAGTAGATCATCAGCCATTGTAAAGACCAAGTTGGAAACTTCTCTACATCCCCAACTCAGAAGGAAATGAGTCCATCAGGGTGTACTGCTTTTCTAGAGGTGGGTTTCCAAATGCAGTCCAAACTCTTTAACCAAGTGCAGATCCTGAACACTTATATGCACATTGGTCTTTTTATACACTGGAGAGTGTATGGAAAAAAATATTAATAATTAACACTAAAGAGGGTCTATAGCAGTGGTTCCCAACCTGGGGTACTTAAAAAAAATATTGGTAATGGTGGAAGAAGAAGTCTACCGATGGCGGGAGAAGTTTCTCATTGCATGGAGATGAACCACGTTGTGTCACTTCCGATTCCGTCTACAGCGTCATCAGCATCTCCTCATGCTTTGGCCTGGACAACAATCCTCTGGGATTGTGAGCGATGCCCAGATCATCGGCCATGTGCTGACGCAGACGGAGGAAGCAGCGGCATTAATCCTATTGGCATTAGCGGGAAACCCAGAGACATTACACAGCCAGTGGCCAGGCACAGGGGGAACCGATTCCTAACCGCACACTACACTTCCGCTACTCCTTAATATAAGTATAAGGATATGCATGCCACTCACTTCAACTCTACTCATAAGTACTGTGGATATTTGAAATTGAGAGGAGGGGGTACTCATAAATGAAAAGCCTAATCAAGGGGTACAGGAAAGAAAAAAAGGTTGGGAAGCTCTGTTCTATAGTATAGACTGCATATAAAACACATAAACTAATATAAATTATAGAAATGGTCAGCAAAAGATTTAGCATCCCATAAAAAATATAATAATATAATAGAACAGTAGGAGACAAAACTACACTTTTTAGGCTCACATTCTCCCACTTCGTGGTAAGGCTCCTGTCTCTTCTTCCTGGTAGCTGCACTCTGGTCCAATGCACAGATTGAGATCCACACAAACTTGGTATAATAAGCTGCTACCACTGGTCATGTGCAGTAGCTGGGAAAGGATAGACCGAGTCTAAGTTGACAGTCAACAGGTGGACACCAAAAAGTCTACATGTAAAAGGTCTACATTGACAAAAGGTCAACATGAGTTTTTCACATTTTTTAATATCAATGTCAACAAAGGAGCATGCGGTCCCCCAATTAGTGTTTCACATAGCCACACTTCGGGCCTGGTGCCTCGCTCTGCTACCCGTGTGCTCGCCACACTTTAATACTCCCATAGTCCACGTGGATAGTATGAAAAGTCCAAAAGAAAAATAAAGTGAAAAACTCATGTCATCCATTTCTTGCAATGACCATTGTCAAGTCAACCTTGTGGCAATGTTGACCAAGTACATGTTGATCTAGACACTGTCGGCTTATCATCCAGATACTGCAATAGCTCCACTCTGTCCCGTAAACTGCGTGATGTGATAGCAGCTCTAGTAATCATACTACGTACAATCGCTATTTTGGTCATATTCAGGGCAACTGGAAACCCCTCCTGCTTCCGCTTATGGAATATGCACAGAGTGAAAATATACATGATACACACCCACCGCCACCAACTGCCAATCCAATCTCACCGTCTGGCAGTGGGTGCGGCTCCTCTATTTGAATTTGAAATGTTCTGTAGCCCCAACTCTGGAGCCGCCACTGATGGGCACCATACTTTTTATTTTCCTCTAATAAATTACTGATGTTTTTTTTTTCTCTGCTCCAGTTCTTTACATTTCTTTTTGTTTTTTTAATGTTGACTTATAAGTGCTACTGAAATAGCCAGGGATGACATTGTGAGTAAGCTGCCTCTTCACTCATTAGCAGTGGCAGTATGTGGCATGCCAGGGATAGCTGGCAATGTGAACAGTAGTGATACCTCATCACATGTTTCCAGCACTGATATAAATTGCTGGAGGTACATACACTCTGGACTGGAGCCGCAGTGATGCCTCTGACGATGATCTCATGCTCTGCTTTAGTCTCCTTACAGATATCTGATGATGCAGGACTCCTGTCTAATTCTGACTGTCATCATCCTCTAGACGGGCACAGGCTTCTCCTCTAATAGGAGGGGGGGGGGAATAAATCTTCTGCTGCTCCGTTTCTACAAATTATAAAACCATGTTGGGTCCTCAGTTTGTTTCTTGGCCAGTACATTTTCTAGTCTTTAACGTTTTCTTCAAAGTTCAAAAGTCGTTTGAGAAGTTCTGGGGGTACAAAAAAAAAAGTTGTCTTTACAAGTGACCCAGGTTTTCCATTTTTTTGTTTTGTACTTTTTTTTATTTTTTTTATCGACAATCATATTATATTCAATGTCACCTGAAATGTCACCAGAGAGACTTTTATCTTTCAACTCCTTGAAGAAGGCTTTAAGAGCTCAAACACGTTGGGGCAAACACACAAAACTGACTGGAGCTCAACGGGAGACAGAACCGGATATCAACTACGGACTGCGCAATTTGGGCAGGTGTCCGCGCATCACATTGGACATCATTTACATGTGATTTGAGCTCTTTTCATGCGATTGATTGCTGCAATTACAGGAAAAGAGCCCAAAATACAGGCAAATTGCCTAGTGTATGGGGGACCTTAGATACGGTGCATCTGGCATTTGGCTACACGCAAAAACAGATTAAGGTTCCAGGGGGCCCAGGGTTCTTAAGACAAGGGGAAGGGGGGATAAGGACTAAATAAACTCACAAACACAGCATACATACATACATCCAAAACACACGTGCGCAGCATACATACACCAAATGCACTGAACACACAAACATACTCATCCTACATATAAAAGCATCATACATATACAACAAAAAGCATACATACATACATACATACATACATACCATACTTGCCTACCCTCCCAGAAAGGAAGAGTGGGCAATCCTCCCACAAGCCCCTGGATGCTCCTCAGCATTTCCCCCACCTCCTCCTACCCTGCTCGTTAAATAACAGAATTTGAGGGTGTACACAGAGGAGGCGGGGCTAAAATATGCAAATTACCTCATTCTAGCCTCACCCCATCCACGCACACCTGCAAACTGTGACAGTTCTAGAGGATGTGGGTGGGGATTGATGATGTCAGGCCCCGGGCCCTGCCCCTCGAAACACGCTGAAAGTGTCCTCGGCAAAACAACATACTTTCACAACACACAGCATACATACATACAAACATACACACATACACACAAACACTGATATCCCAGTTTCTGATACTACACAGGAAAACATGAGCGAGGGGTTCCAGTTGCCCAGATATCTAGATGTCCCTGGACTGCACTTTAAAACATTCCACACCTCTCAGGCACCATAATATTCTGTATATATAAGTAACCATTGATAGCATCCATCTTTTATTTTTTGTCATATATTTGCTGATATTTTCTTTGTGTGCACCCATCTGAGTGTAACCAATTAGGCATTTGGAAGTTTTCAATTAGCTTAATTGGGCCAATATTCTGTACATGAGATATTTGGGGTTAAAAAAAATATATTCCTTACACTTCCCTAAAATAAACGTTTCATTTTTTGTATACCTCCTTAATTTATTGAAAGTATTTATTCCAATGAAAAATAATTGTTTTTTATAATTTTTTTAGCTTTTTTTTTTTTTAGCCTGGCATCAATTTTTTTTAAACTTAAAAAAAAAAACACAAATCCACCATTAGAGCCCTTTTAAGAGCACCTAACTGGATTGAGCCCATTGTGAGGTGACGGGACACAATTAAGGTTGACACACATTGGGTCGACCATTGAAGGTCAAAAGGCCTTTGGGCGACACAGACAAAAGGTCGACATGCCTAAGATCGACATGGTCAACAGGTCGACCCGTGAATTAGGCCAACATTAAGAAGGGCCACCCAATGTATGTCGATCTTCATTTGTTCGACCTAATGGCCAATACCTGTGATGACACCCTGCACCGCTACCCCAAGAACATCCTCTCTGCGACCGCCAAATGACCATCGCAGCACACGATGAGATGCAGAAACAGTTAGCGATGATCGCTCAACTGAAAAAACATCGGGTTCACGTCCATCTCTCTCTGAGTCAGCCCTATATCCATGTTGTCAAATGGAATAATGAGACGATTTGTCACGGTGACCACAGTTACGTAGCAGACTAATGTTTCTGCAGGGAATGGAATGCCCCTGCAATGTGCAGTATGCAGGAACACTGGGACCTGTGTTTTCTGCAGGAAGAGATTTGTATTTCTCAAATATTTAACAAGTGGCCGGCACATTTCTCAGCTCCTGTTCCGGGCATGTCGTGTTTTCCTTGTTGTAGTGCAGACAGCACCATGCTGTTACAGGACTTCCTCTTCCCGAGTCATGCCATCCACTTCAGGCCTGGCTTCCTCGTCCAGCAGCACAGCTGCTCAGCGGCAGTATGTCAGTGGTATTTCTGTCGTTTGTGTAGAATCCTTTATTTTCATGCTATATCACCCAATCTATGTTTTTCTAGTAATTTACCGGGTACTGGCATCAGTGAAATACAGTATGATTGCATATGTACTACTATCTATCTATCTATTTATTCCTTATCTCCAATATCTATCTACCTATCTAAAGCACCATGCCATTTTCCCAGAGATATCAGCTGCGCCAGCTGAAAGGTAAGTATAATCATAAGGGTGTAGCATTTTGGCTACTATTCAGCTTCCCTCTCCCAGAGAGGGCAGCCAATTGCGTCAACCAGGGGGCGAAGCCAATGATGTAACACAAAAGGAGGCAGGTGGGGGTGGGGCTTTTGTTAAGGATATTGTGTTGGCGTCATGGCATGTCTTGTGTGATCTCATCATTGTGGCCACGCCCCCCAGCATTACAGGCATTGCACAGCCGTGGGTGGAGCTACAATGAGGCAATTCTGCATTAATCGCATAATTTAGTCCTTATTTGGTACTTGCAGGAGATTGCCCACCTTTCCATGGGGGGCAGGGGGAGGATCCATTCTTTGGGAGCCTCCCGGCCATTCCAGGAGAGTAGGCATGTAAGGGGTATAAGGGTCGAATTCAGCCCCTGTCCGAACACATGCAGCCAGCCCAGCAAGCAGGTCTGAATTGGGATCATAGTGTGGACCCATGTTCAAATCCCAATCTGCACCTGTTGTAAATATTATAATACTAGCTGACCCGCCCGGCGTAGCCCGGGAAACCCTTGGGGTTTCTTTATTTCCCAAATTGCTGAAAAATGTCATCTTACAATATGCTGTGCCAAAGACCTAAGATTGTAATTTGTTATAGATTCCACCATAATGTTAGAATGTGTTTGCATTGATACGCAATGACGGCAATGAAATCAGGTGTGGTGTTGTTGTTTGAAACACAACGCTCCTGAGTTGATAACTTGTATGTGTTGATGAATTCCACATCCACTCCTGAGATTTAGCACCTACTGTATGACATATCCTCCAACATCTGAGGGTCAGAAATCGGTACAAAATCAGAAAGGGACGTGGCCACACCTCCATTTCTATACTTTCAAATTGTACAGTTTCTAGGGTGGGTAATTACAGGCGCTGAGTGCGAAGGGACCAGGGTGGGCGTTACTTACCCCGCCATAATGAATTAAAAATTCACTGCTCCCTGCCACTGCCACTCCCCTCACCGAACTTGCAGCAGTCTCTGAGGTCTGGGGATCTGTAAAGCACATGCACCGGGCATCTCTACCAAACAGTGGGGCAGCCCCTGAGTGTGGGAGCAGGTCCACGGGCCTGGCCACATGATGTCATGACGCGACGCACGCTACCCGCACCACTGTAATGCCCCACTGGGAATGGGTGCAATGGGCCAAATTCTTCCCTACACCCGCCGAGCCAATCCACTGATCCAGCCATCACAATCATCAATGGGTGCATTGATAAGGTTTGAGTGTAAGAAGTTGAAGAATAAGACTGAGAAAAAGAATTGCCATGTTACAAAGTGTACAATTTACTCAATAAATCGTGAAAAAAATGTAAGTGTACATAGAAGTACAATCAAGAAATGAAAGTAGGATTAAAAAATAAGTTCTGATTCAAACTGATAATTGTTTGGATGAGGTGGGTTGTGAAACAAATCTATAGGTGGGGGTATGGATATTGTGGGCATAATTGGTGTTTGTTACACCTACATGGGGCCCTCAATTGATGGGATTTTCACTACAGTGTCACGGTCATATTGTCACCATAGGGGGATTCCCAATTGGGGTCCAGGTGGTCTTTTAGGGACCCTTTACAATCCTGTAGGTTTCTTCTCCTTGAGCTTACGGTCTCCCTTAATGATAGTCAATCACTGAGGGAGACCATAGGCTCCAGGAGAAGAGACCAACGGAATTGTAAAGGGGTCCCTAAAAGACCACTTGAACCCCAATTGGAAATCCCCCTACGGTGACACTGTAGTGAAAATTTCTCATCATCTGGGTACCCCCTGTAGGTGTTCCAAACACCAATTATGCCCACAATATCCATACCCCCTCCACCTATAGATTTGTTTCGCAACCCACCGCCATCCAAACAATTATCAGTTTGAATCATAATTTATTTTTTAATCCTACTTTCATTTCTTGATTGTACTTCTATGTACACATATTTTTTTCATGATTTATTGAGTAAATTGTACACTATAACATGACAAATATTTATCTCAGTCTTATTCTTCAACTTCTTACACTCATAACATTCAAACAAATGCATGCAGCGCTCATGCCCATCGACCAAACATTATCTATGAACCAAAAGAGTCTGGGAAACCCTTAAGGCAGAGCAGTGCCTGATATCCAACTGACTAACAGGGTGAGTGCAGTGTACCCACTTTGTATTGATCAATGGGTGCATTGGCCAGGACAAAGATTTCTCAGTGCAACTGGAGGACTGTAGAGACGGATATGGGGAACAAAGTAGAAATGGTACATTAGGTACAGTTTTTATTTGCCGGTACAGACTGTTAAATAAACGGCAAATATTTTTTTATGTGTTCTGTGTGTTTGTGTGTGTTGTACTGTTTTTGTGTGTGTGTTGTAATGTATGTGGTTTTGTGTGTTATATTGTATGTATCTGTCCAATGCGTAAGTGTGTGAGGTGTGCTATGTATATACAGTATGTGTGTGTTGTGTCTTTGTGTATCTGTGCAATGTTTAAATGTGTGTTTTGTGTGTGTTGTACTGTTTTTTGGGTGTGTGTGGTGAATGTGGGTGTGTGTTGTGCTGTTAGAGGTATGTTACTGTATGTGTGTGTGTATCTGTTTAAGTGTGTGTTCTGTGTATTGTACTGTTTTTGGGTGTGTGTTGTAGTGAATGTTGGTGTGTGTTGTACTGTGAGTTGTGTGTTATGTGTGTGTGTGTTGTGTTGTGTGTATATCTGCCGAATGTGTAAGTTTGTGAGGTGCGCTAAGTATATATGTGTGTGTGGTGTGCTGTGCATATCCTGGCAATGTTTAAGTGTGTGTGTTCTCAGTGGCGTAGCTTGGCTTGGGGCGCCCCCCTGCCGTTAATGGGGGGGGCGCCTCCCCCCCCTCCCCGCCGGCCTCCCCACCCCCGCCGTTAATGTGGGGGCGCCTCCCCCCCACCCCGGCCGCCGGTGCCAAACCCCCCCCCCCCCCCCCCATCGCCGCAGGCTTACCTGTCTGCGCGTCCCGGCTCCCCTCCTGGCTTCAATTGATAATTTTATGCAGACGGACCACGATAAAATGGCCGCCCCCATACCGCAAACAGTTTCAGAGAACTGTCTGCTTTATGGGGTGGCCATTTTATCGTGGTCCGTCTCCATAGAATTGATTGAAGCCAGGAGTTGTGTGTTTGTTGTACTGTTTTTGGGTGTGTGTTGTAGTGTGTATGGATTTGTATTGTACTGCATGCGGTGTGTTTCCAGCGATTTCAGCCCCTATCTCCCCCGTGTGTACACAGCTTAAGTGTGTGAGGTGGTCTACGTATAAATGTGTGTGTTGTGTGTGTTGTGTGCAATGTGTGCGTATGTGGTGTACTGTGTGTGTGTGTGTGCGTGTACAATGTGTACGTGTGTGTGTGTTATGTGTGGTCTATGTATATCCTCAATTATTTCCTAATTGTTTAAAGCCTTCACCATAATGTTAGAATGTGTCTGTCATACTCAATGACAGCAATGAAATCAGGTGTGGAGTTGTTCCTTCGTCCACGGTTTCCCAGATCGTCGATCTTTTCCCCAGATCATCAATGAAGGAAAATTAAAACTTGGTGTTTTTTAAAATTCTAAGTGAAATTTCCCAAAAACGGCTTCGAGGTGCACACCACCGGGTCCAGAGGTATCTTGTTGCCAAATTTGGTGTCTCTGAGTGCCACGGTGTGTCCGCAATGCGACGGACACGCACACAGACACATACACACGCACACACACAGACTCTTCAACTTATTATATAGATAGATATATATATATATATATATATATATATATATGGGGGTGATAGGTCATTGGCCCTCCTTCGTTGTGAGTCAAGGTGGATCTTTAGGCTGAGTACTATGTCTCCTTATGGCCTTAATGACCATGTTGGTCTACTTGCCTTTTTATAAGGACTTCATATTACATTTATTCTTTATTTTGTTGGTTTATCTATGTTCATGTTTCATTATCTTTGTATACATGTCTAGCTATGGTAGTCTATTGCCTGCTTGATGTTGGCGACTATATGCTCTGGATGATGGGCAATGTATTTACATATATTATGTGTCATTTATGTTTTCTATTATTGTAAACTTATATTCCCCTGCCTGAGCTTCAGTCACTTCAGCCATTTTTAATGTTTTTTAGCCTTCACTTGCTGTCCGCTTGGGATTGCAGGTACGCCCGGCACTGTGTTATTCTGTTTGAGTGCATTGATCCCCTTAACCATGGACGCGGAGCGTCTATCTGGTTGCCATGGTGACGGACTTGGAGGTGACGCTCATGTGTAGGACTGACATCCATTGGGTGTCCTACTGCACGTGGGACGACGTCATCTCTGAGGACCGGTTGCCGGGGTGACGGTAGGGACGCCTCGCGTCTTTGGTGCGGGGCTTGATGTCGCAGACATGACGCACGCTGCACGGAGAGCGTCCCCAGGCGCGGGAAACGCAGGTGAACGCTCACTTAGGTTTTGGGGATATAAGGTAAGCTGTTGTCTTGTATTTTTATGCCTGATGACGATTTTAACAATAAAATTGAAACGTTGCTGTTAAACCCTGCTGTTTGATGTCTACTGAATCCCGGGTGCTGCTGTAGCTGCTTGACCAGGCAGCGTGAGTATTCTATATCAGCCCTCCACAGGGCCTACAGCTGGCACCGGGTAACCTTCACCCTTATTCTGGTTGGTGCGGATATTCCCGCATTCTTACGGAGCGGTCCGCACGCCACGGTGTTCTGCCGCGTGCGGCCATCGTCCGTAGAAACGCCCACGGGTCCTCCGCATTCGGACGGACTCACTCTTTAAGAACAGGGCGTGTTTACGGACGACATACAAACCATGCGTGTGCGGGAGAAACACTCCGATTCTGCACGGTATGCTCGGGAATACCGCATCCGAACGGGAGCCAAGCGGTGCTACCGCACGTAAGCGGAGTATTTACGCCAAACAACCCACTATTATGTATCTTCTGCAATACATCACATGACCCACTTATTCAATTACCTATCCTCATAAAAAACTTCTTATTTGGAATTGGAATCAATTAGATTCCAATATATCCTTACAAGCATGCCTAACACATGCATTGCACACATTAACCCTTACAGCAATTGAAGTGCAATGGTTTCTATTAAAGCACTGACAAGCGTCCTATTAGTGAGTAATGAGTAAAGGAGTCGATTCTATTGGGTTCAGGTGTTAATGCTTGTAGTCATTAGGCGTACGTTCGCCTACCGCATGAACGAGTGGTGTCCGAAAAGCAATAGTACACTTGTGGACACCGCACATTTCTTCCCTTTTTGATCGCGTGCATTCGGAGTGGTATCCGAATGTACGCCCCCCAACATAAGTGTACTCCCCCGTGTCCGCCCATGTTTCCGCCCCGTTTTGCCCACTTTGAAACTACGCCCATGTGTCATTCCGCATGACGCCCATAATACGCCCATATTTCCCGACTGATTGCGGGGAACAGTTTTGGACGGGATTTGGCCGAACAGGTACGGAGTCAAGGCGTGGCACATGCGCGTTGCGTTCTCCACGCATGCGCAGACGCCGTAAAGACGCGATCCGAAAGTATGCGGTAAAGTACGCGTCAATCAGAATAAGGGCCTCAGTTATCGGTTGTGCTTAGCCGTCTGGACAATTTATATATATATCTATATGTCTAGATCTACTTCTGTTTTATCATTCCTGTAGGCCAGCGATTCTCAAACATGTGCACAGCATCTATTAAGGGAGACTGAAGGCAGCTCACAGAGCACTGGTCATGCCCCCGTAGCACCAAAAAGGGGCGTGGCTTTATGGTTGCTACCATTTCCGTGTAGCAATGCCCTTTTTCCTGTGGCCACTTTCCCTTGCTGAGCGGGACATGAAAATGTTGGGAGGTATGCACATGTACAGTAGACTATGGAAGAAAGTTGACAGTCTACTGCACCGCAGGAGATGAGGGGCCTTAAGTAACCTATCCACCGGCCCCCCACCCCTGGTTTGTTTTTTTATTTTTTCTGGCTATAGGAAAAATGAATCAATGTGTTTTTTTTAATTCCTGTGAGGATCAATGTCTATGTTTTATTTCCTGTGGGGGCCAATAAGTGTGTTTTTTTTGTGAGGGGGACAAAATGTGTGTGTGTGTTTTTATTTTCCTGTGAGAGCCAATGTATATGTTTTGTGTTTACTATAAGGGACTTTAGTATATATTCAATCACTGTCGAAACTGCCGTCTTGCCGAAAAGATGGCAGTTATCGACATGAATACATCGGAAGGGGGAACGATGTATTCAATATTAGCTTTTTTTTTCCGGCATGTCAAAATCTATCGACATGCCGAAAAGCAGGTGGATTGACGGAAGAGCCGTCAATTCACGTGCTATTGACGTAAACACAGCCAAAACTGCTGTGTTTCCGTCATTCTCTATCCGGCATAACAAAATGCCGGATTGAGGCAGGGAGGACGGCACCGGGTAAGCAGCAGCAGCTTACACAGTGCTGTACACCGCAGCCCGCACCCTCACGCCGCCGCCCGCACCCTTCCGCCCGCACCTGCCACCGAGCCGGGTGAGAGCAGCTCACCCAGCTCCATCCAGGCTCCCTCGCCGTCCCCCGCTGTCCACCGCCACCCCCGCCGTCTACCGCTGCCACACTCACCCGGTCCTTGCGCCGGCCGGGTGAGTGTCAGACATCGGCCAAATCCGACATCAGAATTTGCCCATTAAAAATGGATACGGCATCCATTGAATACTGCCCTTTAGGTGTTTTTTCTGTGGGGACATTATGTATAAGCTTTTTTCCTGTAATAGCCAGTGTTTGTGTGTGCAGTGTGTGTGTGTGTGTGGGGGGGGGGGGGGGGGGGCTGTTAGTAGATCCAGGGCCATTTCTGCCAATAAAATTCCCCATGTTACAGTGCACACAGCATAAGTCAGGGAACAATGACTAAGTTTCAAGTCACAGCACGTTTTTTACTAATGTACTGTATGCAAATTGGGTCATTATACCAAAAATACCCGCAAGTGGCTGCTTAAGAATGACGGCCAGAACTCCTGTGGTTTCTAAAAATAGTAGGAAGTATATTGTTGTATTTCCTTTTTTAAACATCCCCGTCCTCATCACCTGATTACAGGTTCCTGAACGAAGAGCATCAGAATGGAAGATTATCCTGGAGGCTAATCGGTTTGTGAATACAAACAAATCTAATTTTAAGAAGGACGACCCTGGGAGTATTCTAAAGCGATCCAGAGCAAAACAGTCAGAACAACAACAAAAACACAAAAAGATCTCACGGAAAAGAGGAAATAGTTAAAATAAAAGTCTTTTACAGATAAGCTTTCTGCAGGAAACAGTATTTAACAAATTGTCGGTTGCACAGCAGATTAACCTAAATGTGACCCAACGGAAGGCAAAACGGAGAGATAAACAAGACATCAAAACCTTTCTCTAAACACTCAACAGAAACAAAATAAGTGCTGTTTGGAATGATTACAAGTAAAGCAGAATATGCCCAAAGACGTGGAGGATGCTAACGAGAATAGCCTGAATTGACTGTAGGTTTGACTCTTTCACACCAAGTCAGGACCCTGCCTGTCTGGGCTATATCCCAGGTCAGAGGCTAAGTTTGATAGGGGTATTGGAAGTGTTGTGTCTAGATCTACTTCTGTTTTTGACCCGGATGTGACATTAGGTGAGGGCAGAATACTGAGCAGAAATAATTATTAATATTATCTGCTATTACATTGTGTGTCCCCCCCCCCCATACGTACGGTTAAACACTCTCACACGTCCGGCCCTGTCCTTACAGCTTCACTGGGTTCAAAACCAAAAGATGCTGGCCCTATCACAAACTGATCTATGCGTACAGAGTCCACATTAGCTCTCTAGGGATCTGACAGAGGCTTCATTAAGATCCCGTGATTCTATCTTAGGTAAAGCAAGAATAATAAATGCTAATAATAATAATTTTTGAAAAAAATAAACCCCTATCTTTTCTACCCTGTTATCAAACAGAATAGATATTGTTTTGTTTTTCTATGCATTTCACTATGTGAACATTAGCGTGTGGTGGACCCCTCCATAATATCAAATCTGGCACCATTGCCAGAGAGCTATTAACCATGTATACCTGCTTGGGAATACCGAAAGAGGTCTTAACGGACCAAGGTACCCCTTTTGTTTCTAAACTTATGAAGGATTTATGCCAATTGTTAAAATAGACAGGATTACAGCCTCAGTGTACCATCCGCGGATCCGATACGAAATCCCGGCGGTCGGGATCCCGACGGTCGGAATCCCGACACTGGAATCCCGACCGCCGAAATCCCGACATGGGGGGGATGTTGGATCGCCCCCCCCCCCCTTGCGGGCTCGCTGCGCTCGCCACGCAGCGGGCCCGGTGCCTCGCTACGCTCGGCACGCTATTTTATTCTCCCTCTATGGGTGTCGTGGACACCCACGGAGGGAGAAAGATTCGGGATTTCGGCGGTCGGGATTCCAGTGTCGGGATTCTGAACGCCGGGATCCCGACCGCCGGCAAACTGACCGCATCCCCCATCCGCAAACAGATCAAACCCTTAAACAAATGATAAAGAGGGCAGTGTCACAAGAAAAACGGGTTCTGCTCCTACCTTATTTGATGTTCGCGGTCAGAGAGGTACCCACGAAATATGAAGTGTGAACTTGGTAAAGTGCTACCAAGATGTGTTTTCTGCCATTCTGGGAAAGACACAGATCATCCAACATGATGTTGTATGGTGGTCATTAAACAAAGGCCATATCGCATAACCAAAGCAAAGTGGGCAGGGGGTAAAGCTTTAAAGTTTCTACGGCACACGGGTTTACTGAGAAATGTGCCATTAGTATGGTGGAAGCCAAGTATTTGGGGTACATTGTGGGCAGAGGACAGGTTAAACCTGAGCCTAGTAAGGTAGAAGCAGTCCTCACCTAGACTAAACCCAAATGTAAATCACAACTTAGGACAACTGGAGGGATATTATCGCAGGTTCATTCGAGATTTCACCACTAGAGCGGCTCCACTAACTGAATGTCTTAAAAAACAGTCCCCAGACAAGATAACATGGTCTAGATCAGTGGAAACTGCTTGGCAGGATTTAAGATGAGCTTTGTGTACCGAGCCTGCCTTGCAAGCTCCTGACTTTAAAAAACAATTTGTTTCCACATTTAAAACACTCAGACATGATTTCATCCTTATCTTATACCTTATGCACAATACCGGCCACAACATACAGGGAAATTATACTATCGCAGTTATATTTCACCCTCCTGCGCTAATAATATTGGTATAGCCGACTCTGCATCATGCCCTAATGCAGTCATTCCCCAGCCACATTACTCCATTGCCTCTGGGAGTGTCCATTGATCCAAATCTTTTGGGCTAAGGTTCATGATTACGTAAAATCGTTCTCTGGTTTTACGTTCTTAATAACCCCTGAATGGGCTACATTAGGGATAATGAACTCCCTTTCCCATCTCCCAAAGGAGGACAGTCATTTTATGTCTGTTATAACCGGTGTAGCCGGGAGAGCCATACTCCAACAATGGTTATCCCCACACCCACCAACCAATCTCAGGAAACATTTTCTTTGTTTTTAAAATGATATGGGGCCAGATTCTCTAAGCTTCAAAAGCGATAAAATGGAGAGTGAAAAATCAGCTCCTACCTGCCATGTCACAGACTGTGTTTGAAAACTGTCAGACAGGAGCTGATTGGTTGGCTGTTTATCACTCTCCATTTTATCACTTTTGAAGCTTATAGAATCTGGCCCTAGGATTGAAGCTTCGTTGAAAAAAATCCACCCAGACTCATACATTTTTCAAAATATGGGAAAAATACATTCAAATACAATCCCCAGACATAATTCGCCAAATACATCTAAGCTTCACCCGTCCCCCTACCTAAGCCTGCTTATTTAGGCAATTTATCACACTTCATTTTATAAAACCTTACTATTACCATTTATATATTGCGCATCTCTCTTCCAATTATCCAGATTAGTGAGCATTATCTCTCTCCCAGAGCCCAATCTATACCTTCCAATATATCTATTGGTAGGTATAGACAGAACTAGGAGCAGTCCTTTCCCAGGAGGTAGATGGACAGTAGAAGCCCATCCTCTACTGTAGCCGTAAATTATTGCGCACGTACTCAACTGTAAAGCAGTAGTGCTAAGCCATTAAGTGGTCAGTTGAGTCCTTGAGATATAATTTATTGGGATGAGAGTTTTTGTTGGTCATCGAGCATGCAACCTTACAATGGAAGCATACAAACAAGGAGGTGAATGCTCATGTGACCCGTTGGTTTTTGGCCTTACATCCATTTAAGTTTGAGGTGCAACATCATCCAGGGAAGCAGCACCTAAATGCCGATGCGCCTTCCAGGAGGTTGGTAGGTCCTGATCCTCCAAGCAACCCTATGGTGAAGCTAGGGGATGAGAAAGAAGGTGAGGTGGGCGACCTCTGGAAAGTGGTGGAGGGCTGTGTATCCTGGCGGATGACACAAGTAGAGGTGGACGAGACAGAGAGCTCACCTTAAAATTTTGTAGCTTCACCAGGGTGATTGAAGCTAAGGGGGGAGGAGTGTGGCAGAGACAGCATATCTCCACATGAGAGTCATGTGGAGGATCCATACCAGGTTTTGGAGCAGAAGCCAGGGGTGTAATCAGCAGCACCTGTGATTTCCTGATATAAGTGTTTCGGGTGCCGGACAGTTTCCCGACAGTCGGGATCCCGACAGTCATTACCCCGATGTCGGGATCCCGACAGTCAAAACCCCTACACTCGGGGTCCTGGCAGCCACCGGCTATTCTCCCTCGTGGGAGAATAGAACCCCATAGAGGGAGAATAGAATAGGTGGCGAGCGTAGCGAGCCACCGTGCCCGCAGCGTGGCTTTGTTGCGCTTGCCCTGCTGTCTGAGTCCGGTTAATCGGGATCCCATCGTCAGGCTAATGACTGTCGGGATCCCAACTGTCGGGACCATATACCACATCTAAATGTTTCCAGGGCAGTGTGCAAATGCTCCTCATGGTGGATTAGCTGCCCAAGTGATAGGCTGGGGTGTGGGATACGGGACACTGGGCAGCACAGCTGAACTAATATGGCACACTGGGCAGCACAGCTGGACTGATAGTGGGCAGCCCTGCAGTAAAAAAAAAAAAAATTTTCATAGCCCCTTACTTGTCCCCCACAGCAGTCCCATATACTGTTGCAACCCCCCTTAGTAGTGCCACAGAATAGTACCCATACTAGGGCCTTATTCTAGTTCACTCTTAGAGGCAAATTCCTTCTTAGCAGGTCAAAACCATGTGCATTGCATTAGGTCATTAGTTCGACAGGTCATTAGTTCGACAATGTCTAGGTCGACAGTCAAAAGGGCGACATGGGGTTCTTCACTGTTTTTTGAGCCAACATGTGCCGACAGGCAGTATTTCATGCCCTACCATCCATTAGGGCGCGGTGGGGGAATAAAATAGTGTGCCAAGCGTAGTGAGGCTCTGTGCCTGACGCATTGTCCATGTCGACTGTGTTGACATTCAGGTAAAAAACCTGTGAAAAACTGTTGACCTTTTTGACTGTCGACATAGACATTGTCGAACTAATGACCTGCCGAACTAACGACCTGTCGAACGAATGACCTTTTGACCTAGAACCATGTCGACCTATTCCCGTGTCGACCTAGACCCATGTCGACCTTTTACCATGTCGACCTAATGGTGTCGACCTAATGACTGTCAACCATCATGCTGTAGACCCAATGATCCCAACCCCTGTGTAGAAGGGTTTGTGGCAGTGCAGTCTCAGCAGAGGAGTTTGTGCTGTGAAGACTGCAGAGGGGTTTGTGTGCTGGGTTATATATAATATAATATATAATTTACTTATATTGTAGTAATTGTACTGGTCGTGTGTTAGGCAGGCTGTCAGTCAGTGTAGTTTTTTCATTGTGGTGTGTGGTCATTGTGGTGTGCAGCACTGCCATCCAATGCACTATACATATATACTACTGTCAGAAGCAGAACAAGTTCCGTGTGTGATTGTTCTGCCTCCACGGTCCACGCAGTTTAATCCAAGGCCCGTCCATAAAAAAAAATACAGTATAAAAATAAAATTTGCTGTTCTTTATTTTTTTGCTGCATACTGCACACCAATAGTATACACCACAAGTTTCGTGTGTGATTGTTCTGTGTCCATGCAGCGTTATACAAGCTGCGTATTAAAGTAAAAAATTCCTAAACAATTTTTCTCGTCTTTATTCATTCTTTGTGTGTACTGCACCCATAGTATATACTGTCAGAAGGTGGGTGTGTGATTGTTTGGCCTCCTCGCAGCGTTATACAAGCTGCACATTAAAAACAAATTAAATTAGTTAAAGTCAAGAAATCCTAATAATTTTTTCTTGTCTTTATTCCTTCTTTTGTGTGTACTGCATCCATAGAATCATTGGCAGGTTCAGGGGGGCAAAGCTGTAACATTTTTCCCCATAGGATAATATGGGACCCGTTAATTCCGACCCCCACCCGGTTCCGACGGCTGCCAGTTCCTCCTGGCATCACAGAAGCTTGTGGTTGACCTTATTCAATTCCAAATCGCTGGGCCTTCAATATGATACCAGGCTGGTCCATATCGGTCAATCAGTTCCAGAGATATTGCAGATAAACCGATTTTTTTATTTTTGAAATTTAATTTCATGGCTGTTCATGTTCTTTGAGGGCAGATTACTCTGGAACCAAACGTTCCAGTTTCACTGGACCAAAATCATTCAAAGTCCACTCAAAAGTTCTTCAATATGATACTTGTCTCATGTAAATGGGTCAGTTGGTTCCAAAGATATAACCGGTTAAATTAGATAACTGGTTAAAGGGGGAGAGGGGTAGTTTTCTCTCCCCCTCACACCAGAAAATGCAGGGACTAGGCTGGTGTAAAAGGGGCCAACCTGGGAATGCATTTTCTGGTGTGAAAGGGGTATTATTTCAAATAGCCGGGACCTGAATACAGCCAGGCTCTGCCACTGTCAGTGGCTATTACTTCTGCCTGGCGGCGGCTGTCCCCCATTTACCGCGAGCATGTATTCCCCCTTGGCAATGAGCATGTAATCCCACATGGCAACAAGCATGGAACCTCTGGCAATGAGCATGGAACACTTAGCAATGAGCATGTAGATAAGCAGCACTTATGTAGCATAATTTTTAATAGGCATTATGGTGTTTGGCATAATACGTAATGGACATAATGCTGTGTAACTTAACGTGTAATGGACATTATGGTGTAAAAATTTAATGCACGTCTTTGGCGCACAATGTCCCTGTTTATGAAGCGCATTGTGAATTTTGGCATAATCTGTGTGGCATTATGTGAATTCTGGCTCAATCCGTGTGGCATTATGTGAATTTTGACACAATCCATGTGGCATTATGTGAATTTTGGCTCAATCCATTTGGCATTATGTGAATTTTGGCTCAATCTGTGTGTTATTATGTGAATTTTGGCTCAATCCATGTGGCATTATTTGAATTTTGGCTCATTCCATTTGGCATCATGTGTAAGGGGCAAGTATAATGGGGTCTAGTATTTTGTTGCATAATGTGTAGAAGTTGTATATGGTGTGGTACACTACACTCAAGGACACGCCCCCTGTTGAGTGGCCACACCCCTTTTCCAGAGCGTGCCTTCGGCGCACGCACAACTATATCCTTCACTTTTGTCGCCATGGTGGGCCTGCATACTTTAAATGCCAGGGCCTATTTTTAATCCCATTCCCACCCTCTCTCTGCCCCTCTCTTAACATGTACACTGGCACCACTAACACCACCCCTCCCCCACCCAAACCCTCTTTTATCATGGTGCCCCCCTGTCATTTTATCCTGGATCCGCCCCTGCATAATATACTGTGTCAGAAGGTGTGTGTGCGATTGTGCAGCCTCCAAGCAGCGTTATACAAGCCCCGTCCATAAAAACAATCTATTTTGCTTTTCTTTATTGTTTGTGTGTACTGCACCCCAATACACCCCATACTAATACTGTTAGTTCCGTGTGTTAATAACCAGCCAGCTTGCTGCAGACCTTGGCCTAAATTGAATGAAAACCACATTGTGAGCTGTGAAGTGGTCAAAATTGTCTGGAAATATTATTCTAGGGACAAAAAAAATGCAAAAATTACGTGATTTGGGCATTTTTGACCATTTTTGAAAAGATTCCAAATCCAAAGCCTTTCACCGCTGTTTGACAAAGCCAAATCCAAATCCCGGCGACGAATCCAAATCTTTGGCTCAGGCGCTCATCTCTAGTAAAAACCCAGATAACGCCGGGGTGCGGGGTTGATGCAAGGGGGGCCCGCTAACTGCGGGGGGGCCATTCTGTGGGGGTAGGTAAGTATGCCCTGGGTATCAGATACAGCACCCGACCATGTGATCCACTAGCATGGACAGCATAGTGCTAACTTCCAGCATAAAGAGATATATCATATCTATATCAGTCCCCAGAGACTGTACTATCAGCACTGGAAATGGTCCGTCAGTGGCAAAAAAAACATACCCCTATCATTATGGGTCCGTAGGTCCACAAATGAGTGAGTAGGGAAATTAAATATTTGGAGTAGGCCTTATTCAGTACTGGAGGAAAACGCAATCTGCAGCTTTTCTGCCCACATCTTGCCCTGTTCTGTGTGCACTTGTCTGCCTTTTATACTGGGGATCTGTATTCAGCCACATGTAACCTACGAATACGTCCTAGGAGGCGGGGACCTGGCCTGGAGTAGGCGGTTAGTCATGCGCAATGCTGTTTCGAAAGTCAAAATAACACCCTTAACACTCGTTTTATACAAATAAAGTGGTCTATGTCATTGGAGAGAGGTAAAGTGGAGAGATCTAGTACCAGCCAATCAGCTCCTAACTACCATGTTACAGACTGCCTTTACAAAATGACAGTTTGGAGTTGCTTGACTTGTATGTATGCATTCCAGGGCTTGGTTGCTATGGGTAATGCCAGCATTTGCTAGTGTTACCCCCATAGAATCCTATGGGCTTCTCACCACAATTTCTCCTGACACTGGTCCAATCAGATCCCTCCCGCTACCCCCCAAGGCTGCCATGGCCTTCTACCCATCCACTGAGAGACTCCCAGGGCTGGAATCTGGAAGTCTCAGCATTGTAAAGGAAAGCTCTTATCAGGAGAGCCGTCCTCTACAGTACTAATCACATATGTTAGTGCATAGGCTATTAGTATGGGTGTGGTAAGTAGTGAGATATACAGCATCCTATAAACACAAAACAGGATGCTTCATTATCAGATATTTATACAGCGCACACATATTCCGCAGCGCATTACAGAGTATAGATGAACATTTCCATCAGTCCCTGCCCCAGTGGAGCTTACAATCTATATTCCCTACCACATATACACACACATTCATTCTAGGGTTAATCTTGTTGGGAGCCAATTGACCTACCAGTATATTTCTGGGTTATGGGAGGAAACTGGAGTACCCGGAGGAAACCTGCGCAAGCATGGAAAGATGAAAACTCCCAGTTGGGAATAAAATCCATGACCTCAGTGCTGTGAGGCAGTAATGCTAACCACTACACCGTCTGTGTTGCTCAGTGGCGGATCCACCGCGGGGCGACTAGGGGCAGTTGCCACGGGGCCCCCACACATCAGGGGCCCCCATACTTCAGGTGGGTGGTTGGTGGGTGGCAGGCAGCGGGGTCCGGACAGCATGTCCCTGGGGTCAGGGCAGCGCAGGGCGGTGGCAGGACAGTCAGCGGCGGGGTCCCTGCAGTGGATGGGAACTAGTTCCCATCCACCGCAGGGACCCCGCCACTGCCCATCCGCTGCAGTGTGGGAAGCATTGCAGCAGTGATGGGGGATAGATGCCGTGTTCTCCCACTCCCCTGCCAGCCCCGCATCTCCCCGCTGCCCTGCTCTCTTGTCACAGTGTCTCTGGGGGGGACCTACCCCCGGTTCCAAGGCGCCATGGAGAGGTCATGTCGGTGCAGCAGCTCCGACTCCGATGGGCAGTGAGAATAACTACAGTGAGTGCTGCGGGGGGGAAGGGGGTGAGAGGAGTGGAGAGGTGAGAGGAGGGGGCCCCCCACAACTTTTGTTGTCCAGGGCCCCCACAGATCTTAATCCGGCCCTGGTGCTGCTTATAATGAGCAAATTAGTATTATTATATCCCATGTGATAAGAATATCCTAGTGGTTATTGAAGTAAATGAAACAAAAAAAAAGATGTATTAATCATTGGGAGATAAAGTACCAAGCAATCCTCTTCGGCCATTTTTAAATCGCAATCTGTAAAAAAGATAGTTGAGTCAAAATCTGATTGTCTGGCACTTTATTTCTCTCTACTTGATCCCTCTCCAAGATTTGGTAACTCTCCCCCACCAACGATTGATACATCTCCCCCTACAAATCGGAGCTAACACCTTTTGAATGTTTGCACATTACAGCAAAGAGATAAAAGTTGATTGGCCAAGAAATGATAAAGGGCACCAGCATCTACTGCCCACTGTTTGTCCAGTTGCCTGTGCAGGTTTACAGCTGCAAATATTGGGACACTTTCCATTCTCACAGATCCGTTCGAGCCTCTGGCTTTGTCCTACCGGTTTACGAAGCTGTTAGCTAATAGCAATAAGTCTCGCTTTCTGTATAAAACAAAGGACAGCTGTTAAATAACCCAAAGCTGTTTGCGCGGCAGGGGGTCACATCGAATGGAGTACAAATACTTTTACTAGACCTAGGTCTTAGACAACAGGACTGACGCTGACACTGAAATATAACTTACCGGCACAGGTTATTATGCGCTAAATTCCCACCAGCCGTAATGACACTCACACAATGGGTTCCTCTAATCGCTTACAGAAAGACTTGTCGCAGAATTATTTCACTGTTAGTCCCGAGAACAGACATTGTTCCGTCAGGATCACTCGTTGATTTATAGATGCAATACTCAACGGTCCCTTCATTTCTCTAAGCAACATGAAATGTACAGGGGTAAAGTAACTAAGATGGGAGTTCTATTGAAGATAGGGGCGAGATGTAAAATATTGCACCACATCACACATGTCAAATTTCTTCCCAAAAAATGGGTGGGTCCACACTCCACCAGGTACCCCGTCCAAGACTGACCAGCCAGGATGATCATGGTTCGGCTAGAGGACCTTTTATAAAGAGTGTCCCCTCAGCTGTGGCATGACACTGCTGGCTGTTGGAGCCCAGTGGTATTCTGCACAGGAGGAGGGGGGTGTTATGCACTGTCAGGGGAATATTTTACATGGGGTAAATGCTGGAAGATCACCGGTCAGTAAGCGCAGAAAAAGTAGATCCCGGGTTACAAAAGTCCGGCCACCCCTGCTCTAGAAGATGGGGCAGTGCAAATGGATGACCTATGGTTAGCCATCCGCTCACTAAAACACCTTGTTGTCCCCCCAATGTAGTATACCCCTGTATTATTGCTTGTTAGAATAATGAATGTGGAGCCTCTATAATAGTGTAATATGTTAAAAGCACATTGGGTTATTAAGGATAAATCGCACATACAGCAAACTGTCATATCTGGGGTCAGCAGACCTATGGGTAGAAAGCGCTGCAACTCCTTTTTCCAGCCCATAACCAGCTCCCAATACCCTCTAGAGTCCAGGCACACTGGTGCAACCAATGGTGGCGTATAGAGCCGCACAAAGCATGACTGCAGCATCTATAGACACTGACCATGGGTGTCTCAGTCCTAGCCAGCTCACGCACAAATGTACACTAGGGAAGGGGGATGCATACAGATGACCGCAGTCAGCATACCAACACTGGCAAACCGAAGGAGGGAATCCCAACAGGAGTCAGGTAAGTATACTTTCCTGCCCCGCCCAACCCTCCCTGTCCACAGCCTGACCCTAACCCTCCCCGCTAGTGCCTAACCATAACCCCCACAGCCAAACCCTACCTCCCCTGCAAACTAACCCTAACCTTCCATGCAGCCCAGCGGCGTAACTATAGCACCGCAGCCCCCGCCACCGCGGGGGGGCGCTGTGCATGTGGGGGCGCCGGGGGCTGCGGTGCTATAGTTAAACCCCCCCTCAATCCCCCGCAGACTTACCTATCGCGCTGGTCCCGGCGGCTCCGTTCTTCTGCTGAGGACCACCACAAAATGGCCGCCCCCATATAGCACACTGTTCTCTGAAACTGTCTGCTTTATGGGGGCGCCCATTTTCTGGTGGTCCTCAGCAGAAGAACGGAGCCGCCGGGACCAGCGCGATAGGTAAGGCTGTGGGGGATTGAGGGGGGTTTGGAAGGGGCGGCGGGGTAGGGGTGCTTGGCGGGGCGGCCCAAAACGTAGCTACGCCACTGATGCAGCCTAACCTTAAATCCCTCCCTAGTGCCTAAACCTTTCCCCCTCTTCCTTCCCCACCCTGACACTAGCGCTGCCCGGCATATTTATGTTCGGCATCCCAGCAGTCGGGATTCCAGCATCCTAATTGATTTTGGGATTATGGCACATCTCCAGGGAAGGGCTGTGCAGCAGCATTAACATAAAGTCAGTTGCCTCTGACTCAAATTCAGAAGGAAGTATCCTGCCCCTTCCCTTTACAGACCGGCCCCCCATTAGGGCTGCTTCAATAAATTTTCCGGGCTGGTTTTCCATCCCAATCCGTCCCTGCAACTGACAAGTGATTGATGATTCAAGTTCAAGTAGTTCACCCCAGGCTCCTGCACACAGTACAACTTGCAGAGCTGTGCGCAGCTGGAAGCGTGAGTGTAAAATGGTGCCGAATTCTCAGGACGCCGAGCTTTTATAGACTCTGTGTCTTGCGAGAATCCAACGCCAGATTCCCGCGTTCGGCCGTGCTCCAGGTTTCCGAACAAAGCCGGAAACTCGCGAGCGCGGCTCGTAGGCACTCGGGCCGGGGATATTCGGAATCCGAACCGCTCACTTCTAATATACTGTAACCCCCATCTTAGTAAATTGACCCCTGATACTTTCTTCTGGAGTAGTTGGTCAGGGTCAGTTGGACAGAAATGTTGAATGATGACACTGATTGTTTTGAGCTTTCCTTCCAAGTCCTGTACAAAGGGCGTCAGTCACAACCAGCTGGACATTTACCCTGTCTGCGACTCATGACCCACAAGGAAACATTCAAGTGATGACTAATATGAAGTAAAACCTGAATTAACAAAAAGGAAATTGTATTCAACTTGATCTCAATTTCTGTCCTTGAAACACGCTGGAAAAGATGATTGTGTCCTAATTACTACTGGTCCTGGAGCTGTTGGATAAGGTTCAGTCGTATATAGGTTTTGTATATATATATATATATATATATATATATATATATATATATATCTTATATATTTAGCCAGATCTATCACTCATCCCCTGTGTGTATAACATTCCCGCCCCGGCGGGATACACAAACCCACCCCCCCTAAGGAAAAGACCAGTGTTCTATGTGTATAACGTTCCCGCCCAGCGGGATACACAAACCCGCCCCCCCTAGGGAAGAGAAGAGTGTGATACACACCACCACCCCCTTGACATCACCTCCACCCGCCCAGCCAGGGCTACAGTACACGCCCACTATCCACCATTACTCCACAGCCACCAGGTGACACACACACACACCCCGCAATCCCCCCTCCCGCGATTCACGGACCCCCATGACCCCCCCTCCCGCGATTCATGGCAACCCCTCCGCACCCCCCTTCCCGAGATTCACACCCACCCCCACCCCCCGCGATTCATGGCGCCCCCCTCCCGTGATTCGCGGCCCCCCGCAACCCCCCCTCCAGCGATTCGCGCCCCCCCTTCCCTCGATTCACAGACCCCCACAACCCCCCCTCCCGCAATTCGCGACCACGACCACCCCTTCCCACAATTCACGCACCCACCCTTGATTCACGGTCCCCACAAACCTTTTCTTTATTCACCTAATCATTGAGTACCGTTTCATCTATTCTACTCGACAAATTTGCAGCAGATGGCACCGGGCGAATAAAATGTTTGGAAGCGAGAGTGCCGGATATACAATTCGTCCATATATATATATATATATATATATATATATATATATATATATATATATATAAAATGAACACCAGCTGCAAGTGATTTGTAGGATTTAGCAAAAAATCCTCATATACTGTAGGAAACAAAAAATGGGGGGGGGGGGGGGGATTCCTGCAACTGGTGTAACATAATAAATAAGGTGAAAGTTACACTGGAAAATATATTGAGTATAAATGTTATGCTTTGTACAAACCATGAGTTGGGCTCAATTCCCCAATTTTGATGCGATTTCGACCGATTCTGATCCGATGCGCGTCCCCACCAGTCGTTTGGTCGCTTTGGAGATTTTACCTGCTGCACTAAAGATCTGTCATCTACATTGGATCGGGTACAGATCGGTAGCAGATCAAGTGCGGTTCGTGTGCTCCAACAGATCGTGCGACCATCGTACAATGTCAAGGAAATCATTGCGCGATCATGGTCGTTCTGGTTTGTACCCTGCATAAGATATGGATAAAAATATATATGGAGAGATTGCTTGCTTTCACAGACGGTACAGTGTGTGGACTTTTTAAGTTAATTTATTGATAAAATATAGTAATGGGCATTCGCTGGGGCGGCAGGTGGTGCTTACCTGCTCAATAGGCAGCGAGTGTTCGCTGTCTAGCGAGTGGGTCTGAATTAGACCCTACATTTGCTAGTCTGTCCCATATGCAACATTGCTGCCGGCTGGGATTTTATTGTGCGATTCGGTTTGCTGGCGTTGGAACTTGTGTTGAATAAGGAAGTCTAGCAGACCTTGACGTCCAAGCTTTCCGAGATGAACTCACTTCTCTTTGTCGTAAAATGGACTTTAACTTTTGCTAGAACCATGTAAATATTAATATTTAAAAAAAAATTCATACAAACTATGAAGAAATATTTTGCAATAAGTCCTAAGAAATCCCGCTTTGATGTATTTACTCTCCCAGTTTGATTATCGCTGTGGACAATGGCCCTTATTCTGGTTGGTGTGGTAATGTCCGTGTGCGGTCGGTCCGCCGATGTTTTGTGTCTGCGCATGTGCAGAGGCGTCTCTGCGCATGTGCGAACGGAACGCACGTCCAAATTCCGCATGAAATGTGTACACTACGAACAGGGGGTGGAGAGGGGCGTTAAGGGCTGTTTGGACTCATTACCATATGTTTACACCCCGCGTTTCATGGGCGTTCCCATGAAAACGCTGGGCGTACGTATGGTAATGCGGTCGTGACGCACGTGTAGGGGGCGGACATATGACATCGCCGGATGTCAGCTGCCCGCCCAGATCCCTGCTTTTGCACGGAGAAATGCCCGTGTGGTCTGAGGTTGCGACCATCGAATGATGGGGGAGGTTCCCTGAGATGGAGGAGGTGAATTCATGAGAAATACACGTGCGGTCCATTCGGTCAGCTTCTTACCGCATTCGGACGGAGTGAGCGATCCGTGCGAAAGGCGGGGTTTAGGACGCACGGTCCTGGCCGCATATTCGGCTCCGGACGCACAGACCAGAATAAGGCCCAATGTGTTGGGATCAAGTCGATGAAGCCAGATATTCAAGTGTTTGCACATAAATATTATTGAAAAGGGGATTCGGTCACTAGGTCGATATGACTGAAGGTCAAAAGGGTCATTAGGTCGACAGGGTCATTGGGTAAACCTGGGGAAGGTCGACATGGGATTTTTCAGTGCCCACAAGGGGTTTTTCATGCCCTACCATCCACTAGGGCATGGAGGGAGAATAAAATACTTCACCAAGCATGCTGAGCGCAGCGAGCTATGCGAGTGGACGCGGTGCACTTTTTAAGTGCCCGTGTCGACTATGTCAACATTCGGGACAAAAAAAAGTGAAAACCCTCATGTTGACCTTTTGCCTGTCGACCTTCCCCATGTTGACCTAATGACCCAGTCGACCTAATGACCCTGTCGACCTTTAGTCATGACGACCTTCATTCATGTCGACCTAGTGGTGTCGACTGAATGCTTGTCGACCTAGTTGCTGTCTATCCAATGACCCATACCCTTGAGAAGATAGAAATATTTAAATTATAATTTCAAAAACTAGAATTCCCGAAGAGTTTAATCTTTTAATCTTATTTCCTTTCTCGTATAATGAAAAAATGAATATCTTAATTTTGATATTATTTTGGCACACTGGCAATGTAATATACAATTACAGTTATTCAAAATAAATTTAGCAAGTTTAATAAAGAATTATAAATAATAACAGTGAAACCTTCCCAAATATATGTATTACTAGTATTGGAACAGGTACAGAGAAGGGCGACTCAGCTAGTAAAAAGGTCTCGAATCACTAGAATACACAGATAGGCTAACCAGGCTGAATATGTTTTCACTGGAGAAACGGAGGTTGAGCGGTGACAGTGGCGTAACTATAAATTTTGCTCCCCCCAGCCAAAAAGTTTGTGGGCCCCCCCATCTCCTCTCCAGCGTGTTTCCCCAGCGTGTGACGTGATGACATAACACGTATAACGGAGAAGCTGGAGCAGGAGAGAGGAAGAGAGACCAGCAGACACTGCTGCTTCCCTTGGCTCCGACGCATCCCAGGCAATGTTCCCTCTAATTTTACGAAGGCTGTGTGCGGCTAAAGGTTTTGGCTGTGCAACTTTGGAAGGAAATTTACATTTTTGTGCGTCACTTCTAACTAACTGGAAAATGACGTTCAGTATTTGTGTTAACTTTGCTTCAAAATGATATTAAACATTTAAACATTCAAAACACAGCGCACAATGTAGTTAATGGGTGAAACACACATTAATTGAGTCCACAACTGCAAAAAGAGACCACTGCTGTTTTGTGCGCTCTGTTGTAATGTCTGTGCGCAGGCTCGTCGAGGTGTGTGCGCGCACAGCTTAGAGGGAACACTGATCCCAGGCTGCCCCAGCACACCCATCTGCCTGCCCATCCTGTACACAGTAGCCAATAGCCTGCTCTGTGTACAGTCAATTGAATCAGTGGGGGGATTTGACATCTCTGCCATGGCCCGACCCGCGCTGCGGCTGACTCGGTCCAGTGCTCAGTCAGTGGGCAGCGGCAGGCAGCAGCATGTCAGTGCGTTGTACGGGTGCCGGCGCCCACACAGACCCGGCTGCTTGCTCCCCCAAGTGGCTGCTGGGGCTGCCTTACAGTAGTTACGCCACTGAGAGGTGATATGATTAGTATGTTCAAATACAGGACTGGGAATCATATGGAACTGGGAGATGATTTATTCACTAACAGGCCAATACTTAGGACACGCGGGCATGTACTGAGGCTCAAGGAAAATAAATTCCTAACTGAATTAATAAGAGGATTTTTCACCATTAAAGCAGTAACATTCTGGAACTCATTGCCGGTGGGGGTGGTTACAGAAACTACTGTTAATGAATTTAAATCAAAACTGGATACATTTTTGGCCACTAAGGGAATCCTATAGATATGACTTACTCAAATCAGTAGTTACAAGTTAAATAGGTTGAACTCAATGGACTAAGGTCTTTTTTCAACTATAATTACTATGTTACTATGTTAGTAAGCACGCTCGAAGCAAAAGCTTTGAAAGCTTGTTTGCTACCTTCTGTGTTTGTGCATGTGTGAGAAAGAGATGTAGTTTAACTCTTTGCCAGCAGATGGCAGTATTTCGGAGACTCATGGACACTAGCCATATATGAAGATGATTGTTCAAATAAGCTATTTGCTCATATTATTGATAGCAGACCTCAGACAGGGGCATCAAATATCCTTTATTGTGTTTTTTATGATTATGTATGTTTTTCATTTGGTTAATAAAGTTTATTGAATATGTACAATACAAACCCCAACTGTATTAGATATACTTTTACAAATATTTGTGTTTGTTTAATATATTTGCCTTAATTGATGATTTAATTGGATAATGGATCAATAAATTACTTTTGTATATTTTATTGGATTCTTTTTTTTATATCCCCCTACATTGTAAACTCTCCGACCAGAGTCCTCTACCCTCCTTGGTTTGTAATTATGTATTTATGTAAATTGAGCACAGCCAATCGGTGTGGTATGATATATTGATATATTGAATTGATCGATGTTCTTCATGTAGACAGTTATGAGCTGTCAACATAATAGAATGTCAACAAATCACCCCTGGTGGGCGGTGGCCAGGGCCGGTTCTACCATTAGGCAGCTTTAGGCAGCTGCCTAGGGCGCTGGGATCTGGGGGGGCGCCACCAAGTCTGCCTATCATAAAATCAAGGATGTCTATGAGGATCCTTGTTGTACTTAATGCAGGTGGCGGCTGTGGAACTTCTAAGACCTCACCACCATACTTTCCCTTGAGGCATACTTTCCTCCTTGTACTTTGTTGTGGCAAAGAGAGGCCTCCTGGAAAATCAAGGGATTTGCCCATCTTCCTAGGGGGCTTTGAGGACCACCCGATTTTTGGGGGCCGCCCTGTCATTCTCTAATGTTGAGGAAGTATGCCTTAAGGGGTTGAAAAGTGGGTATTGGTGGCAGTATGGGGGGGGGGGGCGGTAGGTTGACATTTTGCCTAGGGTGTTGAGAGGCCTTACACCGGCCCTGGCGGTGGCCCAGTAATGACTTACATGCACTTGATATCTGCAGCGGCTCCATCGCAGCTTCCGGGTCCAGGTGCGCATGTGACACTCACTTCCAGGTGAGACCTCTGATTCCCAGTATTTCAGTGAGCATTTATGACTTCAAATAAATGTGGTGCAATGTAACAAGATTTATAGAAATATTGGTACTTGTTTAGTTTCATGGCGGCCGATATATCGGATGCGATATCGGCTCATATATCATCCGATGCGACCGATGCGATTTTTTTACCTGTTCATAACCCCACTATCCACTACGCATGGAGTTGATTTTATATAGTGTGGTGAGCGCAGTAATCCGCGTCCGCTCGCCACGCTTCGGGCTCGGTGGCTCGCTTTGCTCGCCATACTATATAACATCAACTCCAGTGGCGGGCTGGGCCGGGTGGCAGGGTGCCACATGCCCCCCGTGCCGGTATGTATTGCTGTGTCCCGGGCCGGGCTTTGTGTGCCTGGCGGCTGGGTTATGCAGAAGATGGACAGGCTCAGCTTGCTGCTCCCGGGTAGAGAATGCCGTTGATAGCCCTGAGAGCCTCCGAGAGCAGCAGCAGCTAGTGAGGAGGCTGTCAGGTACTGCTGCTGGAAAAGACTGTGCGCCGAGCTCGGCTGTCCGTCTCCTGAATGCTGTGGCCGCACAGCCCCTCCTTACAGCCGACGTGCTCTCCTGCCAGTCTCCCGCTCGATCAGCCGGGGCCGGGAACAGGGAGATTTAAAGGTGGACAGTACAGTATGCCGTTCACCTCCCCCTGCTCAGCCCTGATCTCAGGTCCCCGGCCACATTGCTCATAGCTGGCTGCGGGAGGGAGACAGGCACAGAGGAAGCTTGCTGCCCAGCCTCTCTGCGCTGATTACAGTATTAACATGATTACTGTAATGATTACATGTATTAACATGATGGTGCTTGGAGGCTGAGCATGCTGTCCTCAGGGAGCAGCCTGCCACACTACACTGGGTAAAAGGTAAATTTGTGTGCACTGTCTGGGGGGTGAATATTGGGGGAAGGGGGATGTTTTATTGTGGAAATTGAACGGTGTGAGTGGATTGGGGGGGGGTGCTGTGTGGCAGTGTAGCTGAAGTAGCGATTTGCATCATTTTAGTCCATTCCCCTCCCCGCGGACCCAGCGGAGAAGGGGGGAGCGGGGGCTGCAGCAGTGATTCGGGAGACCTTCCCTCAATGGGGGGGGGGGGGGTTTGGGGGGTCGCGGGGCCGTTTACTAGTGTTGGCCCCCTGGGCTGAAAGTTGCCAGCCAGCCCCTGATCAACTCCATGCGTAGTGGGGTTATGAACAGGAGAAAAATCGCATCAGATAGACCGATATATTGGCCAATATCATATCCGATATATCTGCCGCCGTGAAACTAAACAAGTACCGAAATATTATATTTATATATAAGCTTGTGTGTTTGTACCAATATTTATTTTGCCTCCGGGCAACTGGGACGAACTTATGCCACTGGTTACAGGCTATGCTTAAAAAAATAAAAGTTAGAAGATGTTAAGGAGCCCATACACGCTCCGTTCTGTACTATGCGATGCGTGCTCACATAGTACGGTACAAAAAGTACGTGCTGCACATACTTTTTGTACTAGCTACACATCGGATCGCAGTGCATGCACAATGCATGCACAAGACATGCGATCCGATACAATGTGTACTTTAAAAGTACATAACGGAGCCGAAAAATGGAGCGTGTATGGGCTCCTTTAGGTTGTTGCTTTATCTCTCTCTACTTTGTAATTTTCCATAGTTTGATACATCTCCCCCTAATAGAGAAAAAACCAACAACAAAGTAATATAATGTTTCAAACAGTAATTAAGAAAAAAATACAAATCACCCTGTTTGCATCCTGACTACATACTGGAATGTATCTGTATACTGGAATGTATCTGTATACTGGAATGTTTCTGTATACTGGAATGTATCTGTATACTGGAATGTATTTATTTGCCTTGGAGTTGCGCCATTAGTTATACAATACATGTACGTTTGTTTTACTTTCTTTTTTTTTTGGTGTCAAGTTTATGTTCAATAAAAGAGGGATTAGTGGGTCTCTGGGAGAGCATTCTGGATGATGATATATATTATATTTATTAAATCCCATCCCAATACATGTATGCGAGGAAGCTGGGGCAGCCAAATAAGAGTGAACGATATAAAAACTGAGAACAAAGTTATAATTATGGAATGACCGAGTCTCAGCTTTACAATCAGAATCACAGAGTTCAGAACATCTGTATAAATTTGACATAGATTTACATGGTAGAGTCTCGCTTTGCACTAGACAGAGATAGACAATTAATGTGGCTCTTATAGAGGGAAATTAGGGCTTTTTCTGTAATAATAGGGCACATTGGGCCTGACTCAACATTGATTGGAAGAGGCCGAATTCGTATTTGCAGTTGTGCAGACTCTCTGTGCAAATGCTCTTGGTGAGTATCACACTCGCCGAGGTCTTTGCACGCTTAGGGGAGGGAGAAAGGTGGGCAGGGGGCAACATCAAGGGAAAGATAGACATGCATTTATTAGATAGTTAGACACTGACAAAAGGTAGACATGCATTAGTCAGACATTCACAAATGTCAGACATGCAATAGTTAGACATTGACAAACGTTAGACATGTATTAGTTAGACATTGATGAAAGTTAGACATGCATTAGTTAGGCACTGACAAAAGTTAGACATGCATTAGTCAGACATTCACAAAAGATAGACATGCGTTAGTTAGACATTCACAAATGTCATACATGTAATAGTTAGACATTGACAAACGTTAGACATGTATTAGTTAGACATTGATGAAAGTTAGACATGCATTAGTTAGATGTTGACAAAAGATATACATGTATTAGTTAGACATTGACAAAAGTTAGACATGCATTAGTTAGGCACTGACAAAAGTTAGACGTGCATTAGTTAGGCACTGACAAAAGTTAGACATGCATTAGTCAGACATTCACAAAAGATAGACATGCGTTAGTTAGACATTGACAAAAGATAGACGTGAATTAGTTAGACATTGACAAAAGGTAGACATGCATTAGTTAGACATTCACAAAAGTTAGACATGCATTAGTTAGACACTGACAAAAGTTAGACATGCATTAGTTAGACCAGTGGTTCCCAAACTGTGTGCCTAGGCACCCTGGGGTGCCTCAAGACATTTGCAGGGGTGCACTTGGTTGGTGGACCAGGATCAATTCATATTATTTATGGTCAATGTACCAGGCAAAACCAGTGCTTGTGGCTGCCAATCATAATATATGTGGACAAACAGAAGCAAATCCTGTCCCTCACCAGATAACTGTGACATATAAACACAATGCACTTAATTAAAAAAAAAATCTAAATTTCTCGATAAGAAGCATTTGGCCTAGGGGTGCCTTGAAAATATTTTGATGCTCTAGGGCGCCGTGATTCAAAAAAGTTTGGGAACCCCTGAGTTAGACATTGACAAAAGTTAGACATGCATTAGTTAGACACTGACAAAAGTTAGACATGTATTAGTTAGACACTGACAAAAGTTAGACATGCATTAGTTAGACACTGACAAAAGTTAGATATGCAATAATTAGACATTCACAAAAGTTAGACATGCATTAGTTAGACAGTGACAAAGGTTCAACACAAGTAAAATGCTCCAGCTAATGAAAAGTGAATGACCACGTGTGTGCGAAAAACACACATGGATCCCGAAGTGACTACCTATATTCCCCAATAAGCATCTGTCATTGTCCCTTTGGGACATTTACTTAAAAAAATACCTTATAAGGCCTTGGAGAATAGACCAAAAAGACCAGGTATTGTTAAATGGGACCTTAAAACGGGTCTGAGCCTCAAACCCCTTTCCCACTGCATGTTGTAAACGGTATATTACTGGTAAATTACCATTTTTGTACCTTTCACATTGCACCTGTTTTGAAAGGTACAAAAACGGTAATTCACCAGTAATATACCACCCCTCCCCTGGTACCTGTTCTGCCCCCCCCCCAGTACCTGCCAGTTGGTACCCCCACCCCCTCTCCTCTCTTGGTACCTTCGAGCTGGTACCCCCGCTCCCCCCCCCCCTGCCCTGGTACCCCTGCCCCGCCCTGTCATTTCATTGGCAGCGTCCCTGCAGCGAATGGGAAGTGGCAGAGCCGCTCGTTACATATGCGCATATGTAACGAGCAACTCATTAAATATGTGCATATTTAATAAGCAGCTCTGCTTAAGGCATCGGCCCGCCTTCATTCCCATGGGGCAGCCCAGCTTTTCTCATGGGGACGTTCCCCGTTTGTGCCCCGTCCTTCCTTTCCCGCAATGTTACTGGGTTCTGTACATGCGCAAATACGTAATACACCATCAGAATGAGGCCAAATTTGCCCTGTTCCAATTGTGCTGAATCGCCCTCAATATGTGGCAGAAGAATGCTGAGGACATAATACTAACGGAGGCGAGATAAATATTGGTGCCCCCCTCACAAACACTACATTTTACACTATATATATTTATATAGATAGATAGAACACATACATTTCAGGGGATGCGGTCACAGCATGATGGTCAACAGTCATTAGGTCGACACCATTAGGTCGACATGGGAAAACGTCGACATGGTTCTAGGTCGAAATATTATTAGTTAGACAGGTCGTTAGTTCGAAAGGTCATTAGTTCGACAATGTCTAGGTCGGCAGTCAAAAGGTCGACATGGGGTTTTACACTGGTTTTTGAGCCGACATGTGCCGACAGGTGGTATTTCGTGCCCTACCATCCACTGGGGTGTGGAGGGAGAAAAAAATAGTGTGCCGAGCTTAGCGAGCGATGCGAGGGGATGCGGACCACTTTAAACTGTGTCCATGTCAACTGCGTTGTCATTCAGGTAAAAACAGTGAAAACCCCATGTCGACCTTTTGACTGTCGACTAGACATTGTCGAACTAATGACCTGTCAAACTAATGACCTTTCGACCTATAACCATGTCGACCTTTTCCTATGTTGACCTTTTCCCATGTCGACCTAATGGTGTCGACCTAATGACTGTCAACCAAATGATCCCAACCCAGGTTCAGAAGAGATATATATCTAGATTCTGCCTCTCAACGCAGTTGTAATGTGTTTTATCCGAGTCGGCATTCTAACCATCCACAAGATGCTTTACGAACGTTTCAAGTCAAAATGCCGACACAGATGGGTGCCAGACGCGGTCCCGAACATGTTTAAAGTAAGATTACAGCCGTTTCGGCATTGACTGTCGACATATTGAGTGTTGATAAAACATATGTATTCCTGCTGAGTTCCAAACGAGATAATAAAAGTGAACAGGTTTTGCCATGGAGATCTTGGTTTGGATCCTGTTTGGAACGTTGCAGTTACATAGTTCCGTCCAGCATTGTACAGAATGTCAGAAAGACAACAGCAGATGTTTTTGAGAATAATCTCAAAAGGAAATCGGAAAACATAAACAAGAAACAACCAGGAAATATCGGTTTCAAGACAGAAGGGGGGGGGGGTAAATAAAAAGTAAAAAATGACTTACATCTGCTTGGAGATGGGGATGCTAAATTGAAATTGAATATACAATAGGAAAAATCATAGGAGGATTGAAACATTTTTATTTTGCTGCTAGAACTATGTTTTAAAATTCCCCAGTTATTTCATCAGCATTTTTGATAATTGGACGAAATGGAACAGTGTTGGCAATGTGCATGTGGGCTGGTGGGAGTATAGGATTCAGCTACGGCAGAGATCGACATATTTCTCATTGTTTCTGCAAATTGCAGGCAAACCGGATTCCAGACTGATTATGTTTCATTTGCACCTCCAGCACGATTTTACAGCAGGACTCCCGGCGGACGGTCGTAAGAGTTGAACAAAGTTACGATGTGATAGAGAGGTCATCGGACACAAATAACCAATATAACGCAAGTATTATCACACAGCTGCCATCGCTAAGATTTATCAAAAGTTATCATTATGTGATGGAGAGAGATAAAGTACTAGCCAATCAGGTCCCAGCTGTTATTTTGCCGGTGTGTTTGAAAGATGACAGGAGCTGGTTGGTTGGTCCTCTCTCCTCTTTTCCAATCTAAGGGGGGTTTTCAGAGGTAATTGCTGTTGTCCGCATTTGCACGGCTAACAAATATTAAAAGTAAACATGAAGAATCGAATCGCAATCCCCTCGCAACTTGACTGGCATGAAGCTGGCATTTATGGGTATCAACCTGTCGTTTTTCTGGTGTTTTAGAAGAAACGCAGATGTGCCAAGGCGTTTTTAGGGAGGGTGTGTGATGTCAGATTCGGCCTCGATATGCCTGTTTCTGTTGAGGAAGCATCAGGGTTACGCACAAACTGCACAAACTGGATAAATCATTCGGGATTGGTTTGCGAAAGGATTTGCAGCTGGATAACGATCAACGATATTTTCCGAAGCCATTTGCAGCCTTGCACAGAGCGGGTTTTCAGTCTGTATGGGTGGTGACTATCTGTTTGCAGGGCTCGGCAATAATCAGCAATCAGGTAGGAATAACCCCCTAAATATACACTATGACTATGGGGCAGATGTATGAACTGCAGATATGGGGGAGAAGTGGTATCAGAGCATGTTGTGTGCACTGGAACTGCTCTTCTCCCCCACTTATGACCAGGGGTGCCGACAGGTCGCGGGGCGGGGCCTCCGGGAGGGGGTGGGATCATGCCCCTGTGAAAAAAATAAATAAGAGGGAAAGAGGGGACAGGCTGCCACTGCAACTGTCTCTATCACCAACTCAGCAGCACTGAGCAGCGTGTACTGAGCAGAGGAGAGAGGCTGTGCTGCGGCACAAGCCTGTTATCTCTCTCCCCACTTCCCGGCTCCCTGCAACGGCGGAGGGCGGAGCTGGACCAGGGCCCCTCCAGCAGAACTGACCCTGCAGCAGCCTGTCATCTCTCTCCCTCTCGCACCCTCCAGGAGGCCCCACCCTGTCAACACGCCCCTCCATTTTACCGTGGCCCGACTGACCTGTTGTCACCTCTGAACACATCTACCGATCTAGGAGTACAAAATCGAAGACACATGTGCGGTGTGAATCGGACGTGTGCGCAGACAGTAAACATCGCTCCACTGCATCCGACATCGCTGCTACTGTCCGACTCTGGATCACTCCCGCTGTCTATATGCAGACAAACATATTGGCTGATAGGAATATATTTTCCTAATTGCCATTTTGATATTTTCAGCCGATTTTGAGATACAGATCACGGTGGTGCATGATGATCCCCTATAAATATCCTCCGAATGTGTTAAATCTCATATTGACAGAGGGATAAACCAGTGGACTCCCAATGTTTAGCATGCATTTATTTTAATTGCTGCAGCTGCCTTCAGCAGTTCAGCCAGGTGTATTTGTCTTTGAAGAATATAATAATATTTACATAGAGAATTAATCTTCCTTGTGTATACTTTTTAATATTGCCTGTGTATTTTCCAGGCACTGTTTAAATTGGCACCTCCACGTTTTTATGATATCACTTTGGCCATAGATCCCAACGCACAGATTTTCAACGGTACGTCCTGGCTTTTACAACTTTGTCCCAAGTTGCCCTGTACCCATCCTGCATTGTGCTGGCACCAGGAGCCACATCGGGACCTGGTACATTACGGGGGGGGGGGTTGGTGAGATGGACATCTGCCACCACAGCTGCCATCTGACTGTCCTCTCACTCGGTGCCGTTACTAAACCCAGGAGAAAAACTATTATCAACGTTCTATATTGTGAAATTATGGAGATAAAGAATCAACCAATCAGCTCATACCATTCAAATAATGACAGTTAGGAGATCTGACTGGTTGGAACAGTACCTTTCACAAAGCAGCAACAAATCTCCCCCCTTCAACCGCCACAAGTTTCACCATTTACAAAATGTTTAAAGTGCAATAAGTTGTAAAATACAATTTTTTTTTAAATCACCTGACCTCACTTGACCATTGGCCTAGCACTGCTAGCAGTACTCTCTTGCAAGTGATCTTGCTGTGCCAGCCCCCCTCGGCACGTGCCTCAGGTGCCTAGTGGAAAATACACCAACGCCTCTTGTTCTTCCACCAGAGAACACACTCCTGTATCACATGATATGGCAGAAAATGAGTCAGGCAAGAAGGGATGGACATCGACCATGAATGGATACAAACCACCTATGCTTTGCATCAAACGGCAATGGTTTCCTCAGTGGTAGAAGTCTCCATCCTCTCTGCTTTGTACTGGGTTGGGATCATTTGGTCTACAGCATGATGGTCGAGAGTCATTAGGTCGACACCATTAGTTCGACATGGGAAAAGGTTGACATGGGTCTAGGCTTCGCTCGCAATGCTTCGGGCACACTGTTTTATTCTCCCACCACGCCATAGTGGATGGTAGGGCATGAAATACCGCCTGTCAGCACATGTCAGCTTAAAAAACGGTGAAAAACCCCATGTCGACCTTTTGACTGTCGACCTAGACACTGTCGAACTAATGACCTGTCGAACTAATGACCTTTTGAACTAGAAGGTCTTTTCCCATGTCTACCTAGGCCCATGTGACTGACTAATAACTGTCGACCATGATGCTGTAGACCAAATGACCGCATCCCTTTGTAGGGTACAGGGGAGAGTGGGATAAAGCTGTGGTAACACTGGGTACATTATGCAACCAGAAACTCAGCTCCTGATTGGCTGATGGGCGGCCAATTGCGCACTTCAGGGGGAGGAGCGGAGAATGTAAACATTCCCCACTACTCCCGGTCCGCTTGGTGCGCGTAATGTTTTTTATTTTACCTGTCTGAGATGCCTACATGGCACGAAGCAGACCGATCTTCGCCGGAGGAGTCGGTAAGTATAATTTCCGTCCATGGGTACACACACTTGGATTCTACTGGACAAGGGAACAGACCAGAGGTGGACCAATATGTGAGTATAGTATGCTTAATTGTATTTTAAGTTAAAGTTATAATTTACTGATGTCTACTGGTGTCTGTGTGTTTTATTTAACTATTCGCAATGTTGTAGAACTACAAGTAACAGCAGGCCCTTTATTGCCCTGCATGCTGGGACTTGTGGTTCACCGAGTCCCCGCATGTGGTGCACACTCGCTGGGACTTGTAGTTCCACAACAATGCACAATAGTTAAGCCACTCACTAAGCAGCGAGCAACTGTTTAGCGAGTGGTGTAGAATTACCCCCATCATCTGTTCGCATTCAAGGACTATTCAACATCCCCCCCCCCCCCCCCCATCAATGATGCAGCAAAATATGAAGAGTTGCCCCTCTGGCCATCTGAGGTTTATGTTGCTTTTTCATGAAATCCCACTGGGGGAGATTTATCAAAACTTGGAGGGAAATAAAGTGGAGAGAGATCAAGTCCTAACCAATCAGCTTCTGTCATTTTACAGGCTGTGTATGAAAATGACAGCTAGGAGCTGATTGGTTAGGACTTGATGTATCGCCAATGTATCTCTTTCCAAGTTTTGATACATCTCCCCCTTTTGTCATATCTTTTCCCTTCATTGCAAAAAATGGATTTTTGAACTCAAACTGGCTGAAATGACTCCATAGCCTCTGTTTTGGTGCAATTGATCCAGTAATGTGTCCTAGGATTCAGCTCAGATCAGTAAAGCAGCATATTGCGTCCTGCTGCATTACCATATTAGCGCTTCCGTGTAAGCAGGCCCACTATTGGCTGCAGAATCACATGACCTCAGCACCCGCCCCGAATTCGGCTATCTCCAGCCAAGATAAAAGTCAGTCTATTTCTACTTTCAACTCTATTGCAGCAGGGCCTCCCATCGGGATCGATTTTGCAATGGGGTGCTGCAAAACACTGCAATAACGGTGCTGCCCAAGATCTTGGAATGAATCAAAATGTGAATGATCTTAGGGAGAATGAATACAGAACTGATTTAGAGGAGACTTTGGGCATGATTCAAACTCGTAGCGGGTCGAATTCTCACCCCTGGCCGATGGTACGGGTTTGTGCATACACATGCTCGATTCTGCGCATGTGCAACCCCCCCGAGCGAACACCGGGGTATTTGCTCCATAGAGTGCGGAATGGGGCAGGCATGGGCAGTGTTGGATTAATCCTTCGGGGGGCCCGGGGAACTTTAGACAGGGGGGCCCCCTCCCACTTGTTACTGGCCACAAACTGCATGGGAGAATATTTGACTGTCAAAACACAGAGTAAAGGCAGTATAACCTTGGTCAATGGGTAACTGCAGGGGGGGGGGAGTAAATATATATATATATATATACATACATCCCTGAGGACGGGCCGAGTGCCCGAAACATGTTGGATGAATAAATAAGTTTGTTCACGTTTTGCAAATCCGTGAGTGCCGCCTGATTCATTGACCCTATACAAGGACCAGCCAGTCCATGCTGGAAGGCACCGGGTCAGTATCGACTGCATCATCCACCTGGGAGTGCCGGCTTACGCAGCATATATATACATACACACATATACACCACATTAAGGCCCTTATTCTGAATCGGACGGTACGGCCCGCGTGCGGCCGTACCGCCGATGTTTTTAGTCTGCACATGCGCAGAGGTCAATCTGCGCATGTGCAGCCCCATTCGCCGCAGACGTATTTCGTCCGCCGCAAAGGGGGCGTATAGGGGCGTGAGGGGCTTCATACCCTCATTTCCCTATGTATACGCCCCGCGTTTCATGGGCGTTCCCATGCAAACGCGGGGCGTATGCATGCTAATCAGGGTATGACGCCACTGATGGGGGCGGAAAGCTGACGTCGCCGGATGTCAGCTCTCAGCCCCCATACAAGCTATCACACGGACGATTGTCCGTGTGGTCTCAGCTTGCGGGAGCTGCTGTGGCGTGCGGCCCTGCCTTCGATGGTCGACGACCATCGAATGCAGGGGGCAGCTCCCACCATGGTGGAGGCGTACGCCCCACCATTTTTATGCGGATCGCCAGCCGTCCGTGTACGGACGGCCGTGGCGATCCGTCTCGTGGGCGGGGATTGGTTTGTGCGGCCGGAGCACCGTGTGCGGCTCCGGCCGCACCAACCAGAATAAGGGCCTAAAAGCCTGATTGTCCGTCTGTACCTTACTCTGTAGGAGACCTCATAATAGGCTCAGCGCTGCCTCTGAGTAAAAACCCTCCTATGATGAAGCCGCTGCTGCTGCTGTCCTCCATGGGCCTGAGAAGCATGTGGTGTACTCCACCAATCAGAGCTCAGCACAAGTCTCTCAGCCTCTAACCTCCTAGTCTCATGGGACTTAGTCAACTCCCAGTAATGCACTCCACACTTGTGCGGTCAGTGTGCTGCCGCACTACCCCACGCCCATGCACAAAACTTTTAGCTAAAAAATAAATAAAAAAGTGCAGATGCAGGAATGTTGATGCCTGCTTGGGGCGGGCAGCTGACGTCACATGACGTCAGCGCCCCAAATTCAGCCATCTGCAGCCAACATAGAGCCTATGAATAGGAGAAAAATCATTCGATGGTGAGTGACAATCGAATGATTTTTTTTGCCCGTGTGCCCGCATGCGAGTGGATGTGCAAGCATACACATTCAATCACATGCAAATGCGGGGAATCGCTCGGAAGGGGGCGGACTTCCGCCGGGGCGACTTTTACCTGCTTAATGGGGCTCTACTGTGTGATGACACGTGTATAAGGAGCTCTACTCTGTGGTGTAATGAGTGTAAGGAACAACAAGGATAAATTGAGCGCTAGAAGGATAATACAGTTCCAGCTGCTGTCTAGAAGGACTACTCACTCCCAGTGAAAAAAGCAAATAAAAAAAGGGGCCAATAGGAACAGTATTAAACAAGCCAAATAACAAATTACCAATTTACCACTCTAATATAATACAGGGGACAAAATGAATAGGGGTCCCCCGTATTTCTGCAACCAGCACCAGGCTCAAACAGCCAGCAGGCAAATGCCACAGCCGGGGGACACATCGTATACCAGATCCCCCAGCTAAAGCATCAACCTGTGGCTGGTCAGCCAGGCCGGGACCCTGGGGGAGTGGGGATGCCCCATTATAAGGGGTCCTCCCTGGCCCAGGCTGAAACCCGAGGCTGTCCCCAGCCCCCCTGGGCTGTGGGGACCGGGCGGATGCCAGTAAAGTGTAAAAAGAATAGAAGCAAGTATTGGGTCTGTTATGGAACAACAAGATCCAGCAATCCTCCCCCCACATGCAGGGACTTGGAGAACCAAGCATGCAGGGGATCATTGGACCGCTGGTTATTGTAGTTCCACAACAGAACCAATACCTAAATAAAACACACGGTACTTGTTTCCTAGCACGGCCACAACGATTTAGATCGTTGTGGTCGTAAGATAAAAAATCGGATCGATCGCATCGCATGCGATTTGGTCGCATACGATGCGACCGATCCGACCGACCGATTTTTCACCCGATTTTTTTTTTTTTTCACCAGATTTGTTTCAATTGCCCCCCCAAATGTTACTAAGTGGGCTAGACCCCACGATAGACGTCAACCCGAAGCGTGGCGAGCGCAGCGAGCCCGCGAGGGGCGGCGGTGCGCGTCCTCCGACCTTTTCATTCCCCTACTATCCACGTCGGCGTGGAGTTGAGAATATATAGTGTGGCGAGCGCAGCGAGCCACCGAGCCCGAAGCGTGGCGAGCGCAGCGAGCCCCGCGAGGGGACGCGTATAACTTCACAGGTATACGCGTCCCCTCGCGGGGCTCGCTGCGCTCGCCACGCTTCGGGCTCGGTGGCTCGCTGCGCTCGCCACACTATATATTCTCAACTCCACGACGACGTGGATAGTAGGGGAATGAAAAGGTCGGAGGACGCGTAACGCCGCCCCTCGCGGGCTCGCTGCGCTCGCCACGCTTCGGGTTGACGTCTATCGTGGGGTCATGGCGGGCACATAAAAAATGTGAAATGGGTCATATTGGCCCATTTCACCTTTTTTATCATTTTTCCCTATGTGAGATGGACTTAATGAAGTCCATCTAATCTTGTGCCATTATAATGGCACAAGACCGACAAGATCCTCCCGATTTCAATGTTAAAAGATTTTTTAACATTGAAGTCTATGGAAAAATCGGGTGAATCGGTCGGTCGCATCGCGGCCGATTTTAATTGGTCGCGACCGACCGATTGACCCGATTTCTGTCATTCAAAGGGAAAAAATTGTAAAAAATCGGCCACATCGTGAGGATCGTGTCCCTTAATTAAGAGCCACGATCACTCACGACTGTGGCCGTTCTAGGAAACAAGTACCAAACACACTCACTGTAATAAAGTATAACTTTAATACACACCATGCACATACATACTTACCTATAGGGTCCACCGTAAGCCTGTCCTCTTCTCCAGTAGAATCCATAGGGTACCTGTGAAAAGAAATCATACTCAACACCCTTCTTCCGTCCATGCAGGCAATTGACGGGTTAAAAATAAACAAATGCAAAGATTCCCAAATCTAGTGAACAATGAGGAATTCCTCAGCCAATCAGGAGAGGGTTCACTGAGAGCTACGCACCTGATTGGCGTGCATGTTCTGAATTTTGACATGGGAACTGGCAAGTGAAGCTGACCGCAAAGTCAATTGGGGTCAACCACAAACTTGACCTGCTGGCTGTTTGACACCACTGCTGGTTGTCGAAATATGGGGGAGCCGTACTTGGCGAACTGGTTATAGCCGGGAGGGGGGACCACACGCATTTTTTTTAATGAATTTATTTATTTTTCCTATATTTAACACTGCTAGTAAATGAGCCAACCAACGTATTGCCATATACGGCAGAGTTCTATTGATAGTGTACTCATTCATACACTCAAGTGCACATGAGCTTGCCGTTCGTAAAAAAGCAAATCATACGAATTTGGATGATAGTAAATTTGCCGATGCGGTGATATCAGATTTATATGTCACATCAAATGGCTGCGAATCGGCGCTTTCGTAGCCATTCGATCTTACTAAATTTCCCCGAAAATGTTAAAAGTGTATCACACTGTAAGATATTAAAATCTTTTGGGGGATGATGATGATGTATAAACGGTCTCATTTTAAATATAAATATTATTCATATTTTGGAGAAATACGGTCAAAGAAACATTTTGATGCAAGTTTTCCTGTCTGCAGTTCTACAGTATCTACAATAAGGGCTTCTGAATTAATAAAGATTGTTAGTCTTTCTGCAATTTGGTGTTTGGGCCTTATTCTGGTTGTCACGCAAAGCTGTGAAATTTGCACGCAAGAACGGACGCTTTCTCCGCACGCTTGCGAATAGATGTTTAGCATGAACATTCGTTCGCAGCCTTGCGTTCGGGAGACAAAATCATTAGATGGTCTGCGGACCATTAAATGACTTTGCAGGTGCTCGCAGACCTCTCTGGTGTCTTATATCTGCGAGCGCTCTGTGCAGGAAGATGCCCGCCCATGTAAAGCTGGGAATTCTCATGGGCGCAGCGCGTTGTCGCCACCCCCCCGCCCACACTGATAGGTGCAAACTGGTGGCAGTTCATTGCGCCCGCACGCACCAAGGGGCTGCAAATGCTTATAACAGATTATGCGCATGCGCAGTCACACGTCATTGCAGTAGCAGTGTAACTGATCGATGTCTGCTGCAAATACAGCCGTGCGATCAGATCTGAATTGGGCCCTATGTCTCTGTCTCCCCAGTTGCTGCTGTGCAGATTTGACCATGTTACATCCGTTCCTTTGTGACTGCAGTGCAAAAAAAAGGCTGCCCCACTTGTGATTTGCACAAAAGACGCATGCATTGATTATTTTTTTGTGGTCTGAGGGTGCGTCTGGTGTTAATATTTATCGAAGAATTTGTGCTCAGTATAGAGAAAGGGTTTTGTTGCGAAAAAGTGTGCATGAATGGATAGAGAAGTTCCAAGAAGGTTGCACAAGTGTCAGCCATGAAGAAGGAGCCGGGCAAACATCCTTGTCTGAAGGATTATGCTGCAAATCATTTTTTAAAGAGGGAATACAAAAGATTGTTGACAGATAGACAAGTGTATTGAAAATCCCGCGGATTATGTAAAAAAAAAAATTACGTTTTTGTCTTTTCTGCAAATTCTGCAGCCAGAGTGTGGATAATTTTGACTCACCTTCGTATATTGTGTTTTTATGTACTTTCCATATGATCTTAGGGCCTGGCGCTGAGTCACAGGCTATGCCGATATTTGTGCAAATGGTCGATGTTTTTCAACTGCACTTGTCTAAGCGCCTGATTCTGTGTGACTTGCTAAGCAGCGTAACACCCGCCCTCCGCCACGGTTCGAATATCCCCACTGCATTGCAAATGGATGTTTAGCATAAATATCCATTCGCAGGTTCTGGGGGCGAAATAATTTGAATAATTTTTCCTCTGCTCGCAAATACAAGTCAGTCTTGACTGAACTATATTTGCGGCGTTCAGCTGCAAGGAGAGGGCGGGCGTCTGACGACCTGTGACACACCCGGGGGGGGGGGGTGCTGTGCCCACCTCCCCACAGCACCCCCCCCCCCCCCCGCCACCCAGGTATTACTGTAGCATAAAGTCACAGGGACTAAATCGTTCGCAGCTGCGATTCTGAATCAGCCACTTAGAGGGGCTCACACAGTCCAAGGTCCGAAGCAGCGCAGTACAGAGAACGCACTCTCCTCTAGCAGGCATAACAAACAATAAAGCCCTCAATATATAAACAAACTCTTAATTTCATGCACACATGCAGGAATTACACTGCCGGCTAGTATTTCATCCAATATCAGCTGTACGTGGCGCTGAGTCTCCTTGTGACACATTCCACCAATTCCTGTGTCTCTGGCTACTCTGTACATAAGACCACAAGAATGAAACCAGAGATGCTCATGTCTGACAGTAACACCGACCTAGGAGGACGGTTTGCCAAACAGCCTTGTAAGAGAAAGTTATGCTCACTCCTTACATTGCTGCTGGCGGGATCTATCTTTGCTGTGTGAGGTGTTTTCTGCAGGCGCCGGAATACTTCTTCTCCCCATTCCTAGGTGGTGGAGATGTGTAACCGCCACGACCTTGGGTAGGGTGATGTGATTACTGATAGCAGCTCATATGCTGCGGATTACCCAGATGGCGTCACAGGCTACTGTGGGTTGTTATAATGATGGATGTAGAGACTAATAATTATTGATGGGTTAATATGTTACACAGAGCTGTGCAGCTCAACAAATAAAGAACTTTGATTCAGCATCAGTTGCGGTTCTCTGAAAAATGCTAAACTGCCACTGCCCTCTCTAACAGACCGGGCAACCGCATCGCAGAAATGCGAGAACTTTGCAGAAAGCAGGCGCATAAGTCGTTGTCCCCTGCCGTCACTCAGAAGGCATGGGGCAAACGCAGGATTTTCAGAAGGGGGTTTCCAGAGGGGCGGAGCAAAGTATGGAGATGGACACTTAGGTGACCCAGTATATGCTTTGATGTCCCCCGGTGGTAGGGGGTATTATATCAACCGCTCAGCATGTAGGGCCTGGATCAGTAATCTCCACTAATTACCCCTTTACTGCACAGATGGTGGGAGATGAGGTGGGAGAGGGGGCATTGGGCTGAATGAAGGGGCCCTGATACATAACTTCCAGGGTGGTAGAGGATGTTTAATATGCAGAGGAGGGGTGTATAGTGGAGCGGGCTTATTATTCATAATTTTCTGGTGGGAGGACAACTTGCTTGACTGCAGATATCTCCAGTTCCCGGAAATAGATTTCTTAGATTTTAATGTAATTAAAAACTAGAGAATCCCACCTACCAAATGGTATTGGGGACTAGGGGATGAGAGTTCAGGAGGCAGAGCAATCTGCCAATAAGTATATAAAACTACATACCAGGTGTGTGGAGCTGGAGCAGTAACCAGCTGCTGGAAGGCTGATATCTCTGGTTCTGGGAACAGTACAGACAAGCTACTAGTGTCCACCAATGGGGGAGAGTCCCAGCTTTTGGAATATACCCTCAGAAAATCTCCAAGTCAGAGACAACCTGAAATATCTGACTGGGAATAGCAATTAACAGGCTTGGATGGGGACCACTGTTTTGAAGTCAGATATCTCTGGTTTCCAAGGTCCGATTTTAAAAATTCTTGTACTCATGGAAAGAGGGGACCCTCAGCTTTCAGCCTAGGGCCCTTAGACTCCTGGGGGGGTTTCTGGGTACTCGGAACCCCCCCTGCGTGCACTACTGAAGGCGGTCGCAATTTGAAGTCTTGCCCATGTGCGCTGTAATGTGGGCACATGCGCAGGTTTGATATAATCGCCGGTTTGCGATTTGAGCAAATCTAAGAAAATGGCAGAATTAGGCCCAGTGTTCAGATCAAAATAGACACGCTGCTTCAGAGTTGGACACAGATGTAACCTGTGTCTTTGGCCCATTTGGTTGCCCGTCTGTGCCATCACAGTTTACTTTTGTGCAAATTAATATGCAGATCACGTCTTGCAATGTCACTCGCGGATCCCTGTCAGCTGCAGCATGCATTGGGAGGGGGGGGGGGGGGCAGAGCAGAGCAGCACTGACAGTGAGGACTCCACCTCCCAACTTTGTAGACAGGCAAAGAGGGACTCCTGCGCGCGCCCGAAATTAGGGGGTGTGGCTTAGCCATGAGGGGGCATGGTCTGTAAACCACTTTGCTCCGCGAGGCCATGCCCCCCGTTTTTGCCGCTGAGGGGGCCTGACCAGCGGGTATGCAAGCTGCTGGTCAGCCCCCCACACTGTAGGTGTAGGGAAGCCAATCCCGGGGCATTTTTTCAATCCCGGGATTCGGGATTGAAAAATGCTCAATCCCGGGATTCCCGGGATCCCGGGATTGACTTTCCTAATAAAAAAAACCACCCTGGCCACCCGCATTTGCTTACTTTTGTGGCCGGGTTGCTGGGTGGGTGGGCAGTTTCATACTGCCAAGACCCCGGTTGTTGTTTGCTGGCTAGGTGGGCGGGCTGGAGTGCGCCTTCGTAGTCCGGGAGCCATGGGGGAGCGGGACTGCGGACTCTGCAGTGTCGCTTGCTGTGGGCGGGCGTGATCTCAGCCTTCCTGCGCAGCGTGACCTCTGATGTCACGCTGAGAGGTCACGCTGCGCAGTGCTCTCCGGGTATGGGAGAAGCCGGGCAGAGTCTGAGCGTGTGCTCAGACGCTGCCCGGCATTAGACTGCGCATGCGCAGTCTAATCCCGAAATCCCGGGATTGGAATCTCCAATCCCGGGATTGAAATCCCGGTGTTTTGGGCGCCAAATCCCGGGATCCCGCCGTTCCCGATCCCGGGATTGGCCACCCTATGTAGGTGTGTGCTGCTGCTGCTGAGGGGGGGGGGAGACAATAACAACTCCCCTTGACTTTAGAGTGTTTTCTCACCCCCCTTTAAACATTTTGTGGGGGTGGCCTAATCACGGGAGGTGGTCACGCCTCCTGTGATTAGGCCACGCCCCAAAATTTTCCTGGGGCCCGTCATACCTCTCGGCTGCCCTGCTCGTATAATCAGAAGGATAAGAACCATTTGGCATATCTAGTCTGCTATTAAGTTCAACCAGTTGGAGGCAGAGGAAGTAGGAATGGCATAATCTAATTCCACAATGGGATAATGCTTTTTTTTTATGGTATAGGATGATATATTTTTTTAAATCTTTCGATAGTTTAGTCTATGAATGGTTCAGTGCACAAAGCAATAGCTGGTTTGGGCATGACTGAAGGGGCACTGGCTCTCGGTCATTGTTGCTATATTTGGTGTATGACATCACTAAAGAAAAAACTTTATTACTGTATTCAAATTATATGGATGTATATGGAGTTAGGAGCTGATTGGCTGGTACTTTATCCATATTTGCCTAATTTGATTTTCACTTCTCCGGGAGAAGCCCGGAGAGGCAACACGTCAGGGAGGCGGGTGCTAGGCTGACATCACTTGGCCCTGCCCCATGCCATAAAACTCCCTGATTCACGGGCTGCAGAGAGGGTGCGGGGCTTAAATGCTGCATAATGCCGCTATCGCGTCATATTAGCCCCGCCACCTCTCCACGGACCTGCTATTTGCGGTACTTGAACCAACGGGCAAGGTGGAAGCAGGAGACTTGCAATCCTTCCCAGGGGGCCGGGAGGTGGACCCGATTTTCAGGAGCCTCCCGGCCATTCTGGGAGGGTAGGCAAGCTTGACTTTATCTCCATCCACTTTGTGAATCCCCAAGGCTTAGTACATACTGTATGCTCCGATGGGAATAATGGGGAAATAACAACAATAAGCAAGTTAGAAAATTGAAGCAGGCCTCGACCAATTGTGATTCTCCAGCTGTTGTGGAAACAGAGGTCCCAGCAAGTCCTGCCTGTCAGAGCATTTTGAGACTTGTGCTTCAAGCACATTAAGATGGTGCCTTCCGTCGGTACACGGGGTGACATAACATATAACGGTAGTTAATAGACTGAAACAGTTAACACAAATCTCCACTCTTTCTTGACAAATGTTTTCGTTTATGTCATGGAACAACACTGCCACCTAGAGGAGATATTTATATGTACAATAACCTGTACTAATGGAAACACATTTATTTATTAACAGTTTCTTACTGTATACAAAGCTATAGGATGAGGATGATATTTATACCTTCATTCAACTATTATTATTATTATTATTATTATTATTATTATTATTATTATTATACATTCTTCTAGCACCATCGTGGTAAATAAATATAGTAATAAAACAAGACTGGCCATTGACAAACAGTCAAAGAGATAATAGGTATCTGATCTCAGGTTCCTAATCTATAGATAGTATAGCATATTGTTTGTTTAAATAAATAAACATATACATACATACATACATACATAACTAGATAAATGCAAACATACATACATACATACATTCAGGGGCGCAACTATAGCACCGCAGCCCCCGCCACCGCGGGGGGGCGCTGTGCATGTGGGGGCGCCGGGGGCTGCGGTGCTATAGTTACCCCCCCCCCCCAATCCCCCGCAGACTTACGTAGCTCGCTGGTCCCGGCGGCTCCGTTCTTCTGATGAGGACCACCACAAAATGGCCGCCCCCATATAGCACACAGTTCTCTGAAACTGTCTGCTGTATGGGGGCGGCCATTTTGTGGTGGTCCTCAGCAGAAGAACGGAGCCACCGGGACCAGCGCAGCGCGATAGGTAAGACTGCGGGGGAGGGGGTTAGCATAGGCGACGGGGGGGGGTGCTTGACGGGGCGGCGGCGGCGGGGGGTGGGTATGGGCGCCCCCCCCCCTAACGGCGGGGGGGCGCCCAAAACGTAGCTACGCAACTGCATACATACATACATACATACATACACACACACACACACACATATATATATATATAGGTACTTATGTAGTAACTGGGCTGCCGATTTTTTGATTGTATGCCTTAAGTTAAGGCATACAATCAGATGCGATGCGATGCGATATCGCATCGCATCGCATCGCATCGCATCCGATATCGGATGCGATGACCCGATTTTTCCATAGGAATCAATGTTAAAATGATTCCTATGGAAAAATGGGTCCTTTTCATACCCCTACTATCCAAGTGGGCATGGAGTTGGATATAAACCTGTGGCGAGCGTAGCGAGCCACCGAGCCCGAAGCGTGGCGAGCGAAGCGAGCCCCGCGAGGGGACGGTATTCGTCCCCTCGCGGGGCTCGCTTCGCTCGCCACGCTTCGGGCTCGGTGGCTCGCTACGCTCGCCACAGGTTTATATCCAACTCCATGCCCACTTGGATAGTAGGGGTATGAAAAGGACCCATTTTTCCCATTGAATTCCATGTTAAAATGGACTCAGTCCATTTTAACATTGATTCCTATGGAAAAATCGGGTCATCGCATCGCATCGCATCGAATCGCATGGTCGCATGCGATGCGATGCGATCTCCCGATCCGACCCGATTTAGAAATCGGCAGCCCAGTTACTACATAAGTACCTATATATATATATATATATATATATATACTGTATATATACATAAATAACTAGACAAATGCAAACATACATACATACATACATACATACATAAAAAACATACATCACTTCATAAATAAATATAAACATACATACATGCATACAGTACATACATAACTAAATAAAACCATACCTGCATACATACATACATACATACATACATACATACAGTACATACATACATAAATAACTAAATAAATAAAACCATACATACATACATACATACATACATACATACATAAATACATTCATAAATATATAACTCAACCAAATCTAAAGACCCATACACACTGGGCAATTTCAGGGGTATTTCTAAGCAATCTGACTAGAACGCCTGTGCGCGCCGCTATTGCCTGACGAGATCTTGTCTGCATGCAGCCAAAATCTAGTCAGATCGCCAGTGTTCCCACAGGAGAACACTGGTCTGCACAGATCGCTAAGCACCATACTTAACTATTTTTGAAAACTAGTTTCAGGGAGATTATAGTTGGTAGCTGAATTTTGCACAGCGCCCCATTGAGGGGGCGTGTCATGCTAGACCCAAAGGGTGTGGCTAGTTCCATATATGGAGAGATTGTGAAAAGAGATTGCGCCCGTGGCACCTAGAAGCGCGGGGGTGTACTGCTACATGTGAGAGGAATCTTTAAAATGACTTATATTCAAATGTAGGTGAGCTCCAAAGCAGTTAGTAAGAGCTACTATACTTGGTAAAGTGCTGGGAAATGGCGCTGATGATACAATTTAAATGTATCTATCTCTCATTCCTTTTTCCCAAAAAATGTAACCGTGTATGTGGGCTAGGTGACATGAGGGAGATTGCTAGACTAATGAGGGAGAGAGGTAGATTGCTGCTATGTCAGAGAGTCTCCTGCAGAATGCGGGGGGGAGGTAACTATGGTGTAACAGTGTAATGTGGGCTAGGTGACATGATGGAGATTGCTAGACTAATGAGGGAGAGAGGTAGATTGCTGCTATGTCAGAGAGTCTCCTGCAGAATGCAGGTGGGGAGGTAACTATGCTAAGCACACATTGCTCAGCATGTGTGTATGGACCTTAACTCTCTCTGCACACTTTACATCTGCCCCACCTGCAGTGCAGGCTGCAGCATGGTTTTGCCCAGTTGTGTACGTTTTGACAAAGCTGAATTCGGCCTATTGGACAAATGCCGCAATATCACAATTGTTTATGAAAAATATATTTTTTAAACAAGTTTCCTAGGCTATCACAGTGACACGAAAACCGAAGTCTCCTACAGTCTACAGTCTGGTCATATCGTCCTTTTGCTCATATTTCAATGTTCATGTTGTCAGTTATGTCAATGCTGACAAAATAATTTGTTTTGGAACATTGAGATCTGTACATGGCTGTAGTCAGACTAAAATATTTTTCCATGGTCTGGAATATGTATAAACCGGTTGAGAATATTTTTCTCCAAAACAGACACTTATAAGAGATAAGGAGAATCGTGAAGGTGGAACAAGGAGTTGAGACCTTCTCAACCATGGGTCAGGGAACTTTTTACCTTTTAGGGAAAAGTGGCTCGAAAAGTGGCTATTTTACCCCAAAATATATTTAGATACGCCGACGTTACCCCCTTGATTTGAAAGGAAGGAAATCATATCATTGTAATAAACACTGTACCCCCCAAAAATTGATGATATATCCTGCCAGTACATATGGGTAGAAAAGTTTGGACTTTTTTTCCCCCAAGTGACTTTCTTGCTGGAGCAAAGAAAAAAAAATATTACCCTAGCATACAGATGGGATGAATCGTACGCTGGTGGTTTGGCTGCCATGCTGTGTTACCATGCTGTCACTTCAAACTCATAAAAGGATCACAGAGCTACAGCTGCGAAAACAGTACAAGACACAGCCGTGACGTTAATGTGGGACCTGATAGATTAACCATTAAAACCTCAAAGTAAACAGAATATTTTGCTGAGAAGATTAGAAGGGATTCATTGTGGAGAATGGGGACGCTGCACATTGGTTCCCTTTATTACACCAGTAGGAAGACTGGGGCAGTACGGACGGTGTAATGGTGAGCATTACTGCCTCACAGCGCTGAGGTCATGGGTTCAGTTCCCATTATGGTCTTAACTGTGTAGAGTTTGTATATTCTCCTTGTGGTGAAGTGGGTTTCCTCTGGGTGCTCCCACAATCGATAAATATGCTGGTAGGATAGTTATATTAATTGTATGTATATAAAATTTATTTTTACCTACATGCTCATTGCCATGGGTTTTATGCTCATTGCCAGCAGTTTCTTGCTCATTACCATGAAGTTACATGCTCGTTGCCAGGGGGATTCATGCTTGTTGCCACGGGTGTCATACTCGTTGCCATGGGTTTAGTGCTACAGCCAGTGCTACCACTTCCGGGTATCACTATATCCGCTGCACTCTCCTGACAGACAGCAAAGGTCGAGTAGAACTTTCAGCATCTGTCTCCTTTGAAGTGGTGGCTATTTTTGACCATGTGCCCCTACAGTGCCGGCTCCCCCCAGCCACCCCTAGGACTGCGGTGGCAATGTTATGCTACTGTGTGAATGTAGGTGTGTATACACGTGGTAGGCAATATAGATTGTAAGATCCACTGGGGCAGGGACTGATGTGAGTGTTCAAATATTTTCTGTACAGCGCTGCGGAATATGTGTGCGCTATATAAATGATTGGTAATAAATAATAAACAAATAAGACAATCTTTGTGCTCTCCGATACTGGCTGTATGGCCCAGTACCCAATAACTGCTGGTCTTATTGCACCAAGAGCCCTTATATTTCTGCCATTCATATTAAACCTTTTGTCTGCCACTGTAATATATATATATATATATATATATATATATATATATATATATATATGCGGAGGGATGCCGGCACTCCAATCCTCTTAGTAGTAGGTACCTGGTGCCTTCACAATGCGAGCAGCAACGCTGAACGCTGGATACAGTCGGGGGTGTAGTGCGGCACTCAGGACGGTGTTAAGAAAGAAAACAGGAGCCAAACTTGACGTTGACGTTTCTGTTATGTTAGCTGTTTTGATAAAAGCCGCAAGGCTGAAACGTCAACGTCAAGTTTGGCTCCTGTTTTCTTTCTTAACACCGTCCTGAGTGCCGCACTACACCCCCGACTATATATATATATATATATATATATATATATATATATATATATAAATATATATAGCATTCTAGTAGTCCCTTTCGTACCACCAAAACCCACACCCTCTATATTTACCCCTTTCACATTGCATCTTCAGCCCGGCAATTTGACCCCGGTTATAAGAACGTTTAAGCCCGGGTTGCCCTCTGTATACTGGGCAACCTGGGTTTAATGTCAGAACTGGGAACGCAATATCTCACACATGCACAAACACAGAGGCAATCACAAGGTAGCAGACTAGCTTTCGAAGCATTTGCTTCAAGCGGGCTTACTAGGGTAACTATACAACATATGTGGTAAATTGAGAACGGACACTAATATAAATCTGTCACATAGTACAAATACACATATGCACACAGGAGAATTGTGGAGAGTGGTAAAAAAAAAATCAGCTCCTACCAGTGATTTCTCAAACCCAGCCTATTAGAAGCTGATTGGCTAGTGGTTTATCACTCTCCATTTTATCAGTTTTTGAAGTTTGATACACCTGGCTGGAAATGTTCACATATGTGCGATTAATCTTAGGTACAGTATATTCAGAGCACTTCGCAAATGCTTTGCCTGGGCAGGTCTCCATGTAACTACTGGCTTCATTAGTTATCTATTACCAATTGCTAGGTGTGAGGTTAATGAGAAGCACATGCAGTGATTTGAACAAGAGATACATTCATTGGTCAGTATTCTGATCTTTTAAAATAAAGGTTTCCTATTCGTTTTTTTGGGTGTCCAAAAATCTGTGTTTTTATTATTTGAATGGTCTTTTTTTATTTAAAAAGATGCAGTACATAAATATATTTAAAATAAAAAAAAAATTCATGACGTCAGCAGGCGGGCGGGGACCCGCTCATTAGATATTCACTGCACTTGGTCCCGCTCATTACATATGCACGAGCGGGACCAGCACAGCTTCTGTGCCTGTCTCCCTGCCAGCCCTCCTCCTCCTTGATAATAGTTGCAAGGACCCCCTGCCTGCTGGTGGGTGGCATGCAGCGGGGTCTGGCAGCGCAGGGTCGGGTAGCGCTGGTGGGCAGGGGTTCCTGCAGCTTATGTGAAGTTAGCGGTTGGGTCCCTGCGGCGGGTGGAAACTAGTAGTTCACCTCCAACGTAAGGACCCCGCCGCTGATCTGACATACAATGCAGGGACCCCCTGCCCGCCAGTGCTGCCAACCTGACCCTGGGCTGCCAGACCCCGCTGTATGCCACCCAGCAACAGGCAGGGGGTCCCTGCAGCCCTTATGTGAGGTCAGCGGCACCAATATGTAATGTAATCTGCAGCGCAGCCCTCCTGCCTGCCTGCCTGCCTGCCGCCGCCGCCGTGTTGCCATTCTTGGTGACTTTCGCCGTCAGGGTCAGCGAGCCCCTGAGGTGTTCAATAGAGTGCACGGCGGGGCAGACAGTAAATCAAAATGCCAGCGAAGCCCGGTGAGCGCAGACGATAGGGTTGCAGTATCACAAATGTGAATATGGTGTTGGCTAGAGGTCTTCGCAGATTTGCGATCGCAATCAGTGTGCATTCATTCGTAATTGCAATCCATGCTGAACAAGGCCTAAGGTTCTAGGTCGGACCCCCCCTTTGCACCCAGAACAGCATGATTTTTCCATGGAATGTTGGACAAGGTAGTGGAAACATTCACACTTTGCTACCTCTCTTCAAAACCTCAAAGGACTCTCATCCCACTTCTTCACCAAACCCAGCCGAATTTCATCCTAACCTGTTCCATGCTCACTGTCTACCCCATCTGTGTCACCCCTGTCTGTCTGCCCCTCCGCTTTAGAATGTAAGCTCTCATGAGCAGGGCCCTCTTCACTTTTTCTTCTCTTACTTATCCGTTCGAGTGCAAACATCTCTGTGAGAGATGTTCAAAATATCCACTAAAAATGCCAGTGTCGCTCACATTTGTTATATAAATTCAAATAAAAAGTGTGTAAAAAAAGATGATGGGGGAAATTTAATAGGATGAGAGATTCAGAAAGTGACAGATTTGGTAAGAAATCTCCAGTTTTTTTAAAGCGGCAATCATTTACACTGCAAAACCAGTTTTATTTCAAAGTGTAAATGATTGCCGCTTTACCAAATCTCTCACTTTCTGATCTCTCATCCTATTAAATTTCACCTAAATTTCTTATATAAGGTAACATTACAGGCAATGTTCCCTCTAATTTTACGAAGGCTGTGTGCGGCTAAAGATTTTGGCTGTGCAACTTTGGAATGAAATTAAAATTTTTGTGCGTCACTTATATATAACTGGAAAATGACATTCAGCATTTGTTTTAACTTTACTTCAAATTGATATTAAACATTTAAAAATTCAAAATACAGTACACAATGTAGTTAATGGGTGAAACACACATTACTTGAGTCCACAACTGCAAAAAGGGACCACTTCTGCTTTGTGCGCTCAGTTGTAATGTCTGTGCGCATGCTCCTCAAGGTGTGTGCGCGCGCACGTGCGCACAGCTTAGAGAGAACACTGATTACAGGTCAATATGATGAATAAAAACATTTTCTTGGCAATTTTCACACTCGTTTTGACAAATTCACATCGTACTGAAAGGGTTAAGCCATTCTTCTGATGTAGCTATGTTTATGGACCCTGTACTTGTCTACTGTAATGGTTTTTGGTTTTGCTTACTCATTTTTCTACTGTAATTGGGCACTGCGGATCCCTTGTGGTGCCAAATAAATAAAGGACACTGTGTTGAAATGCGTTGGTGGAAAAAAAATTCGGACTATATTTGGAGCCGCCACCACTGTCACAGTGCACCCACTAATACCGGTCGGAAAGAGCAAAGATACCTAGATATGAGGATTTTCCACGTATACAAGTAAGCTTTGATGTAATCTGTGTATTTAAAGATACCTTTATGTGTTTAACCAACACTGTCCCAAAGTAAGCTTTAAGTAAGCCTTCTTTTCATTTCATGTATGAAATAACCAACATTCGTCGATAAGCATTTGTCAAGTTTTTGGACTTTGAAACTTCACGTATGTACCATATATATAATGTGTTTATACGCATAGTCGGCGCAACAGAGGTGGTTTTACTTTGTTTAATTCTGTGTACTTAATTGGTGTGTGCGGTGACACATCTTGTATTCCCACCACAGGTGCTGCCCACGGCCAGGGCTGGCAACAGAAATCTTGGGGCCCAGTACACTGATATATATTCGAGATGCCCAATACCCCGCCCCTTTTAGTACACTGCATATTGAACATGTTTTTTTATTGTTAATAAATAAACAAAATTAATATTCACTAATACTGGAGGGGGGTTCCAGGCAAGTACCCTTACAGGAATCCAGGCGGGTGCCTTTATAAACCATTGCTAGGCACTGCACTGCCGCAGACATGCTTACAGCCCCTGAGCCCCTCAGAACCTTGGGGCCCCTCAGAAGCTTGGGGCCCAGTACAGGTGTCCCCTTTGACCCCCCCTGTCGCCTGCCCTGCCCACGGCGCAGTGTTCTCTGTTCTTTTTTGTAAAGGATAATAATAATATGAAGTATATGGGGTTCATGGTGACATGGCAGCATTAAACAGTTCCTGCATATTTGATGGCCACACATTCACCCTATAAATCTCTGGCTGTGGTAACAAAGAGACATTCTGCACATGAGCAACAATTCCCAGGAAGGGTGTGACATTTTAACAATGATCTATTGATATTAATGGGTGCCAAAAAAAAACCTTTCCCCATGCCATTGCACCGCTAGCACCATCCGGAACTGTTGAAGACAGGGTGGATCCATACATTCATGGTGTTGTATGCTAAATTCTGACCTAAGGAAGAGAAAGACATCAGATCAGGTATCACTGCTCAACCGTCCATTGGTGGTGAGCCTGTGCCCGTTTCCTGCATGTCACTGTTGTAACGCACGTCATTTTCCTATTGGCTTATTAATCCGTCATTCTTTTCTTATATTTCTTATTATCAAGGGATGTTCACAGGGGCAGATTGGCAATAGATATCACAGGGCAGTTTCCTGGTGGGCTGATGATTCTGCTGGGCCATCTGTGGCTGGGAGAGAATGACAGGCTGGTGGTGTGGGTGTATTAGGAGCAGTGATGCAAACAGAATTTTTGGTACTTGTTTCCTAGCACGGCCACAAAGATCTTGATCGTGGGCATCGTGAGGAAAAATCGGGGGCATCGCGGCCATCGCATGCACTAAAAAATCGGGTGCGATGGTCCCGACGCGATGCCCGCGATTTCCCCATAGGGAACAATGTTAAATACCTCAATTTACCCGCGATGCCCCCGATTTCCCATAGGAATCAATGTTAAATGGCTCAATTTACCCAAATCACCATAGGGAACAATGGGAAATGGGCCAGAAAACCCAAAAAACACCACTGAACACTGAAATGTCCCCCCAAAAGTAGTTGACGCCCCCCCACGATCAACGCGAACCCGAAGCGTGGCGAGCACAGCGGTACGCGTCCTCCGACCTTTTCATACCCCCACTATCCACGTCGGCGTGGAGTTGAGAATAGAATAGTGTGGCGAGCGCAGCGAGCCACCGAGCCCGAAGCGTGGCGAGCGCAGCAGATACCTGTGAAGCCCGCGAAGGGACGCGTTTACCTGTGAAGGTATCCGCTGCGCTCGCCACGCTTCGGGCTCGGTGGCTCGCTGCGCTCGCCACACTATTCTATTCTCAACTCCACGCCGTCGTGGATAGTGGGGGTATGAAAAGGTCGGAGGACGCGTACCGCCGCCCCTCGCGGGCTCGCTGCGCTCGCCACGCTTCGGGTTCGCGTTGATCGTGGGGTGGCGTCAACTACTTTTGGGGGGACATTTCACTGTTAAGGGGTGTTTTTGGGGTTTTCTGGCCCATTTACCATTGTTCCCTATGATGATTTGGGTAAATTGAGCCATTTAACATTGATTCCTATGGGAAATCGGGGGCATCGCGGCTAAATTGAGGCATTTAACATTGTTCCCTATGGGGAAATCGGGGGCATCGCGTCTGGACCATTTAAGCTTTTTTTAGCCGCATACGACGCGACCGACGCGACCGACGCGATATTGACTTTTTTTCAATGGATTTCAATGGGAAAATCGGGGGCATCGCGTCGGTCGCGTCGCAGACCACTAAAAATTACACCCAAAGACCCGCGATTGTGGCCGTGCTAGGTAACAAGTACCGAATTTTTTTCTTAGCGGTACTGATAATGCACACCCCTTTTGCCATATGACTACGCACCTCTCACGTGTTATGAGGGGATGTGGTCATAGAACAATTGGGGTGTGACCACATTATGCCACAAAATGTAATGTCCATTACACATAATGCTCCTGTAGTGCTGCTTACACACATAGTACCCCCTGAAGTACCGTTTACACACACACACACAAAATGCCTCCTACAGGTGCCGCTTATACACATAATGCCCCCACTAAAGCCACTTACACATAATGCCCCTAGTAGGACTTACCACCCTACATGCTTGTTTCCAGGGGGCTTATTTCTCATTGCTATGGTTACATGCTCCTTGCCAGGTGGTTTCCTGCTCAATGCCTGTGGTTACATGCTCGATTTGATGGTGTAAGTGCACATAGCGCTGTGTACACTGCGGGTAGCACTGGGCACGATGGGTGTACCGTGCTTCCTTGACAGACGCTAGAGATCCAGTAGGACCTCTAGCATCTGTCTCCTCCAAGGTGGCAGACATTTTTACCAGTGGCGCCGGCCCTTGGTCCGTCACTGCCTCTTGGCGCCTGTACTCTGGCTCCCCCGGAGCTACTGGGGTACCAGAAATATACTTCTTAAAGATATGCGGTGGCAGGCTGGTGGGTGTATTAGGAGGCAGAAGGTGGCAGGCTGGTGGGTTGGGTGTATTAGGATGCAGAGGGTGTCCTCAGCCTCTCAAGAATGGTGAAGATGCAAAGTGACAGTGACTTGTAAAAAATCAGCTAATGAAAACCGATGAGTCTGGACTAAGCTGAAATTCATAACACGAACATCTGCCCCGCTCACTGTGCAGATTCTCCGGAGTTACATAGTACACACCGGGCAAAAGCGGACTGTTGGGCAACTGAAGATGGGGTAGAAGACGTCAATGAGTTGGATAAAACTTTATTGGAGTTGGAGACCGAGTTCTCTTTGAACAGAAAGAGATAAAACAAAAGTTATCACTTAAACTACAAAGAATTAGTAAATCCCCACAGAGACCAAGTGTTGCGTGAAGTCATCTGAAGCTGAGCTGTAGAAACACATACAATGTAGATCATCCCAGACTTAGTGGTCGGAAAGCTCTGGTGATGACAAGGGGGCTGTTCTCACCTCTCTCAGCAGAACCCCCTGGTCGCAGTGGAAACAGTCTGTGTGTACAGAAGTATTTGCAAATGTGTTTTTTTTTTAATTATTATTATTTTTTTGCTGGTGGGTCGGTGGTTCACCAGCGTGATGGAAAAGTTCTCGGAAGTGCAGTATAGATGTGCCAAACATTTGGTAATGAAGATCAAAACTGATTTTGGTGTGATTTTCTGCTAAACTGCCAATAACTGGGGAAAAAAGAAAGAAATATTACTAATAGCCATTTAGAAGTTTGGGAATGAATTCACTTTGAGATGGCCACAAAAACAAATAACTTTTCTTGGTAGCTAAGTATGCGTAAAACATTTCTAAATTGTTTTGCCTATAAATTACGACTACGGGAAGGTCTGCTGTACGAAACAAAAACACTATAATTTGTTGTACGGCTACGGATCTATGGCTATGGGTCATAGGGTCATCAACACTATGAAGGTGGACACATGGAATAAGTCTAGATGGCTTAGATCGAAAGAGTCAGAAGGTCGATAGAAGCATTAGGCCGACAATGGCAGTTTTTCACGCTTTTTTGTCCCTAATTTCGACGTAAGTCAACATGGACACCGTATCAGTGTACCGCTGCACTCGCCATGCTTCGGGCCCTATTATATTTTCCCTCCACACCCTAGTGGATGGTAGGGTATGAAATACCGCCTGTTTTGGGGAAAAAAATGTGAAAAACTCATGTTGACATTTTGACTGTCAGTCTTCCCATTGTCGACTTAATGCTTGTGTCGACCTTAGCCCTGTCAACCTATTTCAGGTGTCAATCTCTCTCCACGACAGTAAATAGACCCCATAGTTTCAGCTTTATTCACTACCTTATATCAGATTTAATGCAGGAGGTAGTCAAAAGATCGACAGTAACAATGTTGACAGTTATGGTATCAATACAGTTAAAATGTCGGCAGGCAAATCTGACATTAGGGTTAGGCTGCTGGGTTGGGGTAGGGTGTTAAGGATAGTGGAGGCTTGGGTTAGGCTAAGGGGGAGGTTAGGGTTCGGCAGCAGGTGGAGGGATTAGGGTTAGGCTTTATGGGGGAGGGATAGGGCATTGGGATGGCCATCGGTGCTATCGCCTTCGAGGATTACCATCGATGGCAATAGTTCAGTCATCGATGGCAGCATAATATCTAATGAATGACCATCAATGTTATTGACTATCGATGGTCATCTTTTTCCTTTATTTTGACTTTAATCAGAACCTAGGGGCGGGGCTTTACGGAGTGATGGGGGCAGAGCTCTGCTCTGTGTCTCTACAAGTTTTGGGAGGGAAAAAAAAATCAAACTGGTTATGCTGTGCCATCGATGGAGGAGAACCATCTGGTTCTCCCCATCAATGGCAAAACTATTCTACATCGGTCTAAAACCATCAATGATTGAATCATCGATGGACGATGGCCATCCATAATAGGGTCTGGCTAATGGTGGAGGTTGGAGTTAGGCACTAGAGGGAAGGTTTGGCTTGGGCTGCGTGGGGGGAGAATGGGGAGATTAGGAATACATCCTAGGGGGAGGATTAGGCTACAGGCCAAAATTATGGTTAGGCACAAGAGGGAGAGTTAGGCTGTGTGGGGGGGATTAGGCGAGTGAGGGATAGGGGTGAAATACTCACTGGAACGCTGGAGGATCAGAGGACTGCTAGGACCTGGAAGCCACCACTGGAGCACCAGGAGCCATCCGGAGCAGGTAAATCACCACTGGGAAACCAGGGATTATTTCATCACTGTCTACATAATGAATGTCGATATGGTCAACTTTGACATTCTGACTGTCTGCCTTTTATACCCAACTCTTCAATGCAGTATTTGGAGAATGAAATGTTGTGTAACCCCGATTTAGAAGTTCAATCATGGAAGCAATTTTCCAAGGCCTGATTGACCTGTATTACCGTAGTTCCCCATAGTTTAATAACAGATGCTGTAATAATCTTTTGTTTCATTAACATGTATGAAGACAAGTATAGCATTCACGTTATTAATCTAGTTATAACATATAGAAGTGGGACCATTTTAAAACTGGCATTTGTTATGGAACCATAACAATGGGGACCATCATATTATTTCCTAGGACTAGGACATTGATAGGAAAGGCCCTGTGGTTCCTTCTGTCTCAGCACCCATGGGGTTGGATAGGGACTAAAGACCCCTGAGGGAAGATCCAATTTGTGAGGTCTTGGCTTTTCTCATGGAACTCTATGGAGTGCACCAAAATATAAATATTGGCTTCCTACCTATGGTGTCAAGAGTTCAAGGTTTGTTGGACCCTCAAGAAACCAACTGGCCCCTTGTCTGGAAGAGGATAGTCTTTGGGGATTCAACTGAGAGTGGATACATTTTAAAAACCCTAATACACTGGGTTTTTGCCGCAGGGTTTTGCTATACAATTAAGACAGAAAATTAGACTTTTTTCACATAGAGCAAGTCTGATTTTGCTCAGGCACCCCCAATAATCTAACATTGTCACGCCCATGAAATGCTGTATGCCCACCCTGGACTGCCCCCCTGCCTGTTGATGTTGATGCCCCAGCGAATGAAAAATTTCCCGAAGCAAACCCACACATCAGAGATAGGACCGAATTTGGACCTGTATGAACAGATCCAAGAAAGGCCCTTAATGGCTGATAAGTCTGCATGCAAAGAATGTATCTGGTACGCCCACATACTGGGGCAGATGTATTAAGCTTTAACAAGAGATAAATGCAAGGGTGATAAGGAGAGATAAATGCCCAGCCAATCACCTGCTGACTGCCATGTTACAGGCTGTGTTTGAAAAAAGTCAGTAAGGAGCTGATTGGCTGGACGTTTATCTCTCCTTATCACCCTTGGATTTATCTCTTGTTAAGGCTTAATACATCTGCCCCACTAGTGTGCCTTGAGCTGGTCTCAATGTGCCCCCAGATCTAGATGCCCAAACCAGTTTATTACAGCCACCACCAGTTCAACTGTTATTTACTGGACTCTTGTTTTCATGTAAAGGGCCAATGTATTTTATTTTTGTTACCTGTGGGGACGAGTGTGATTGCTTTTCATATGGGGGCCAATAGGCTTGTTCTTTGTCCAGTGTGTTTTCCCTGTGGGACTCTCATGGTGTGCTTTGGCAATTTTTATATCTTGTTTGGAGTGCCACGAGGTAAAAAAAAAAAATCACTGCCCTAGACTATGTTAATAACTGATAAATACAATATCAGGTGCCTTTTTCTCTCCCCCCACCTCCATTGCTATTTATCTATGTTTATTAAAAATCTCCTTGATCAAATATCATTCCTAACAAATACTTTTCACATTAACTCATTACACAGTCCGAAGCTAAAGTCACATCCAAAATGTATTGGTAAGTCAAGCATTAATCCTCCAAATGTTTTGCAAAGATGTACGCAGGCCCAGCAACGTGCTCCTTACCCTGAGCTATCTAGTCTGTATGTAGCCAGCATGCTCGTCATCCTCACAGTCCAGCAATAAAGAAGCCTCTACTGTTTGTTTTTTGTACAGGTTTCAATAGAACATTCCTTTAATGATATTGGCAAAGTTATCATACTACCTTATCACCTCAAAGACATGCTATTTTTAGCATTCATCAGAATGCGGACCAGATGTATCAAATATTAACATTGGGTCATAGACTAAACAGCATATGCCCAATCACATACATTTAAACACCGCCGTAGGACTTCAAAGACATTCTGCACATTGTTTATCATTGTAAATGTGCGAACTATTCAAAAAGGGTGGAAAAGGGCTTTTATTAGGCTTTAACCCACTCATTGCCTTGCTCGTGGCTGTAACTACAAGAAGAGCGGCCAACCAGGATGCAAAAGTGTGGACACAGGGAATGAATAATGCTTGGCTGATTGGGTTAAGGTGCCCATACACTTGTAAGATTTATCTTCAGATCTGGCTGGTTGGAACAAAAACATGGTTATGGATGAGTGACAGTTTGGCAGTTTTCCAGCATTTCCAAGCAAATGGTCAACTGTCATTTGCTCTCATCCATAACCATGATTTTGTTCCAACTAGATAGATCTGAAGTTAAATCTGCGTGTGTATGGCCACCTTAACAGTCAAGGAGACTTCCTTTTTGGCCCATCAATCTAATTTCTAGTTAAGCCAAATGTTGGTGTTTTATGGTGCTTTTTTCAGCAGATCATATTTATCTTATGTTCCTTGATATTTTACCTTTATATACAATGAAAGAAAATATTTTTTAAGAGTCTGCGTAGCATTTGGTCCCTGTTTGGTTACATAACAAATAAACTGCTATGGGAGGATACAACGCCTGGGAGATGTAAGCATTGATGTGAGCTTCTAAAGATACCGTTATATGTGTGACTATTGTGTGTTCAATGTAAGCTACCTGTAAGCATTACTGAATTGTTCCTGCACAGAGGGTGACCCCAATAGAGGATTCATTGCACAACCCCTTATCAGAAGAGGAATTGTCCCTTTGGAAAATGGATTATTTTTTCTCCGTTATTTGAATTACTACAATATCTATATTCTTGTTTGATTTCTTTTTATGTGAAAATCACTGTGAGACATTGGAACAATGGTGAACCTACATCCGTGTTGGTATCTATACTTCTGGATCCGTAACTATATTAATTGAGCGTGATTAGAAATATTTCCTTTTTTTTTTTAGGTTTCATTTTTTTTTTTTGTAATTCCTAGTTAAGACTGTGGTTTGTACTGAATGCATCCAGGACAGCAGTAATACATAGGCTTGATAAAGGCTTCCAAGGGACATATGTCATAGACCGTATCGGCATCCTATTAGCAAGTGCAATTGGGAGCGCCTGGCAATGGGTTCCCCACAGACCTCATATTTACATTCCATCTACAGGTAAGGAGATGGGGATCCATTATAACCCTGATGTTCTCAAGGCATATCACATTCTCATTCCTAAATGTGCAGTTTTACCTACCACTCCTGGAGCAGAACAGCTGAGGCGTCTAACCATAGACAATCTGTACACACCAGATTACAATCTCCACGACTCCATGATAGTTACCAAGCAGTTAACATAGGCTGCTCGCGGCTGTGCTGTCAGGAGAGGGGGGGGTCGGGAAGCGCTGCCCACGGCTGTGCTGTCAGGAAAGGGGGTCGGAAAAGCGATGCCCGCGGCTGTGCTGTCAGGAGAGGGGGGGGGGGGGTCGGGATGCGAAGCCCGCAGCTTTGCGGTCAGGAGAGGGGGGGGGGGGTCGGGAAGCACTGCCCGCAGCTGTGCTGTCAGGAGAGGAGAGGGGGGGGGGGGGGGGTCGGGCAGCGCTGCCTGCACTACTGCTCTGTTGGGAGGTGGAGAAGGGGTGGGCAACCCTGGCCCACGACCAGATTCTGCTTCCTCCCATGTGGCAAACAAAATCTGGTCGCCATGGTGACCTGGATTTGTCGAGCCCTGTATTATTGTCATAGTCACTGATTTAAGAGGTTGTAGCCTAGGGATGGGGAACCTTCAGCTGTTGTTGAACTACACAACCCAGCATGCCCTGCAACAGTTTTAGCATGGCCAAATTGCAAAAATGTAGCGGGACACGCTGTGATGCATAGTTCAACAACAGCTGGAGGGCTGATTTTGTTTAGGTTTTAACCGTGGGGTGAAGTGTGTGTGGTGGGGAAGATAAAATGGAAGCTCCACTGGACTGATGTAAATAGCTAAATATTCTCTGTAAAGTATTGTGGAATAGGTCTGCCTTATGTATATATTCCTGTATGTGGTGTTTGTACATTCTCTCCATGTATGTAGTTTATGCCTACAATTCAAAAACATACTGGTAGGTCAATCAGCTTGGGTGTATGCAAGGAATATTCTGTTAAGGAATAAATATTTTAAGTGCTATATATACACACACACACATACACAATGGTCCATGAATATCAGCAGGGACTCTAAATGCACAGCACATACTGGGGCAGATGTATTAAGCTTGGTAAAGTGATAAAGCAAGAGGTGATAACTGTCATTTTTTTTTTCAAACACAGCAGGTTGGCTGGTGCGTTAGGAGTTGATAGGCTGGTGCATTATCACCTTCCACTTGACCAGGCTTAATACATCTGTCCCCTTGTAACTAAAGGGCTTCCTTCTTCATCCACTGGGGGACACTGTAGGATAGGTGGGCTCTACAGGTGCTGGGGCAAATCAGAGAGCAGTAATGGAGTGCTCACCAAATATAAATCAGAACCATTTAAAAAAAAAAGAAAAATATAATAATTTCTACCAATTAATTTACCAAAAGGCAAAGTATTTTTATTTTTTTGTTTCATTTTACTACTAAACATGGACGTTGCTACTTTCTAATATACATTGTATGGTCTTTAGCCCTCTAGTTTCTACAGGCATAACCACAAACTTAAAAATGAAAAATCAAATCCACCCAGGACTTAATGGGATCGCTTCAATTCAGAGCACAATGAATTGCACCAAGAAGGAGGTCTAGGAGCTATTCAATTCAACTGCTACGTCCGAGAGGTGAATTTCATCTACTGGGGAGCGAACACAAATCCGACTAGACTGCTGCCATTTAAGTCTGGGGCTAAAACACCCAGTTTAAAGTCATGGGTCCCAACACTCTTACTTAACATTGTGCTGAATGAAATCACTCCAGGACTGCAATAACGGTGCTATTCACTATGCATTGAATTGAATCACCACCAATGTGTTACAGAAAAATCTTAAATTCAGTAACATTAAAGGTGCGTACACACGGGGGGAGATATATTGCTCAGCAATATATTGCTCAGGGTCTCCTTTTCATCAGTGACCAGAGATGGTTACTGATGAAAAGGAACCTATGCCGGGGGAGCCGCAGAGGTAATCAGCTGGTCGCAGCAGTGATTACAATGGGGCAGAAAACGGGAGCGCGCACCCAGCGATTTATCGCCGGGGCACACTTCCTGCGACCATATTCCCAGCGATTATAGCCCCTATCGCCCCCGTGTGTACACAGCTTAAGTGATATTGTACATTCTGTTGTTGGCAAAAACCTGTAAAATGAAATATCATCTGCTGATAACCGCCATTAGTGTCAGCCTTACGCAGACCTACAATGCAGGTTCAGCTGAAATAAGGGGCATCAGAAGCCGCACTCTCTGTGCAGGAGAGAATATTCCTTTCGCCTAGTCAGATCCCACACACTCCTATTCCAAACGCAATAAAGAGACGATTCATAACAGCATCTTGCTTTTATCGCACTGATCTGAACAATTATTGTAATTAACACATTATTGCATTAGGTTACAAAAATGAGTATTTCAGACAAACTTTGCTGTATCTGTAGCTGGGCAGGTAAAAATCACACATTGTACACCAAGGAACTTCCTAACGCTAAACAAACATTACAGCGGGGCAAGGTGGTAGTGGGGGAAATGCAAAATGTAACAGAAATAATCTCACTTGGCTCTAGCACAGGGCAGTTTATACTAACCGTTTTCACGAAACGCGTTGAGATACTTTTATATGTGCACCAACCACTAGTCAAAGGAACAATGGCTCTGAGAAAATGCAGCCAAGCAGAATAATGAAAGTATCGCAATTAAGAAAGCAGACAAGACAGCTCATAACTTGCGGCAAAAACTGAATGGCGCCAAGTGTCACCTCGCTGGTAAATTTAGCTTTCAACTAACCCATCAGCGTTTTAATCCATAGAATTTAATGAGTGGTGCGATTTCCTAATGAAACTCCTAAATCTGTATTGTTCTAGAACAGATTGGCCTTAAAACAAGCAGATACGGGGCTAGAATATCTTTTGATCTTTATTTTATTTTTATTACTCCAAATGGAAAATGGAGGCTTCAACCGCATTTTAAATATGCTCAGTTTTAATGCACATAAAAAAAATGCTTCATCTTACAAATCGTTTCGCAATCCAAAAAGTACAACAGCTCGTAAAACAAACGAAAAAGTAAACAAAATATCAAATGTAAAAAGAGTGCTTAAAAGTAAAACATGAGGTTTCTTTTGCCAATGGATGGACGTTACAGGTTCTTTATTGCGTCATCAATATCGGACATTTGTTCCTTTAGCTGGTTCCACTGCTCAGGATTTAAGGAAATACCTACAAACAGAAACATACATCATTCACAAGAAGTAACATATAGGACTATAGGAAACAACAGGATTACTAATAGTCAAGTTCACTGTACACAAGGGCCGATGTTGCGGCCCCCTGATATCAATACGATGTCAGCTGCCGCAAGCATCAGCTATATGAAGATAGTAGACATTATGTGCAACAAAAAAAAAAAACACTTGCAAGGACCTGTTTTTTTTTAACTTTAACCAAGTGCAGCTCTCCCAAATACAGCAATACCAGAACAAATAGGTATTTCTGAATTTTAATGGTTGTCGGGCCTGTACATGAAAGCCGGTACCTATTTCCACCTGTAGAGACTATGGTTTTCTAAACAGATTGCTTCATTTGGTCAGCAATAAAACGATTCAGTAAAATCAGGAGTGGATTATTTTGATCCAGTTCATGCGACCTTAACAATAGGTAATGAGGGGATACGATCGTTTTATCGAATGACATTAGGTCGAATGTCATTTGGTCGACCCCACTAGGTCGAATGTGTAAAAAGGTCGACATGGGTTTATGTCGAACTTCCGACTATGTCGACTGCCATTAGGTCGACTGGGGTTAGGTCGAATTGCTCTTTTTGGGGTTTTTTTGGTGCCGACATGTGCCGACAGGCGGTGGTTCATGCCCTACCATCCACTAGGGCGTGGAGGAGGTTATTAAAGCTGTGGCGAGCGTAGCGAGCCACCGTGCCCGAAGCATCGCGAGCGAAGCGAGCGATGCGAGGGTCCGATTCACTATGTCAACAGTGTCCATGTCGACACTGTTGACATTTCGGCCCAAAAAAACCCAAAAAGAGCAATTTGCCCTAACCCCAGTCGACCTAATGGCAGTCGACATAGTCGGAAGTTCGACATAAACCCATGTCGACCCTTTTACACATTCGACCTATTGGGGTCGACCAAATGACATTCGACCTAATGTCATTCGATAAAACGAACCATATCCGTAATGAGGACCTTACAAATGTCCTGTCTGCACTGCCCCCTCCTGGAAAGCCTAGTGTCAAATGAGGAAACATGTAACAGTGTGCTGCATACAGGCCGCCAGGGAGTGCGAGATGCCCTCTACTGGTCAGTGACTGCAGGGACTAATGGTAACAGTGCTGTAGGAAAATCTCTCTCTGCCTGCTTTTTAATATCTGCTAAATACAGAGACCAGCGCACTGCAGTTTCACACCAATGCACTAAGCAGCGCATGTAAAGCATCTCTAACAGTGAGAAGTTGTTTTTTCCTTCGTGTTCCTCCACCCTTTAAAGCGCAACCAAAATTAAAGATATTGCTGCTCTCCTAATTGTACAAATTAAGGAGGAGATTTATCAAAAGCTTGGAGAGAAAGTACTGACCAATCAGCTCCTGTCGTTTTGCAGGCTGTGTTTAAAAAAAAAAAAAAAAAAAAAAACGACAGAAGCCGGTTGGTATTAAATCTCTCCATGCTTTAATAAATAAATACCCCCTTTAGATTTTTACATGGATTTTACACTGTTTTAATAATTGACCGTCCTATTAAAATCATAAGACGACAATTCATAATTCAATACTTGTTGACAGACAGGAAAGTTGTTTAACAGCAAGATTACCTTTCCTTCCTGGTTTCATGTCTCCTGATTGGTCCATAAAATATTCCCTAATATCAATGAGTACTTTTCCTTTGAAGTCCCGGACACTAACGAATCTCAATTTTCCGATCTGTTAAGAGACAGAGTTGATGAGGAGGAGGATGGTTCTAAACCAGACTGGCTGCAATATAAGCTCCTCACTTATACCCAGCGACAGAACGTACCTGGAACATGTTATCATCATCCCCGCTCCTATCTGCTTGTTTGGCGGATGCGGAACCTTTAGAGCTCTCCCCAGTCTTCTGCTTCTTTGTTGGCTTCTCTTTCTCTGGTGGTGGTTGCTTTTTTCGCTTTGGCTTAAAGCAGAGGAAAAAAGGGAGATTATTTATTTGTATTATTATAATGACGCCACCTTGCAGGGTAACTAACGATACCCCTATTCTCTAAGCCAGTGGTAGCCAACCCTAGCCCTCGAGAGCTACCAACAGTTCACATTTTCCAGACAACCTAGCTGCTGCACAGCTGCACTCATTAATCACTGACACATTTTAAAAGATACACAGATGGAGCTAATTAGCTCACATGTGATTCTGTGAGGAGACCTGCAAAACATGCACTGTTGGTAGCTCTCGAGGACTAGGGTTGGCTACCCCAGCTCTAAGCTGTACATATGTATGACCAACACACTAAGAAAAGTGGACATTAGCATTGGCAGTGTTAGTGCTGCCAATGTAATAGTCCCACATGATAATAGATAGTGATGGCACAATGATGCGTTGGCAGATAGTGCCCTGTGACAGGCCTATTTTGTCTCCTGTGTCAACAGTCCCTACATCAGGGGACTTATACAGGCTGCTGTGAAATACAAATCTCAGCATACCCGGACAGTTTTAGTATGCCCTAACAGCAAAACTGTGGCAGAGCATGCTGGTTTCATACAAGCTGGGGGAGAGGGTGCAGGAATACCCTGCCCTACATTGTGTGCAACTTCTTCAGCATAAAGGAAAACACTTATGCAACCCCTACGGAATTATGTCCCTTGTATAATGAGATTCCTGTTTAGTGTTTATTCGAGCACCCGCCATCTTTGAAAACCCATGCAGTTCCTCTTCCCTGCCTGGGGTGTCGCTGTCTGCTGTAGTGCTTCTAGCAGTGTGGTCTGTATATCAGCACTGATATGCAACAGACCTGTGCTAGAAACACCACATCAGACAGCGACACCCCAGGCAGGGAAGAGGAACTGCATGGGTTTTCAAAGATGGCGGGTGCTAGAATGAACACTACTGTTCTTCAAATATTTATTGAAAACCCTACACAATCAGTTGCTTAGTCCTCACACTAATTCATTCAGATCTAGTCCTGGGCTAGCTTAGGGTTTAGAAGAAAAAATAAATTAGCCTGCACAGTGCAGGCATCGGAAAGTTTCCATTTATCCATCAAACAGCAAATACAGGTCCCGCCACCATTTAACATGTATCCATCACCAGAGTGACGATTAAACTAAACTGCAATTCTGCTATCCAACTAAGAAGACCTAAATGGAAAACACAAACACTTGTTTCAGATGTATTGGGGGCAACGTCCCAATGGCCCAAAGGTCCGGTCAGGGTTTTTTTTCCTTTTAAAATTTCCCAGACGGATCACTGATCATAGATGGGATGATGATTGGTGGATCTTGTCAGCACCGATGTATTGGGGCCTTAAGTCAAGATACAACACAAACCTACTCCTTTTTGAGAGACCAAAAGGTAAAAAAGATATTTTAGCTGCAAACCACTAAATCTTTAGGGAGCCCATACACGGTCCGTTGTGTATGGCTCCGTTCTGTACTATGCGATGCGCGCTCCCACACATCACATAGTACGGTACAAAAAGTATGTGCTGCACATACTTTTTGTACTAGGTACACATCGGATCGGATCGCAGTGAATGCACACTGCATGCACTGGGGATGCGATCCGATGTGTGCTAATTAAGTCCCAAACAGATCCGTTAAACGGACCGTGTATGGGCTGCATTAGACAAGTTTTAACCATGTTTTTTTGTTTGTTTTTAATAATTAAGCATCCAAGATTTAATACTCACCTTTTCGTCAACTTCATCTGAATCACTTCCAGATGTGCTTGAAGAAAGGATCTCCTTTGATTTCGGCATTCTGAAATATGGGGGGGGGGTGAAATTTTATCAGATTAAACGCACCTGCCATTAGTTACCCAACAACCTGTACTCAACAAAAATCACACACAGCACTCTAATGCCCGGCATTGCAGTAAGCAGCTTTCTGGGGTTATATAACATATATACATATAAATACATATAATAGCAGTAGTGTTATTTCTAGCACCCTGCATCTTTGACACACCTATAGGAGAGATATTCAATGAGGTCAAGCACAGCGCTAAGTTGGAGAATGATGTACTAGCAGGTGTTTAGTTGCGAGAACCAGAATTTCTGACTTTAGAACCCACGGCAATGCTGCTTGCGCTAGTTTTCTCAGATTTCTGCTCACACCGAAACCCACTAGTCGTCGGTAATATCGCTCGGATTAGAATAGTGCCAGGAGCTTGCTCTTGGTACTATTCGCATAATAAAAATAGACTTTAATGGTTTTAGTGGGCCGTCGCTCATCATTACGGATGGCCATCGATGGTGATAGCATAAGTAGCTATTACAACATCGATGGTTTCATCTATCGAAGGTCATCCCTTTTCTTTGGCTAACTGACAAGGGAAGCAATCAGAAGCTAAGGGGCGGAGCTTCACAGGTGTCAGGGGCGGTACTTTGCTCCACATCCCAGCCCCTTGGGGAAAATTATTTAAAAAATGTGTCATTTATAAATCATTGATGGTCATCCCTACATATCATGGATTTCTATTTACACCAAAGAAGAGTTTTGGGCACCTTATAGCTGGACACTCACTGGGACAGTATGCACGGGGATCATGGGTACAAATTAATGACAGCAGGAGCAACACATCCCTCATTACATGACCCGGTCGCTAGCACTGCTGGGCCGATATGACAAATTTGTCGCTCTGATGTGGCAAGAAATAACAAAATCAAGCCAATTATCTCAGTGCATAACTGCAGTGAACAGTCCAAGTCACTTTAGGACCAAAAACAATGGAATGACCCCCAATGCTGGGATTGCAACAGCTGCCACTAGCAAGGATGCCCCAAAGCGGTGGTACCAGTTATTAGGGCCAGTATCAATAGGCCTACACATTAAAAGGTCAACCTGAGCTGGTCTTTTAACCGTCCTGTTGACACTTTACCGTTCCAAATTGTCGAAAATTAAAAAACCTTGTATCAACCATGTCCATATCAACCTTTTGTCAGTCAAGCTTTTTCATGTGTCGACTTAATCATAGTAATGTGCATAGCTCAGCTGCTTTGTGACAACATACAGCTCCCAGCAGTGCATTATGTAGCAGACATGGCTTATAATTGCATACATGATACAGCCACCTTGATGGTAACCATTGTGGTGTCTGCATGCCATGTCTACCAGTGCACCATTGTGCATCACTAGAACAGCTCATGAGAACAATAAGAACATATATACACCCCTCCCCTCAGGTGCTGCACATGGTTCGGGCCCCATACATGCAAGCCGCCTCATACTGCGCCACATAGGGTGCAGCGTATATACAATGCTCCCCCTCACATTATATTCTACAGCATATGGCGAGGGGTACACGGAGCGTCCTTCCCGCCATCAACCACCACCCACGAGGAGGCGGCGGCCGAGTGTCCCCGGGGAATCCCTCCCTCTCTCCCGCCCGCGCAAAGAATGATGGGTCCACAGAGCCTCACACCCCCGTGTCTGACCGCACAGGCATCTCACCTGCTGTCCGCGGTCTCTCACACACTCGTACACGCCGGGCTCAAAAACGGTCTTGGCTGCCGGGAAATGACGTCCGAGCGATGATGGAGGGTTGAGAGGGGTTTAGACGAGCGTAGAAGCGACGTGATAACGTATATAAGAGAAGGAGACACGCTGGGCGGCCATCTTGTGGTTGGCACGTCAGGTAGCGGGATGCTGAGTGGCTGGCGGCCAGTGACGTCAGCGCTGGCGGGAACGGAAGGGCCTCAGCCCAGAGATGGGCAAAACGGATCATTAAGCTGAGCCGGGATCCGATTGTTCACTCTCCCGCTGAGCCGGGATCCGATTGTTAAAAAGATACAGATCTTTTAGACGGATCCTCGGCTCGCTTTTAAAAAAAAAACCGACCGAGTAAAAACATTGATCGATGGCTGGGTGCAGAATCGCCATCGATGGCAACCATCACTGATGGCCATCCCTGGCAGCAGCAGCTAATCTTTCTATCACTTGTAGTCACAGCACTGTACTCAGTCAACAGAGGTAGTACATCTCAGTTGCCACAGGTGGCAGCACTGAGATCAGGGAAATGCATTGTAAACTGAAACGGGTCACCTTTTTGGGATCGGCGGCGCATTCGTTCTTGGATGGGATCCGTTCTAAAGATCCGGTTTGTTCGCGAACGACCCATCTCTACCTCAGTCACTGCAGGGAGCGAGGAAAGCTGCTGATCAAGATGGAGGATATTTAGGGTATATCAGGGGGTCTATTCTTGAAGCAGTAATAAGAGTGTTGAAGTGAGCAATGTATCATTTTATAGAATGTCCTTGATGTTACTTCAAAGCTTATTGGTTGCCATGGGAAACTTCAATGATAACATAACCTTGCTTATAACATCAAAATATATCCACAGGGAAAACGGAATTAAAAATTTATAACAATACCGTTACCTAAAGGCAGCTTAATTGTGTATTAATTAGGGATGGCCATTGTTGCCATCGATAGGGGCATACTATGCAATGGATGACTATCAATGTGTTTACCTATCGATGGTCATCCATTTTCTTTGACTGTTTGGCCAGTGGGCCAATCAAAACATGGGGGTGGGATTCACAGGTGTCAGAGGCGGAGCTAGGCACCGTGTCCCAGCCCCTTGGGGAAAAAAGAAAAAAATTGTTTATGCCTGACATCGATGGTTCTACACCATCGATGGAAAAACTATTCTACATCCACCATAAACCAAAGTCATTGAGGAACGATGGCCATCACTAGTATTAATCAGTGATCGGTTCTCTGCTTTTCTCAATCTATACTACATCTCTTGCAAAATAATCAGCTCTTGGATTTCATCATCTATACATGGATAATGCTCAAATCTACCTGACCTCCCTAGACCTATCTCTATTGGGCCTTGTCACTGAATGCCTTTGATCTTGGATATTATGTCGCCACCTCAAACTGAATATTTCCAAAATGGAATTAATTATATTTCTCTTTCGTCCAGTCCGGTGACACAGCTTCACCTTGGGATGTAGGAGGGTCCGCAGGAGCCAGGCACCTATGCTGAAATCTTTCCTCTGGTTGCAGGCTCCTCCCCTTCCACATCCCATCATGCTTCAGTCCGTTTTAGTTGCCCACAGGAGTGGGTGCTATGCTCGGCTGCACCTGCAGCCGCCAACTTTTTTACTTTGGATTTATACTAGAATAGTTAGGAATCTTTTTTATTTTATTAACTTAACCTAGTGCAGTTTTTTTATTTCCAGTGTGCTGCTTCTAGGATTCAGGATGCATATTAGTGATTGGTCGTTCGCGAACGAAGCAAATCTTTTGAACGGATCCCATGAAAGAACGAGTGAGCCACCGATCCCAAAAAGGTGATCCGTCGTTCTTTTACTTTCAGTTTCGTTTTTAATTACAATGCATTTTCCTGATCTCAGGACTGCCACCTGTGGCAGCTGAGATGTACTGACTCCGGAGACTGAGTTCAGTGCTGTGACTGCAAGTAAAATAAAGATTAATAAGGCTGATGCTGCTAGGGATGGCCATCGGTGCAGACGCCATCAATGGCGATTCTGCACCCAGCCATCGATCAGTGTTTTACTCGGTTATGTATGTTCTTATTTGTTCAGCTCACTGGGGTTTTTTTTAAAGTAAAAAATAATGTGAATAAATGATTGTAAGGCAAAGTATGCTTTGTTATTAACAAATTACCCCTTCTTTCAAAGTGAACCGTTGAGCTGGCTAAAAGATACAGATCTTTTCACTGACTGATCTGCTGGAACCCAGCTCTCGCTAGTGACCCGTTTTGCCCATCTCTAATGCATATCGTCACATACCCATATGCGCAGAGCATCAATCCTTACTTCGCTTTGCAATAGGGGAGACTCACTTGCAGTTTTAGGCTCTACTCTTTGGTCTGGCTACAGCACCGAGGGTATTCACAAAGGTGATGGCTGTCATGGCAGTGTCACTCAGGCTGAGGGGAATAGTGATTATTCCCTACCTGGACGATCTGCTATTCAAAGCAGAGTCAGAGAGCAAGTTGCAGGAACACCTTTCAGTGGCAACGCAGTTCTTGAGAGACATGGGTTGGGGACTCAATCTAATTTCCAAATTCCATTTAATCCCTTCACAGAAACTGCTGTTTCTAGGAGTAATATTGGACACCCCCTTGCACAGGGTATTTCTACCCAAAGCAAGGAACATTTGTCGGCTGGCATTACTGTTACTGCAGGCTTCAAGGCCTACAGTTTGGCAAGGGGTGAAGCTCCTCGGCAAAATGGTGGTGGCCTTCGAGACACTACAGTTTGCCAGGTTTCATTCCAGAACTCTTCAGTGGAACATCCTCTCCTGTTGGTCAGGGAATGCGAAAACCATGAAACAATAAAAGTAACTTTTCTCTCAGGAGACAAAGGAGTCCTTACTTTGGTGGACGAACATAGAAACCTTGCAGCTGGGACGGTCACTCTTGGGACCGGGTGGTCATGTCTTGGGACTGGGTGGGCATTTTCTCAGCAGAGAGGACTTGCTGGAGGGGGAATGGTCCTTACATCCAGAGGTATTCCAGGAGATTGTGAGTCGCTGGGGGCTCCCAGAAGTGGATCTAATGGCATCCAGGAACAACTGTCAGGTTCTGAGATTTTGTTCCAGGATCAGGGACCCAACCGCTTGGGCGGTGGATGTTATGACGGTTCCTTGGAAATTTCACCTGGTATACATTTTTCCTCCGTTCCCAATGATACTGCGGGTATTGCGAAGGGTGAAGTCTCAACAAGTGCAAGAAATTCTGATTGCACCAGACTGGCCCAAGAGGTCATTGTATTCAGACATTCTAAAGTTATCAGCGGCATCTTGGCCTCTTCATCAGGACCTTCTAAGACAAGGTCCATTTCTGCACCTGGACCTAGCTCGGCTCAGTTTGATGGCCTGGCTTATGATACCTTCTTACTAAGGAGGAAAGGATTGTCTGAGGCAGAGGGCTCATAAACTTTAAAAATTTACATTAGGTGGTGTGAGCGTCAGAAGATTCACACTTCCAGGTTCAAAGTGGCCAGATTGTTGGATTTCCTTCAAGATGGTTTCTCTACAGGTTTGGGATTACAGTCCCTAAAAGTACAGATTTCTGCTCTATCCATCTTCTTTCAGAAGAGGAAAGCCTTTTTGCCTGAAGTTCAAACCTTTTTACAGGGTGTTACCAGGTTAAAACCCCCATATAGGCAGCCGATGGCACCTTGGGATTTATCGTTGGTTCTGTCAGTTCTGCAGAACCCTCCTTTTGAACCGTTAAGGTCGGCTGGCCTAAAATATGTTTCTTGGAAATTGACTTTCTGTTAGCCATTGCTTCGGCTAGGCGTGTGTCGGAGTTAGGAGCTTTGTCCTGTAAATCTCCACATTTAATATTTCATGAAGATAGGGCTGTGCTTCGAACAGTACCTACGTTTTTACCAAAAGTGGTTTCTTCTTTTAATTTAAAACAGGAGATTGTGCTCCCGGTGTTTTCTCCACCAGAAGGTGCCAAAAATAGGGACAAATAAAGAAATTTGGACGTAGTTCACGCCTTGCGAATTTACATCAAAAGGGTAAAGGACATCTGCAAAACAGATCTGTTGTTGGTTCTAATAATAGGGATTTTTCTCTCTCAGATTTAGGCGAATATGACCCAAAAATAAAGGAAAAAATACAATAGTGTAATATTGTTTACAATATATGATAACACATATAGGCGGTGGAAGATAAACTCGTACCAAAGGAATATGTCTACGTTTTTAAGGCAGACAATAGCGTTTGATTGAGGGGGAGTCTCCAACTCTACCACTGGATTCTTTTTCTCTGGTATATCCGATTGGATGGCAATACACTCCAAAGGATAAGAAACAAATTATGGTGCAATACGTTTTATTAAGATAATCTAAAAACCAGGTAACATCAGGGGATAATAACAGAGGACTCTCACCATGACTTTTGGTCTACAGTTGGAAATGTAGACAATAGAGCATAATACAGATGTAACAACAGGCGTCCCCGGATGCTAATCGTCACAGCAGAGTTCCCTGAAGTCCTCCCTTTGTTCCTGTGTCACTGGCCGACCGGTTTCGATACTAAGTGTATCTTCTTCAAGGCGTGTGACTAAACCAGTGTTATGGCACTGGTATATATACCCCCTTCCGGGGAAACAAAAGAAAAGCCTATTTCCAGACATGGATTCACTGACCTCTAAACAACCTAACAAAATCCTCTAAAACATTCCCATTCATGTCCATATTTTGTAGCAAGCTTGGACGCCAGCTGATAGTCATAGTAATTAGTCTGTATAACAGCGTTTACCATGTCTCCGGCTGTCCACATAATACCGGAAGCGGATGTGACGCTTGCGGTTCATGTCTTTAGCTTGCGTTTCAGACGTTCCATGGCAATACGTAACTCCCCGCTTCCTGTCCACATGATAACGGAAGCGGCTGTGACGCCTGCGGTTCATGTCTTTAGCTTGCGTCTCAGACGTGTCATGGCAATGCGTACCTCCCCGCTTCCTGTTTTTCGACTGAAACGGATATGACATTTGCGGTCCACATCCCGATCTCTGGCTTATATCCTGGAGACATCTAAGAATGCTTGCGTTCCAGCTATGTTCTCCACAGTTCTTTACTTTTATGTATCGCGTAACCAAAGAAATTGATGTGACATATTGCTGTTCGCATAATGGAATGCTTAAATTGACGAAATACCTCAAATAAAAAAGGGCAATTAGTATAAATAATGTGGAACATAGACTTTATAAAAACATAATGTAAAAATACAATATAAAATCTATAAAAACCATTTTGTTTCAAAGTCCTTGTTCAAACCATTGGGTATGAGGGTTTTATAATAAAAAATCAAGGACATCTCACTTTTAGCTAATTTTTTTTTTTTTTTTTTTAGCTAAAAGTGAGATGTCCTTGATTTTTAATTATAAAACCCTCATACCCAATGGTTTGAACAAGGACTTTGAAACAAAATGGTTTTTATAGATTTTATATTGTATTTTTACATTATGTTTTTATAAAGTCTATGTTCCACATTATTTATACTAATTGCCCTTTTTTATTTGAGGTATTTTGTCAATTTAAGCATTCCATTATGCGAACAGCAATATGTCACATCAATTTCTTTGGTTACGCGATACATAAAAGTAAAGAACTGTGGAGAACATAGCTGGAACGCAAGCATTCTTAGATGTCTCCAGGATATAAGCCAGAGATCGGGATGTGGACCGCAAATGTCATATCCGTTTCAGTCGAAAAACAGGAAGCGGGGAGGTACGCATTGCCATGACACGTCTGAGACGCAAGCTAAAGACATGAACCGCAGGCGTCACAGCCGCTTCCGTTATCATGTGGACAGGAAGCGGGGAGTTACGTATTGCCATGGAACGTCTGAAACGCAAGCTAAAGACATGAACCGCAAGCGTCACATCCGCTTCCGGTATTATGTGGACAGCCGGAGACATGGTAAACGCTGTTATACAGACTAATTACTATGACTATCAGCTGGCGTCCAAGCTTGCTACAAAATATGGACATGAATGGGAATGTTTTAGAGGATTTTGTTAGGTTGTTTAGAGGTCAGTGAATCCATGTCTGGAAATAGGCTTTTCTTTTGTTTCCCCGGAAGGGGGTATATATACCAGTGCCATAACACTGGTTTAGTCACACGCCTTGAAGAAGATACACTTAGTATCGAAACCGGTCGGCCAGTGACACAGGAACAAAGGGAGGACTTCAGGGAACTCTGCTGTGACGATTAGCATCCGGGGACGCCTGTTGTTACATCTGTATTATGCTCTATTGTCTACATTTCCAACTGTAGACCAAAAGTCATGGTGAGAGTCCTCTGTTATTATCCCCTGATGTTACCTGGTTTTTAGATTATCTTAATAAAACGTATTGCACCATAATTTGTTTCTTATCCTTTGGAGTGTATTGCCATCCAATCGGATATACCAGAGAAAAAGAATCCAGTGGTAGAGTTGGAGACTCCCCCTCAATCAAACGCTATTGTCTGCCTTAAAAACGTAGACATATTCCTTTGGTACGAGTTTATCTTCCACCGCCTATATGTGTTATCATATATTGTAAACAATATTACACTATTGTATTTTTTCCTTTATTTTTGGGTCATATTCGCCTAAATCTGAGAGAGAAAAATCCCTATTATTAGCGCTCTGGGAACCTCAGACACTCATTTGGTATTGTATTTGTGTGTGGAGTGGTTCTTCACTGTCTGTGCACCCTAAGCAGCTTTTATTTGCGCACGGTATATTGGTCTTATCTGTTCTTTACCTGTTGTTGGTTCTGTATGATGTGCATAAAAGAGGTTGGCCTGCGTCTAAGCAGACAATTGCCAGGTGGTTAAGGTCAGTCATTGCCTTTGCTTACACCAAGGTCGGTAGACCTGTTCCCTCTTGGATTAATGCACACACCACCAGGTCAGATGCTTCCTCCTGGGCTGTGCGTCATGGAGCTACAGCGGAGCAGTTGTGCAGGGCTGCCACTTGGTCCTCTGTTCACACCTTTACCAAATTTTACAGGTTCCATGAGTTCGCGTCAGAGGACGCTTCATTTGGACGGGCAGTAATGAGAACTGGCAGAGTGAGTGTACCTTCCCATAATACCGGCTCGTGAACGTCCCAAGGTGAAGCTGTGTCACGGGACTGGATGAAAGAGAAAAGGGGATTTTTGTAAGAACTTACCGTTCTAACCCCTTTCTCTGAGTCCAGTCTGGTACACAGCAATCCCTCCCCTACGCTCAGTAAGTCATACCATTCATGTGTATCATGTTATGGTTATATATATGTGCATATAAGATGTCGGGCATTGTACTGAGTTGTGTATCCTAGTGTACTTTAGAAAGTGAACTGAAGCATGATGGGATGCGGAAGGGGAGGAGTCTGCAACCAGAGGAAAGATTTCAGCATAGGTGCCTGGCTCCTGCGGACCCTTCAAGGTGAAGCTGTGTCACCGGACTGGACTCAGAGAAAGGGGTTTGAACGGTAAGTTCTTATAAAATCCCCTTTTCCACTAGTTATCTCTATCACTGCCGAGGACACGACATTTCTACCCCACAAGCTCGCTGCCTAAAGGCCCATATACAATTGACGATTTTCACCTGAAAATCGGTCAAAACAGCCGTTTTGACCAATTTTCACCTGAAAATTGCCTAGTGTGTATGCCCCAGAGATGGCCGACTAGCGATGATGCGCGCTCCCGCATCATCGCTAGCGAGGTCCCACGTCAGCTGGTTTTACCAGCATGCCAGCAATGATGGATGTTTTTTTATCCATCATCGCTGTATGTGTACGCTGCACGGGCTGAAAGATTATCCACTTTCAGCCTGCGTACTGCCCCACTGCCTCCTCCTGCTCCCTCCCCCCCTCTCTCTGCTCCAAAACGCTGCATAGAGACGGAGCAGGGAGAAGACCAGCTGCATGCACTTTTTGAATTTAGTAAGCTAATAGCTAGTTGCCATCATCAATTCTTATATAAAACTCTATATATTTTTGTCTAGTCTTTAGTTGTGAGAAACCAAAGGCCCATACACAGCCAATGAGGAAGAATGTGATGGCCTTGGGGAGGAGGCCGCTACTGACATCAAGGGCCCTCCCTCCAAAGGCAATGTTTGCATTTTCTGGGGCATTCCCAGAAAAAGCTGGCATTCTACCCTCAAACGCCCAGCACCTGTAACTCAACTTGCGAACCATCGCTTGCTTTGTATGCATGGGACAGCTGTTAACATGTATGGCTTGCGCATGCGCACTGCAAACCGTGCGCATACACAGTCGTCCAATAATCACCAGGGCTGCGATCAGGGCATTGGCTGTACAGTATGTTTGGGGTTGTTGTCCTGAAGCAGAATACATTTGGAGATAATTATTATCAGACACCTCCATGCAGAGCCGGTGCAAGAATTGTAGGCACCCTAGGCAAACAAACCCAAATGCCCGCCCCCCCCCCCCCATCAGCCGCAGCAGCAATCTGCGGGTAACGCCCAACACCCTGGAGCGCAGGTGGGGCCCACTGCTCACCCCCAAGGTAAAAAAGCATTCTTAAATTATTATGGTGTGGGGCAGATTAACTTTGACCAGCTGGGGGGGGGGGGCAGCGGGCGCTCGAGGGGAGGTGGGTGTGGGCGCTACCCGCAGATTGCCGCTGCCAGCAGGGAGAAAGGCAGTGGGCGCCAGCCGCGGATTACACTTACCAGCACAGAGGGGCAGCGGGCACCAGCCGCTGATTACCAATGCCCGGGGAGGGGGGCACCCGCCGATTTATATCTACATCCAGCTCCAGGGTGGGTAGGTGCAGATGACCAGCAGGGTGGGGGCAGCGGGTGCCACCCACAGATTAACACTGATCTACGGGCGGGCTCCAGGGAGGGGCGGAGGTACGCTTACCTGCTCCCTGCTGGAAAAGCTGCTGGCCTGGTACTTGGCTGGAGCTTTCCTGCTGCAGCTCAGTACCGTCCTATATTTCTCAGTATTGTGGACACCATTAATAAGGACCAAGGGCTTAATTGTTGCAGACCTCGGTAACAAACAGCCTCAACGAGTTACACACTTGCCGGGCCATTCCTTGCAGGGAGGGAGGGCCCGGACATCGGCAGGAATGGGGCTAGATCATGGGCACACCCAGCATTTTATGGAGAGCCCATGGGTACGTGGGAGGGTTGATGCCTGCCAGGAGTTGCCCCGTCTACAACCAGGCACAGGTAAATGAAAGTCAGTTTCCACTCCCTTCTATTTGCGAAGGAAGGAGAAATCATTCAATGGTCGGCGACAATGAAATGACTTCTCCTGCAGCGGAGACATGCGGGGGGGATGTCTTTTCATTACACATCCCCTCACATGTTGTTACCGAGGGGAATCAGTGATGGTGGTGGGGCGTTCGGACAGGCATCATCTCGCAGCTTACCGAGCAAACCTGCATCAGGCCCCAAATCGCCAACTCCGTTTTCTGAAATGCAGCCCCAAACTTGCAAGAAACTTCCACCATGCTTCACCGTTCCCTCAAGACAGTTTGGCTGGTCCTCACTCGTTTTAAGCCTCCTGCGCAGCTGTTTGTGTCAGTTAATGTCTGAGATATATATATATATATATATATATATATATATATATATATATATATACACTGCTCAAAAAAATAAAGGGAACACTTAAACAACACAATGTAACTCCAAGTCAATCACACTTCTGTGAAATCAAACTGTCCACTGATGGAATACACAACAAGTGGAAATTATAGGCAATTAGCAAGACACCCCCAATAAAGGAGATGTTCTGCAGGTGGTGACCACAGACCACTTCTCAGCTCCTGTGCTTTCTGGCTGATGTTTTGGTCACTTTTGAAAGCTGGCGGTGCTTTCACTCTAGTGGTAGCATCAGAAGGAGTCTACAACCCACACAAGTGGCTCAGGTAGCTCATCCAGGATGGCACATCAATGCGAGCTGTGGCATGAAGGTTTGCTGTGTCTGCCAGCATAGTCCAGAGCATGGAGGTGCTACCAGGAGACAGGCCAGTACATCAAGAGATGTGGAGGAGGCCGTAGGAGGGCAACAACCCAGCAGCAGGACTACTACCTCTGCCTTTGTGCAAGGAGGAACAGGAGGAGCACTGCCAGAGCCCTGCAAAATGACCTCTAGTAGGCCACAAATGTGCATGTGTCTACTCAAACGGTCAGAAACAGACTCCATGAGGGTGGTATGAGGGACTGACGTCCACAGCTGGGGTTTATTCTTGCAGCCCAACACCATGCATGATGTTTGGCATTTGCCAGAGAACACCAAGATTGGTAAATTCACCACTGGTGCCCTGTGCTCTTCAAAGATGAAAGCAGGTTCACACTGAGCACGTGACAGAGTCTGGAGATGCCAAGGAGAACGTTCTGCTGCCTGCAACATCCTCCTTCATAACTGGTTTGGCAGTATGCCAGTAATGGTGTGGGGTGGCATTTCTTTGGGGGGGCGCACAGCCCTCCATGTGCTCCCCAGAGGTAGCCTGACTGCCATTAGGTACCGAGATGAGATCCTCAGACCCCTTGTGAGACCATACGCTGGTACATTTGTCCCTGGGTTCCAACTTGCTACTAATGCAAGACAATGCTAGACCTCATGTGGCTGTAGTGTGTCAGCAGTTCCTGCAAGACAAAGGCATTGATGCTATGGACTGGCCTGCCGGGTCCCCAGACCTGAATCCAATTGAGCACATCTGGGACATCATGTCTCGCTCCATCCACCAATGCCACGTTGCACCACAGACTGTCCAGGAAGTTGGTGGATGCTTTAGTCCAGATCTGGGAGATCCCTCAGAAGACCATCCGCCACCTCATCAGGAGCATGCCCAGACATTGTAGGGAGGTCATACAGGCACGTGAAGGGGACACACACACACACCTGAGCCTTATTTTGACTTGGTTTTACCCTCTGTCACCGCGTCTGTAGACGCGGTGGCACTTTTAAGTCATGACGTATATATACGTCATGTGTCGGGAAGTACATCCCGGCCATGACGTATACTGTATATACGTCAAATGTCGGGAAGGGGTTAAAGGCAGGAAATGGTTAATGAGATTGATAAGAGAGTAAAGTTTTATTCCTAAATGATGTGAAATATCCAAGGAGTGTTACAGAACTGTTTTCCATAACAAGGACATGAAAGATTTTAGAATTGAAGATATTGTTTACCCTTTTGAAAAAGCACAATGAATAGATCAAAGTTATTGCAATGTTTGTATGGGACAGTGATCAGCCATACCCAAGGATGACCTCCAGCCCCCTCCCCATTGCTTCCCTCATGTGATAATGTTGTTTTGTCAACATCTGTTTAAAAACTGCCATTTTTTTTTCCAAATGACAAATGCTAATATGATGTCTGAGCTTAATAATGCTATTGCTTTTGCTTGTTTTATTTAAATTAAATCCCAGCCAATAGAGGTGTGACCATTCCAGAGAAAAGATTAATTTACAAATTGATGCATTTCATTTTGCACAGAAAAAGCAAGTGTTTTAAAAAAAAATATTATTATTATTATTATTATTATTACTGAGCCACTAGAAATTCTTTAGAAAATAATATTGAGTCTGCAGGTACCTCTGCAGAATCCTTATCAAAGCCCTTATTGAAAAATATAGATTTTATAGTGATTATTATAAGATGCATATTGAGTTGCATTTTTATGCTTACTGATTTATCTGATTGCATGTTGCCACTTTACTAGATCCATTGGTCATGCATATGAGCCCACAAATAAGGAATGGAGGTCACAAATAGGTGCAGCACTACTGGGTACTGCTACTAGTAATCGCATTTGCTGCACAACTAATCATAATATTCTCTCAAATATTTGTAATGATTTAATGATTGTTTTTTCTCAGAGTGGTTTGGAAGAAATTGTGTATTATTAACAGGAATCCATGAGAGACTGCTGTCAGAAGGCACTAACCGATATGAGGACCCTGACAGGGTTAGAGGATACGAGTGATGCTCATAGGGCATTAGCAATTAGTATTTTGATGAGTTTTCAACTACTCATCCTGTCACAAGTTTCTGAACATCTATGGACCACAAGAAATAGTTTTTTTCCGATTTTACAACAAAGCATATTATCTAATACCCATAGTAGTTGCAACACTCCGTTATTGCAGGTTATCTGCCCAATGTGATTATTCTTATAATTTTTTTAGTGTAAATCAATTCACTTTACAGTTATGGAAGTATTACCGTCATCTAATCATTGATTTATGATCTGCATATCTCTTACTATCAAATAGCAGATAGTCAGGACTTAATACATTTATTTACAGCACAGTCCAATATACGTGGACTTAATTAAGCCAAAGTTTTATGGACAGCCCCACTATGTCCCACAATGAGTTGCATGATTGCTACCACAATGCTGATTCAATATGTTTATGATCTAATGATGTGTTTAAATTCTTTACAGGATTCTCTTACTGACACCTTTTCTATTACTACTACTAAATCTGACTGACACAGAGCTGACAAAGTACAATATACTGACATAATTGCTTCATTTGAGGCTCTGATACACGCACTGACAGAAACCACAGCACTGGATATATCAGATTTATCATATACCTGTCTTTACTGTAATGAACAACAAGCAGAGGCCTTGGGAGTTTGAACACATATACATGGGGATTCACATAGACCGATTGGGTATTACAGCTGCGCACTTGACCAAGTGGCAGCTGCATTACCGACATGCTTAAGAGCTGTGGCGGCTGCCGCGGCCTTAGTGCAGAAAGTAGAGGACATTGTACTACAACACCCACTGACATTATGTGTTCCTCATGCTGTTGCTTTCTTACTGAACTTTTCACGGACAAGACACATTTCCAGTGCATGGTTCTCTCGTTGGGAACTTTTGCTCCCAGCGCCACATGACCTGACTATTGTCAGGTGTGGTACGCTAAATCCTGCTATTCTGCTACCTGGTGGGACCCGGGAGTCCCAGAGGATGGATGAGATGCAGGATTTAGAACATGATTGTGAGGAATATTTAAAGCAAAATTTCTCCAATTAGACCTGATATCTCTGACACGCCACTACCATCTACAAAGATTGTAGTTGTCACCAACAAGGAGACTCAGGATGGCCATATACGGGATATGCGGTAGTATTGGATTTAGAGATCCTCATTTTCCATCGTGATTTTGCTATGATATAATACGCTAATATCACAGCAAGTAAAGGAGCTCATTGAGGCTGTGCAACTCCCTGCAAAGGCAGTAGTTGTTAAGTGTCAAGCTCACATGTTATAAAGTGATCTTGTTGCACTTGGTAACAAAAATAAGATGGCCACTGTTGTGAATCACACCACTATACAATTTAATGTTTTTACAATTGACCAGCAGAATCTCATAAAACATCAAGAGTTGTGTATTTAAAAGGAATGTGCCAATGGATGATAAATGGATGCAGTCAAAAGGCTAATGGCCTATGTAAAGATGGTGGGGGCAGATCAGTAGCTCCCCAAACCCCTCCTCCTGGCAGATGCGGAAGCTGCCCATGGGATGACCCATGTAAGGAGAGAGAGGGCATGTATTTTGATTTCATCTTATGCAGAGAAAAGGAGTCCCAAACTCAACTGCAAGAGAATGAACTCAGGAAAATTATTCCTATAGAACCATCAAACATTTCTCCTACCACTGGTCCATTCCTAAGGTTAAAAAAATATTTTTTTTTGGAATTTACATGCATATAAAATTGTCATTATATTTAAATGGTATCTGATATGTTATCTTGATTATAAGGAACATCCCAGCTGTCCCATGAACAGCATCCTTTACAGCAAAGAAATGTTTTGAGAAATTTGTGTTCAGATATGTTATCCCATAAGGTATATGGTATTAAAAAAATCATAGAGGTACATATTTGACAGGAAAGGTATTCTAAGGAATAAGTCAATATATGGGTATGAAATTTGGTTGCACTCACCACACACTAAAAGGTTTTAGTCAAAATTGAACATGTTAACAAATGCACATTGAGAACACATTATTTAGGGTGGGTGTGGAAATTACCATGAGTTGACTTGAAGTTTTGTCTTCGGTTTTGTATAACATTCACACTACTCCTCAGCAGCCACTGAACCTGTCCTCTTATAAGATCATTATTTTGATTGATATATACATTTTTTTATTTTTGGGAGACCAGCAAACTCTACTCAACATCCAGCAGCAGACTTGTCACTCTAATTCTCACATCAACTTAATACTTTACCAGAAAAGCAAACAAGCTTATGAAGGGATGTTGTTATAAGGTCCAGCCTGGAGACTATGCAATGGTGAGAAAATTCTTACAATTAAATGTCTCGTAGATCAAAGGCAAGACCCGTCCCTGTGAAACAAACCAATTGAATTAATGCGTCTCACTGCAAGAAGGTTTCCGACCTGGTGGTGATATCAGTTGAAAGAAATAGAAACTGATGCAGATAAATGACTGTGATTCTAACTTAATAAACTTATTGGATGATGGGCCTGTCCAGGGCCCCCACACAGACCAAGACAAGGTCCACGGAATCGGGGGGCATCCTTAGTGGTGTCCCTGCGGGTTGTGGGCAAGAAGAGGTCCACGGAATCGGGGGATACCCTTAGTGGTGTCCCTGCGGGTTGTGGACAAGGTGTAAAACAATGATCCCCATGAGTGACCAAGTTTCCCATACACTTACTAACTGAAGAAGTCATTTTTGTTTTTTAAGTTTTCATATTTTTATAGTTAATGAGGGTTACCAGGGATTGGTTGCTGGCAAGGACAGTGTGTATAGTTATCAAAGAGGTATTACTAGAGTCATGGTGGTGTATTCTACTTCTGCTTTTAATTTTAATCCCACAAGTATAATCATAACAGACACACATATACATCATACTACTGATGCTCCCAGGTTTCGGTATGCATCAGAGGATGGTAATAAAATACTGATAGCCAATATGTTCAATTAATTAGAAGGTTTAAAATAAATATATGAGTAATAACATAAAAGTAACTGAGAACGCCCACACAGGAACCATTGATAGAATACATCTAGTAAGGTATCAGTAAAGAAGAGGCATTCTAAGTAAGAATGGTAACAATGGTGCAAACATAATATCTATATGCAAACTGACATTTCTTCCTTAGACGCTCATCATGAGCTGATAAAAAGAACAATAAGGTAAACTGATTGTTGGTTATATTGTCATCTACGGTATCACTCCGGTAATGTTGGGTTAATGGCTACTTATATTTGCAGTCAAATCAAACAACACTTCATTTTCTATGTAGGATTTACACAAGTGAATCTTATAAGGTTACTGACTCTCCCTAGGTTTAAAATTGGTAAAGAGTGTAATAACAGGAGATATTTTGGAGTACAACAAAACATGTAGTTATGTGACAGAGTTGGGTGTGCTAGTATAAAATCTAGATAAAAAAGAGTACTCATTGAATTGTTTCTTATGATGTTTTCTCAAACATACTGTCTCTTAAGATATGGACATTACCACAAGGATTATATTATATTTACAAACTTAAGGTTTCTAAATGGTTACAAACAAGATCTATTGTAATAAAATTTACTTTTACTAATTAATACAGTGGTGATTCAACATGAAGATTTGAAAGTAACACATGGTATATTAAAGAAACACACTTATTTACATTATCCCAAGTTTATAAAATTGTATTTGAATTTGTGAATATAACTAAAATATGGTACAAAACTGATGGTGACGTTAAAAGGAAAGTTGAATTAAATTATTTGGGTTGAAAAAAAAATTAGTTTATTGAACAGGTGTGAGTGATGTGATTCCCTACAGTTGGTTTATTTGGTTGAACCCCAATAACTGGTTCGCATAAGTCAATGCTATATATGCTTTAAGAAGTTTAATGTTTTTGCCAAGATAATATTATTGATTTTTCTGTATACTAGTGAAATGCTTCAAGAAGGTTTTCCGATGTATTAAGAGAGAAACAAATGATGCGTTTTGCAAGAGATATGAACTTTCTTTGGAGAAGTTCAGAGGATGGACTGTTAAAACTGAAATAACGCATCAATAATTATATACTTTTGTTATACTCTGTTTTCTCAAATATTGTTATTTATTGCTGCAGGTGGCGTTAGCTTGTTGCACAAGGTACTAGCCACGCCGTATGAGGCCTACCCTTTGCGCTAAGCAGCAGATGTTTGTTAGAAGCAGCAGCCATTTTGTTAGGCATGACTTGCATAATAATATTATTAAAATGGCTGATCATTCAGAACAGTGCTGTAAAAGTGATTTCTTATAAAGAGTTGTTTTTGGTTTTAGAAGCTTAAGAATGTGATGTTGACAGTATAATGTAGCAAGGACAGGAAGCTAGTCTCCACAAACTGAATAAGATGGGAACAAGGCCACACATGCGTAGACCCACAAGGCCACTGAAGTTGGGTGTTGGGTTAATTATGACATCATGATTGAAAGCAGAGCTTTCCAATAAGACTCAATGCTTATGAGTAATTAATTAATTAATGTGATAAAGGTTTAAATATCAGAGTGATAGAAGGAGGGGGAAGGCAGTTGAGGAAGAACCAGCAAGCACGGGGGGGCTGGAGGTAATTATGAAGGAGGTTTAATCATGGCTGATCACTGTCCTTGAAAGGTGTCCATTTTGATTTGGTTTAGAATTACTGTTTAAGTATTAGCTAGTCAGTTTTATGTTTCTTGTGTTAGTCTGCATTTGCAAAATACCTGTAATGAAGCTATTCTTTAAGTAAAGCATTGTCATACCTTTTATAACAAGGTTGTGTGGGTGTGCAATCATTTCAGCGTTGTCGTTATATTTAAAGGTAATAAAGTAAATATATACAGGTTTGGGTTATCAATCATATCTAATCTTATCAGATAAATATCTGCTTTATCAGGACATTACATCAAAGTTGGATCAGCCTGTAGTGTGTTTTTCCACTTTAATTTTGAGGGTGACTCCAAATCCAGACCTCAATAGGTTAATACATTTGATTTCCATTGATAATTTTTGTGTGATTTTGTTGTCAGCGCATTCAACTATGTAAAGAAGAAAGTATTTAATAAGAATATTTAATTCATTCAGATCTAGGATGTGTTATGTTGGTGTTCCCTTAATTTGAGCAGTGTGTGTGTATATATTATATATATCTCAGTATGTGTAATCGAATTGATATGCTATATATCTATAATAAATAGATATATCTTGTTATAACTAAGGTAAACAGACAGGACGACCCTCAACACTGACTGCAGTGTACCGTGTGACCGCTGCACAGTGCACACACACACACATTTTTCTAGAATATTCGCAGCACCAGCAGTTAGAGACCACGTGGGCAAGACGTCCCTTGCGCCGTGACGTCACTGGTTGGCAAGCGACCTAGCGGCTGCTGGAACGCTTTGACTAGGCCAGGACGCTGTCGGCTTCCACCCCCCTCTGCCAGCCGCAAGATGGCCGTCTCTGGCGTTACGCAGTGCCGCGGTGTGTCGTCACACTTGCTCTCTCCTCCCACCTCGCTCTCTCAGCATCGCGGACGGACCGGCGCACGTCAGTTCCTGTCGGAGAGGATTGCGGTGGTTCAGTCGGACGCGGGTCTGAGATCTAACAGGTAAGCGAGGCAAAGAGAACGGCTGGTGGTCCGGGGGAGGCGGGAGAGGGCCCGGGGTGCGAGGAGTGGAGGTAGAGTGCAAGGTCTGGGCACCTCAGCCTCCAGTCACCGCGCCCGGCCTATTCCCCTGCACCAGGTGTGGGTGACGTCCCGGTGACCGGTGTGCTCTCCTGGTGGCCCGGGCATCATCCGTGAGGACCGTGTGCAGGAGGATGGCTTGGGGGGGAGGGGCAGAAAATGGCGTCGGGTAAGCAGGTGGCTGTGCCCTTATAACTGCTGAGGTAACCTGCCCCTTACCGGCCCATTGTCTACTGTGGTCTCCTGTAATGCCCTACCACACCCACCGAGGGGGTTGTGCTCGCATCATCCTGTACTAAAGTGAGGCCTAAATGGGTTTGCAGTTGCACATAGGAGCTTGCAATCTAATGTGGGAAAACAAGTTCACCAATATCTCCACTTTGTCCATTCTAGCTCTATAGCACGTTTTGCCCCTGATCATGCAGAAACGTTCAGGAAACCTTACAATCTTGATGTTGCCATTAGTTACAGTTACTGTGCTCATCCAGGCCTCACGGCGTGTTGCTAGTAGGGAAGCCAATGCCAGGATATTTTTTTTACAATCCTGGCATATGAGAAACTCCAGGATTGTCCTCCGTGTGCCTCACCACAACTGCTGTGAAGCTGTCCAAAAGTGCGGTCAGTCATGGCTGAAGGGACAGTCAGGTGCATGGCTGCGCAGCATGACCTCTAACATCACGCTGCGCAGTGCACAACCTGGTTGACAGGCAGACTCTTAGCTGAATAGTGGTCAGCGCTGTCCATCAGATGGTGAAATGCGCATTTTGATCTCCAAATCCTAGGATTGGAGGCACCAATCCTCGGGTTGATATCCTGGCAATTTTTTCCCTAAATCGCAGGATCCTGGGATCGGCATCCCTAGTTGCCAGGAGATGGAGGTGACCATTATAGCTGCTGGTGGGAATTTATTGGCCATGATTAAGAGATGCTTGTTTACTCAATGTTAGCACATATGTCCGATGGTTAGATATGCAGCACGTTCTGCAAAATCTTTCTATACCCTGGGGTGGGGGCTTGGGAGTGTATTACAAATCCAGGGCTTATCAGTTGTGTTTTGCGGGAGTGCAGCGGCCAGGATCTATCAACGCAGATTTACCTGCCTTTGCAGCATTATTTGGTACTTGTGTAGTATCACGGCTCCCACGATGGGCATCGCACAGGGAAAAATCGCATCGCATGCGATATAATTTTTCACTGAAATTATGGACATGAGTTTAAATCATGTAAAATGCACCCCAAATGTCATTTTTCACACTGTACCACCCCCACTATCAACGCCAACCCGAATCGTGGCGAGCGCAGCGGTACGCGTCCTAGGACCTTTTCATACCCCCACTATCCACATCGGCGTTGAGTTGAGAATAGAAAGTGTGGCGAGCGCAGCCGGATACCTGTGAAGCCCGCGAGGGGACACGGATACCTGTGAAGGTATCCGCGGGGCTCGCTGCGCTCGCCACACATTCTATTCTCAACTCCACGCCGACGTGGATAGTGGGGGTATGAAAAGGTTGTAGGATGTGTACCGCCGCCCCTCGCGGGCGCGCTGCGCTCGCCACGCTTCCGGTTGGCCTTGATAGTGGGGGTGGTACAGTGTGAAAAATGACATTTGAGGTGTATTTTACATGATTTCAACTCATGTCCATAATTTCAGTGAAAAATGACATTGCATCAGATCGCATGCTATGCGATTTTTATCAAAAATGCATAAAAACCCGGTAAAATCGCATCGCATGCCACTACATATGGCATGCGATGGGAGCCGTGAAGGTATACAAGTACCCATTATTTAGCCGGACATCCCGTGTAACTTTACTCCAATGTCTGATAGTAAAACGTTAGTGATGACACTGGTAATGCAACAGTTAATTGAAACTCACTGGTGTGGAAATGAAGTTAGCTCAGCCGCAGTATCATTGGGTGACAGGATAGATTAATGGTGATATATAATCTCCTGCTGAAGGTCATATACAGTATGACTTTACCATTAGATATATAGTATTTGGTAACCTTATTGCAGGAGTACAGTTACACTTGTAAGGGGATATTGCGATCCCCTCCCATCTCCACATGATCACAGGGTTCCGGTTGCTGGAACCTGAGCTGTATACCTTGAAGGTATTGGGGGAAATGTTTCAAGCCTTCTAAAGAGGAGATTCGCACTGCAACAAAGAAGTTAGCTAGAAGCGGACCGGTTAGTGTGGAAAGCTTTGCTACTTTCCCACATTTCCTTTCTTTAAGAGGCTAGAAACATCTCCCCCTTTGGGGTCAATTCAAATAGCCGTGAGGTGGGCGAATTGCTGTTGCAGCAGAATTGAAGCTCAACAACCGCACCACCTCATGCTCCCTTATCTTACCCCAAAGTCGCAGTTTTTGATACGCAGCCCTATGGGTCCTGCTATGACTCCCAGGTGAGAGCTATTGAATTGACCACTATTCCTTTAACTATGCAGCATGATGCACGTATAGGGATATAATTAATAAAGTAGTGTGTAAATTATCGTCACATTTTGCGATTATTTGTACCTCTCTTTGCACTTTATTTAGTAAAACAATTCCCACCAGACATGTTCTGCGTAAGCCTACCTACCTCTCCAGCAAGTGGGTTCGGGAGCTTGGCATCTGCGCAATCCTGATGCGGAGGTGACTTTTTTTTTTCCTGCAGTGACTTACAATGTTCATACATGATGACCCGGGTTACACGTTCACACTTAGCCTTGCCGTTTTAGGAAAACCCTCACTTGCGCTGTGGGATTCCCAGGTGGAGCTGTTTCTACTGATTTGACCACTATGGCAGGGGTTCCCAAACTTTTTGAATCAGGGCACCCTACAGTATCAGCATATTTTTCACGACACCCCTAGGCCAAGAGTTTGTTACTGAGAATTTCAGAAAAAAAAAATATTAACATGAAATAAATTGGGATAAAATGTTATCCTTAAGTCCAGTTATGTGGTGAAAAACCTGATTCACTTCTGTTTACCCACATATTCTATAACTGGAAGCACTGGTTTTGCCTATTTCATTGACCAAAAATAATTAGAATTGGTTCTAGACCAGCGACCTGAGGCACCCCTGCAAGTGTTCCGAGGCACCCCAGGGAGCCTAGGCGCACAGTTTGGGAACCATTGCACTATGGTGTTCTAATTTGCACAAAAGATGACAAGCGAGTCCTATTTAAATACTGGTTCTGCATAACCACCATTGTTACCAATAGGGGCTGCAAGGTTATGGCAACTGCAATGGAAAAGCAGATAATGTGATTTTTGTCTGCACTTTTTTGCTTAATAGATGGTGAGAAACAATGTTGCTTTCTCCATCTAAGATGCTTGAGATAGTTTCATAATTTCCTAAATGCATCTTATATAACATTTATGTTTAAGGAATTATATAAATTTATTACCATTATCTTTTGTTTATTACCAGTTATTTATACAGCGCACACATTCCGCAGCGCTTTACAGAGAATATTTGTTCATTCACATCAGTCCCTGCCCCAGTGGAGCTCACATGTACATGCACACATTCATTCTAAGGTTAATTTTATTGGGAGCCAATTAACCTACATTTTGTGGGAGGAAACCAAAGCACCCGGAGGAAACCCACGCAAGCAAAGGGAGAATATACAAGCTCTGCACAGTTAGGGACTTGTTGGGAATTGAACCCATGACCTCAGCAATGGGAGGCAGCGATGCTAACCATTACACCATCCGTTAAGTGGAAATAACAGAACACTATTGCGCATAAACCCCTTGTGCAGCTGAATACAAAACTGACAAAGAATGACTTCCAAAGCATTTGTGAATACTTTTTTTTTTATTACAAAGTTATATATAATGCACAAAGGGTAACCAAAAGTGGAGATGACAAGAGACAAGTAAAATATTGTCCCTTTAATGCAAGCCTTGTCCACACACAAAACAAAATACTTTGTTTTGTGTGAGGACAACATTTGCATTAAAGGGCCAGTATCATCACACTGAATAAATGCTCCCCTTATAGTTTATTATATCCCGTTTCCACTGAAACGAATAACCCGGGTTATCGCACATGTAACAACCTGGAATTTATGTCGGTGGAAACGGCTCGACTCTAGTATCCCATCCTGCCATTGAGCACGGTTTTTCCAGGAAGGACTCGTGTAAGGCTAAGTGTAAAGAGGTAACCTAGGTCATACGTCTCTGGACCCGTTTATAAAGCAGGAAGAGCCTCAGTCCTGCGCAAGGAGATGATGTCATCTACAAGCTACGGCAGTGTAAACGTTGATCATAATAACCTGGATTGGCACCGCAGTGGAAAGTCTCTTCTAAATCTAGTGTTGGACTTGGAATTTAATGGAAAAGTAGTATAAGAATTCCTGGGTGGGTGGACATCATGACGATGGAATGCGCTCCATTTTGAGGCCATTTCTAGTACTTTTTGATGCATTGGCTCTTGATAAGATGAATAAAGTCCCATACATACTAGAGGATATTGTGAACAATATCGCTTAGAAAGGGGCTTCTGAGCGATATTGTGAACAATATCATCTAGTGTGTACACTCAGTGTCATTAACAATAATTGATGTCTTCTGAACATAAAGCCAAATGGCATGCCTGTTCAGAGGGTCCTGGTGACGTTGCTGATCGATATCAGCGGCCATTATTGTTCAGTGTGTACACGCAATATCATGGCGGATGCTAATTATATCGGCCGCGGCCCCTGTCGTTTAATACGTATGTAGATGATGGGGGGGGGGGGGGGGTATTTAATAAAGGTTGCTATATTCGCCGGGCAGAAATAGTGGCCATTTCCAACATTGGCCCTTATTTTGATCGGCACGGTACGGCCCGCGTGCGGCCGTACCGCCGATGTTTTTTGTCTGCACATGCGCAGAGGTCATTCTGCGCATGTGCAGCCCCCTTCGCCGCAGACGGATTTCGTCCGCCGCAAAGGGGGCGTATAGGGGCGTGAGGGGCTTCAGCCCCTCATTTCCCTATGTGTACGCCCCGCGTTTCATGGGCGTTCCCATGCAAACGCGGGGCGTATGCATGGTAATGAGGGCATGACGCCCTCATTACCATGACATGGGGGCGGAAAGCTGACGTCGCCGGATGTCAGCTTTCAGCCCCCTTACAAGCTCCCACACGGACGATTGTCCGTGTGGTCTGAGCTTGCGGGAGCTGCCGCGGCGTGCGGGCCTGCCTTCGATGGTCGTCGACCATCGAAGGCAGGGGGCAGCTCCCACCATGGTGGAGGCGTAGCCTCCACCATTTTTGTGCGGATCGCCAGCCGTCCGTGTATGGACGGCCGTGGCGATCCGTCCGGTGGGCGGCCCTTGGTTTGTGCGGTCGGAGCCCCGTGTGCGGCTCTGACCGCACCAACCAGAATAAGGGCCATTATTAGGTCAAATGTTCAATTTGGGGCTCCGTTCTTCCGACTGGTGGAATATATTCCCTGCATCGGCTAAAACGTGCGCTGATAGTCGGAAACGGCCGCGGATCGGCAATCCATTTGCAACAATACAGATTCGTCTCCGGCTCGTGGATAATTGTAAGTTTTTTAGAGTTGTCAGAATTTTCGGTACTCTTTACCTAGAAGGGCGCCCACGATGTGATGCGACCGACGCGATGACCGCAATTTCCCATAGGGAACAATGTTAAATGTCCCAATTGACCCGATTTTCCATAGGGAACAATGTTAAATGGCCCAATTGACCAGATTTTCCATAGGGAACAATGTTAAATGGGCCACAGAGGCCAAATAGGCACCCTGAAGTGTGAAATGGCCCCCCCAATTGTTAACGTCACCCCACGATCAACGTCAACCCGAAGCGTGGCGAGCGCAGCGAGCCCACGTCCTACGACTTTTTCATACCCCCACTATCCACGTCGGCGTGGAGTTGAGAATAGAAAGTGTGGCGAGGGGACGCGGACAGCTGTGAAGCCCGTGAGGGGACGCGTATACCTGTGAAGGTGTCCGCGTCCCCTCGCGGGGCTCGCTGCGCTCGCCACACTTTCTATTCTCAACTCCACGCCGACGTGGATAGTGGGGGTATGAAAAGGTCGTAGGACGCGTACCGCCGCGCTTCGGGTTGGCGTTGATCGTGGGGTGGCATTAACAATTGGGGGGGCCATTTCACACTTCAGGGTGCCTATTTGGCCTCTGTGGGACATTTAACATTGTTTCCTATGGAAAATCGGGTCAATTGGGACATTTAACATTGTTCCCTATGGGAAATCGCGTCGGTCGCATCGCATGCGATTTTTTTTAGTACATGCGATCTGCGCCCTTCTAGGTAAAGAGTACAGAATTTTCTAAAATTATACTTTTCTTCCTTATTATTTTCTAGGTTCTAGAATGCAAATAAATTCTAAAAAAGAAATAAAATAGAGATCCTATAAAAAATCAGTACGTGTGTATATATAGCACTTGCCGGACTTTGACGTTTTACCATCTCCAACCAAATTCCCGGCAGTGTTCTCCTGCTGTTGGTGTACAGTCAAGCTGTGTTCTGGGTGTTGATCACAGACTGCTCTGTACCTAATTGTTGGTTGATAACATTCAGGTACAGACTACGATGAAGACATGTACAAGGTTGACACGTGAAAAGGTTGACATGAGTTGTCACAGTTTTCTTTTGGTGTCAGTGTTGACACCTGAGCATGTGATCTCCGAATTAGTGCATGGCTCACTTCACTTGCCACGCTTTTGGCCAAGTGTCTCAATACACACTTTGCCATCCACTTGGACTCCGGTTGAGTGCAGTAATGTATGAAAAAGTAAAGTGTTTACTCTTTCATGTGTTAGCAATAGCTATTTCAGCCATGTTTATGCCGACCATATGGTATCAACCTATTCACTATTGACCTAAAGACGCTGTGGGTTGTATTCAAATGATATATTGCACCCAATTTCCCATCTAAAGTGATGGTAGATCATAGGGAGACGTTCAGTATTTAACATCCAAATTTTCGCCTAGGTGGAAAATGTGCACTTTTTTTCCAGGTTATTTTATTTTAGAACTTCAATTGGACGGATGATTTTTCACCTAGGTGTAAAATTCTGAAGTGCCAAAAATACCCGGCTTGGTGAATCGGCCTCTTAACCTCGTGTTTTCGCCACTTTGCTGGTGAAATTGCATCCATCTTCAGCACATTTTGAGGCATTTTTAGCCTATGCCTTTTTGCTGAAAAAGTGAATAGGCTTTCAAATGCCTTCAATAGCAGTGAAAACGGGTGCAATTGCAAAAAAACAATTTTATTGAATCTCACCCCCTCATATGGTTAACGATGTGCGCTCCTGCGGGTCATTAACGATGCGTCAGCACGTTCGGCAGGGATCCTGGTGACTTCACCAAACAATATTGTTATGGATATCGTTCAGCGATTTAGCGCTATATCTTTTGTCCCGCAGCACCGTCGATATTATAGTGTGTACCCAGTTTAAGGATCATTCATTCAAATGTACCAGATATATCGTTCTTACAATTTTTATCTTCTACCGATTCTATGTTTAGAATGAATCGATTTCCAAAATAATTTAGAGCTAGCTCTTTTTTTTTTTTTAGATATATACCCATTTTGGATAATATATGTTCATGCCGCTTCCATATATTATCCTCCTCTCATACTGTAAGGCCAGCGTGTGTATGGCCCATGTGTGGGACAGTCATGCAGGACACCAATGTCATGTATCTGTGTTGTTTGTGCCTTGCTTGGCTCGTCATCAGGGTTCGCGATTCCTGTACACTGTATTGAGAGAAAGCCGTCTCTCTGGATGTCCTATTATCCTCCTCAGCTCTGTAGACAGTAATAAGACGGCTGATTAATATAAGCAGCTTTCAGCCCCCTGCCTGAACTTTCTCCTTGATAACAGACTTTGCACCTCTCTTTTCTTTACAGGTTTTGCACCGAAACCGTTCTCGCAGCTTGTTCGTGTAAGTTATGAACAGGCGATAAAAGTGTTTGGTTTGCCAAGAAACAGAAGAACCCATGATTCCTATATGCCCTGTAGTTTCCTTCACCTATGGTAAGTACCTGCAGATTGATTTCCTTCCAGCGACCTATGCCGTGCCTTGTGTTATACTTCCAGACATTTCATTAACTTACCTGTATTATGCGAATGTATGCTTAAGGTGTGCTGGCTGGTTATCGCCACTCTGTTTTAAAGGCAATTGTGCTTAAAGTATGTCTACCACTATTGTGATCTCAATTGTTTAAAAGAAGTAGCCCCCAAGTGGCTTTTATATGAACTACTGTATATTCAGACTGAGGCTGAGTGGGGAGCAAAGAAAATAAGAAGTAACCTTGTACCTGGTACAGATTTATAATGTGCAGAGACTTTTATTTGGATGGGTGATGTCCTAGCTCAGTATAAAGCTGTGTTTGGTCTACATGCCAAAGCAGACCTGCATGCAAAAAAAAAAAAAAAAAATACATGTATTTGCATCGGTTGCAGTGCAATATGATTTGTCCACGTACAAAGTTTTTTTTTTTTTTTTTGTGCGTGTGTTGTCGCTCTGCTTCCGACTCCTGTATGCTTGTAGTTGATTGCAAGCTCCTACTGGTGCATCGTCTACCTAATAACACAGCTTCAGGCATGGGAATGAGATTGGATTTATGCAGTTTGTTTTTGAATGCAAAGCTAAAGAAATCTGCTAGAAAACAACACCGTGACCTCTTAAATCAAAGCCTATTGTAAGGGTATACCTGGTGGTTTTCCACATTCTTGTTGCTTGTGGTCTTTATCTAAAGGCCACTATACACCAGAACGACCTGCAAACAACCTGCTCGTATACAGGTTGTAAGTGCGATGGAATGATCGATCGTATGTGCTTTAAACATACGTACAGTCCGCTTACAACCGCAGTGGAAGCCAATAGATCAGACATGCAGCACATTGGCCCTTATTCAGATTGGATTGCCGGACAAATTTGTTTGGAAGATGGGCAAAACCATGTGCAGTACAGGTGGGGCAGATGTAACATGTGCATGTGTTGAAACTGAAATCTAAATTGGTGTAAAAATAATGCAGCCAGTATTTACCCTGCACAGAAACAAAATAACTCACACAAATCTAACTCTCTCTGCACATGTTACATCTGCCCCACCTGCAGTGCACATGGTTTTGCCCATTTTCCAAACAAATTTATACTGCGATCAGATCTGAATAAAGGCCATTGTTCTGGTGTTTCGCCGCCTTAAGTAAGCTGAACCAATGCAGTAAATCACATACAACGAGATCAAGGGAGATGATTTGGATTAGAGAGGTGCTAAATCTGCCTAGCATCAAGCTTCTCCTCCCAAAATGTGTTAATCCTAATGTATTTCCCATTATTAAACAACTGACTTCTCAATCATCTTCAGCTAGTGTACAAAGAATTATTATTATTTTTTTTTGCTTTGTTCATTTGGCGTTTTGAAACAGGGACTGAAAAAGGCATCTAAACTAATGTTTAATGCCAGCACCATATCCAATGCTAATGCTGAACTTGTGGATTGTTAGGGGTCAATTTACTGAGATTGGTGTTCTATTGCAGATAGGTTGTTGCCCATAGCAACCTATCAGTCTTCTTATTTAGCACCTTCTAGATCTGGGGTAGCCAACCCTATTCCTCGAGAGCTACCAACAGTGCATGTTTTGCAGGTCTCCTCACAGAATCACAAGTGAGCTAATTAGCTCCATCTGTGTATCTTTTAAAATGTGTCAGTGATTAATGAGTGCAGCAGCTAGGTTGTCTGGAAAATGTGCACTGTTGGTAGCTCTCGAGGACTAGGGTTGGCTACCACTGATCTAGAAGATACTAGAATCTGATTGCTATGCCTATTTTCAATAGAACTTCTATCTTAGTAAAATTTCCCCTTGTTGGAAAGCATTAAAACATGGTTGTTCAAGGTTTCTAATGCATAGCAATGTGTCGCGGACAGTATTATAACAAACCAGGATTACATTTTTCCTTTAATTAAAACGTTATTGGAAAAAAATTGGTTTAAACACCCCCATAAAAGCTGCTTTTTTTATTTTAATTTTTTTTTTAGAGAAAGGAATTTTTTGGTACTTATGTAATATCTGGGCGCCCGATTTTTTTTTTTTTTTTTTTTCATCACATGCAATATAGTGGCATACAATTCATGCAATGCGATTTTTCATTGTAAAGACCTGATTTTTAATTGTATAGTCACCCATGGGTGATTTCATACCCCCACTATCCAACTACGCATGGAGTTGATTTTATATAGTGTGGCGAGCCACCGAGCCCGAAGCGTGGCGAGCGGACGCAGAATACATGTAAAGTAATCTGCGGGGCTCGGTGGCTCGCTGTGCTCTCCACACTATATAAAATCAACTCCATGCGTAGTTTGATAGTGGGGGTATGAAATCACCCATGGGGGACTATACAATTAAAAATCGGGTCTTTACAATGAAGCATCGCATGCCTTCAGTAGTGGCATGCAATGAAAAAATTGGTCGCCCAGATAATACAGAAGTACCAATTTTTTTTTTTTTTTTTACCAACCCTGCTACAAGTCTTTCATGTAAATAGTCTCCCGGAAGCAGTTTTGTGTCCTGACACTCCAAGAAGAGACATTGCAACAATGGTTTGAGGACCTCTGTATTTGAATTTGAGAAGTAATAATCTTTTATGGTCACTGATGTAGTTTAAACTAAAATGCAATAAAAATCAGTTGCCACGTAATCATAACTGGAAATGTTTATGTAACCAATGATTACTGAGGTGGACACCCCTTTCCATCAGTTGCAGTAAGCACAAGTGAACAGAGGGGGCAGTGTCCAAAAGAAACGCTGGACTGTGGCCTCTCTCACCTGTAAGGTGGTATGGAGTCTTTGGAACCATATACCTTACACTAGTGTTCCTTCTAGCACCCTGCATCTTTCAAAACCCGTGCAGTTCCTGTTCCCTGCCTGAGGTGTCACTCTCTGCTAGCACAGGTCTGCTCTGCATTTCTGTGCTGAAATACAGATCACACTACACTAGAAGCACCACAGTGCAGAACAACATCCCAGGCAGGGAAGAGGAAGTGCGCGGGTTTTGAAAGATGTTGGGTTCTAGAGTGAACACTACCATACACACTTCCATTGTAGCTTCTGATACTGCCCAGCATCAGAGGGTAACTGGTCTCTCTGTGTCTGCAATTCCTCCATGCATTCTGTGAGGGTCCTGCAGTGCAGTAAGCCTAATGTTCAGGCCTTAGATTTGCTGCTGTGTCATGTTTAGAAAGTGGTGGTGATTATGGGATAATAATAGAATCATTTACCGGATGCTTCAGGTCTTATACTGTACAGTCCAGCAAGTGACGCTCTTACCTCTGGTTACGCTGAAACATTTCACAGATCATAATCACTTATGCTGACAGAATGTGCCTGTGGGATTGTTACTGTCTGCGTTCTGTAACTTCATTTTTTATTCTATTTTCATATCAGTGCCCAGCCGGCTGGGTGAAGAAGCCAAAATGGCTACTGGCAACTATTTTGGCTTTACCCATGGTGGTGCTGCCCAGTACAGGTAATACACACCGATTCTTATTCTTATAATGCTGTTTTGTACAGTGCCATTGGACCTGTCACTGTAGTTCTTGCAAACAAGATCACTAGCACAGCATGTTGTTGCTGAAGCAAGGGGAACATGTTTGCTATAATAAGCCTGGTACTTGGAGTGCCCGATCCTCAGAAATGTGACTGATCACCGCTTCTATGCCAGCACACGCTGTGGCCCGATCATCTTGTTTATGTCGTGTCCATGCTTGCAATATGCAACTTTCAAAAACCCGTGCAGTTGCTCCCTATTGCCTGCGGTGTCGCTGTTGCTAGAAGATAATACAATGTGGTTGCTATGGGCAACATCCCATCTTCAATATAACTCCCATCTCAGTAATTGTACCCCTAGGTAGGCCTTCTGGGTGCCATTGGTAATGGACATTACAGCAGATCAGGCCCCATGTATTGACTTGTTTAGTGTATATCTAACTACTCCTCACATTTATGAGGTGAAGTACCGCCACTGACCACTAGAGATCACTCTGGACCAAATTACTCCTTTTCTGAAAGCAATTTGTGCAGGAACAATGTTTCAAATTTGATTAATATGAAGAGGGGGAGCTGCGAAGACAGAGATTGGAGGTAGGAGCAGATGGGGGGTGGGGTGGAGAGTTGTAAGCTAAAAACGGTCACAGCTCAAAGTGAAAGTACTTTGCAGAAGATGTCATTTTGAGTAGCTTTTACCTAATTACACCATGGGTCCTCAAACTGCGGCCCTCCAGATGTTGTGAAACTACAATTCCCAGCATGCCTTGCCACAGTTTTGCTATAAGGGAGTGTTAAAACTGTGGCAAGGCATGCTGGGATTTGTAGTTTCACAACATCTGGAGGGCCGCAGTTTGAGGACCCATGAATTACACTATAGAAGTGTATTTGATAAAACAGCATAAAGTATTTAGTTTTTCTGGTTTAAACAGACTACTTTTTTGTGATGCCTGGCTGCGGAATGTTCTGTACATTAATGACTCATTGCTTTTAACATTCATTTATATTCTATTGCTGTAAAATGCCTACACACTATGTGGGTAGCGCCTCAGGGGTTCTGGCTGCTATTTCGTAACCAATCCGGGCACCATTGCATTCCGTGGTTTCCCAGCTCCCTCTGTGTCTCGGCCGCCTGGCCTGTAGCTGCAGACGGCACTTATCAGCTGCCCAGTTAATTGAGTGTAAACCGCTGATTTCATGTTCTGATTAAAACGTTTCAGACCACTTGTTCTATTAAGGTTTTCTGAAACATTTCCTGATAGCCAAAGTAGCGAGCATTGAATGGAGATTAGGCAGCAGCCTTTGCACCTCTACAATGTGTTTCCTGGCCGCTAATCCATGCCTGGATGAGAGGTTTGCTGCTCTGCTTAAGCCCTATTGATGCTGTGCAGCACTATGGGATATAACACGGCTATGGGCCCTCACCTCTGCCGATGACTCTGCACTGGGTGCAGCCTTTAAGCCCGGACTTTAAGGGGGAATGGTGTCAAGTCTCCTAAGAAGAGAAGCTGCACATAGCAATCAGCCTCTAGGTAGCATTGATTAAGTTCATGCTAAAAGATGTTAGGCAGGCTTGATGTATTTCCCCCTTAATCACTTCCAAGGCTGAGTCACACAAGACTACAAAAGCCGAAATGACAGCGCCACCAGCCATACGGGCCTGAATGGCGATATATTTGAATAGCTCAGTTGGGTGCCCTCTAGTGGCCGCCGGCGCAATAATATTTGAATCTGGCCCTACAGTTTTAGGATGAGATTAAATTGTTGACAAAGGCATATTGCTAGCACCCCGTCCCGTACTCTACACCGAGCTGTCCGAATACCAGATTAGCACAAAAGTGCTGGTTACCCTAGAGGGCAGCCAATGGCTCTGAACGATTGCGAGCTGCCATACATCACGGCTATTGTCTCTCTGACGCGCCATTCGCCAGCAGTTGAATTCTTCGCCTAAGGCTGCTTGAAATAATTTTTGGAGCCTTTGTTCTAGTGGTGTTTTTTTTTTTTTTTTGGTTTGTTTGTTTTTATAATTATTCTGCATCAATGTTTGAGAAAACCATAATGGGAATGAGAATAAGAGTTAACTCAATGACCTCTTGATGTGAGAAAGTTATTGAATCTACAAGTGATGGCTGCTGTAATGCTGTGTGACGTGGCTGTCGCATGCAGAGGAACGGGAGAGAAATCATTCAATGGTCTCATGCGCCCGCCCACCGAGCTGTCAATCACCGGCCCCTCCCGTCGTGACTGTCTGCAGATCACGATATGCTGAAATATTAATTGATCTGCAGTTACGTCTATTGGTGTGTACCCAGCTCTAGACTTCAACACTATTCATGTTTCCAGCTTCCCTGTTTTGTCACACTTATTGTTATAATGTGGTTACAGATTAGCTGTCATTATACTATGCTGATGTGTAACGCATTCCCATCAGCGGCAGGTAGCAGAGATCAGAGGTCCTGTAATAAAAGGGAAGCTCCCACTTTTTTAGTAGTCCCCACATTATGTTTTGGTCAGCCTTCTCCACTTCTTTATCATTATGACGTTAGTGGAGATCAGGGATGTGGCTGCAATCAGGCATTGGCCGATGCTGTTGGACAAGGGAGCTTGCCATCTGTGTGATCTGCAGAACATGTGAAAAGCTGTAACAGTGAGCTTCCTTCTCCTCACTATGGGGGTTATTCTAGTTCACTTTCTGACAAAATCCTTCTTAGCTGGACAAAACCATGTGCACTGCAGGGGGGGGCAGATGTAACTTGTGCAGAGAGAGTTAGATTTGGGTGCGGTTTTACTCCAAAGTGAGATCTATATTGTGTATAGTGTAGTGTAGAAATAAAGCAGCCAGTATTTACCCTGCACAGAAACAAAATAACTCACCCAAATCTAATGGTCTCTGCCTATTTTACATCTGCCCCCCTGCAGTGCACATGGTTTTGTCCATCTAAGAAGGATGTTGTCAGAAAGAGTGAACTAGAATAAGGCCCCATGTCACCAGAACAGTGATTGTGTTATCAGAATGACCGTGTACATTAGTGGTTCTCAACCTCGGTTCTCAGGGACCCCCAATGATGCACGTTTTCCAGGTCACCTCACAGATACACAGGTGCACTAATTACTCACTGGCACATTTTAAAAGATCACAGGTGGAGCAAATTATTTCACCAGTCTGAGCTGTTGTGTTGGAAACGGGCACGGATTGTCGCGTTCACGGCTTTTTTACTACAGTCCGCGGCTCTTTTCGCCAATCTACAGACTTTCTGACACTTGACAGTGGGAACATTGAATTCCGACTGTCGAGTTGCTGTCCGATCGAACGAAAAAGTCTGAGATTCTGACTGTCAGGACATTCCAACAATCGGAATCCCATATTGAATGCCTGCCTTAATATCTCCAAAGCATTTGTGTTGCACTATAGCTCCTTCCCACCATAGGATTTGGTCATTGTTTTATTATCATAACCTTAAAACCTTGGCTGGGGATCGTTGGAACCAGCCGCATGTCATCTGTTGTGATGCTGTTGCAGTGTACGCTGCATGGTGTGGTCTTTTTGCAGTTGTAAATGTAAGTTTTAAGCTTGCCAAACGCTTATATGGTCTGGGCCCTTTTCACCCGATTCTGACGGATCAGGCTGAGCTATGGGGGGGTTATTCTGATTCACTCGGAAAGTCACAAAGTTAGATTTGGGTGGGGGGTGTACTTCAAACTGATATCTATATTGCAGTGCAAAAATAAAGCAGCCAGTATTTACCCTGCACAGAAACAATAAAAAGCCCAAATATAACTCTCCCTGCACATGTTACATCTTCCCCACCTGCAGGGCACATGGTTTTGTCCATTAGAGAGTAATTTTGACTTTCCGAGTGAATCGGAATAACCCCCATTGGGTGAAAAGTGACCAAATGTTAGGCGCCTACCCTCCAAATCCAGTCCGTTGCCCACAAGTGCTGCACATAAGATTAGTTGAATCCGGCAGCATTTGCTGGGGGTCACATAGGATACATCAAATGTTAAAGGACCCTGGCTGGCAGTTGCCATGGTATTGCATGTGATAGATTGGATTAGTGTATGGGGGCTGTTAGAGGCGTTTAGGATCACTGAGGAATTCCACTGATGTAACTTAATGTCTAATGGAATATATTTTCTCCTTTCTCATCAGCCAGCAGCCAGCATCAGGAGTAGCCTACTCCCATCCGACGACAGTGGGCAGCTATACCGTTCATCAGGCTCCTGTAGCTGCTCACACGGTAACCGCAGCCTACGCCCCCACGCCGGCCACAGTAGCTGTAGCTCGTCCTGCACCTGTCGCTGTGGCCGCTGCTGCAACTGCAGCTGCTTACGGCGGCTACCCGACAGCTCACACCGCAACAGATTATGGCTACGCCCAGCGGCAGCAGGAGGCTCCCCCACCGCCACCGCCGGTCACAACACAAAATTACCAGGTAATGTTACATAATCTGCATCTACCATTGGTAAATGGAGGCTTGGGGAATTGTTTGGCTCAGACCATTTCTGTGTATTAGCAGATTTTCATGTCAATTGGTGGAATAATTGTCTTCATCCTCAGTACCCAAGGGTTAAGTGTCACTGTAGGCAGTAGGGAAGACATGAGGGAAGAGGGCCCTGCTTGTGAAAGCTAACACTCTATATAGGAAAGTGCTAGATAAGGGTGACACATTGGAGACTAGTGTTCCTTCCAGCATCCCAGGAGGGCAGGGTGCTGGAGGAAAAGGGGCCCTTCATATGCGGCGGGCCCGCCGACGCCACTTGTGTGGGGGCGAGCCCACCCGCCGACGTCTGCCTTGGGGGGAAAATGTAGAAGCCCGCAGTGGGGTCCGATGGGCTAGGGTGTTTTTTACTTTCTAGTGACTATACCGTGGCTAAGTACTTTTATAATTCACCAGTGTCTGAGATGAGAAACTCAAGTACTCCCAACGTTCCTTGTAATAATGTCTGTTATAAAGGGTCGACGGGCAAGTAGGTGGACACTGAAATGGTGGACACATGCAAAAGGTCGACATGAGTTTTTTTTTTTTTTAAATCTTTTTGTGTCAGTTTGTAGATTTCAGCACATGGACCCCAAATTATTCTACCGCGTCCCCTCGCCATGCTCCGAACCACACTTTACCGTTTCCAGTTGGAGTCCGCGTTGATGATAAAGTATGAATCAAAATAGAGTAAATAAAAACACGTCAACTCGTTCATGTGTCGACACTGTCAATTTTGCCCATGTGTTGTCAACCTGCTGACTCGGACACTGTCGACCTATGGCCCATATATACCGTAGAAATATGGCAGGCTTTAGTTTATGGCAGTTCTGAGCTTTGAGCTCTAAGGGGGGTATTCAATGTTGCCAGGCAGAAATATCGGCCATCAGTATTAGACTTTTTGTTTAAAGTTGAATCTGCAATTTTGAAAATGGCCCCTAGATTGTGGAATCTGCGGCCGTTTTTGACTGCCGGCTATTTTTATCGAAATTGAGCCAACATTGAATAGGCCGAATGTCCATTTGACCTAATCTTGTCGGAAACTGACGATATTTCCGCCTGGGTGAAATAGATCACCCGGCATTGAATACCCCCCTAAGCATTTGAAATGTCTTTAAAATGCAGATAGAACTTTTATAGGTAATAATACAGACAGTGTGGAATCTGAGACGGGTAATCTGTGTATTTTGTATTTAATTGAATGTATCTAATCCAGTGTATAAACAAAAATGTAATACACTGGAGGCCTGTTGCAAAGTTTGGATGTACTCTTCTTTGCGCAGCGTATCGTGTGTAGAGCGTTTGGTGAAGCTCAGGACCCAAGTGCATAGATGGTTGATATAGACTCGCACACTGCAATAACACCTAAACTGTTGATGGAAGGAGGGTGATTTGGGTTGGAATTGGGGTGTTTATGCCTAGGAAGAGTTTGAGGATGAAACTGCAGCTTTTTGATTGGACAGAAGCATCAATGTACCGGTGTTCTGCACCAAATGTTGGCTGATGGCTAGTGGCAGACTAAGCATGCAGATAGGGTCTGAATGCGGCGCAAAGAGTGTTCTTTGTAGGAGCCTTTATGGACACCTTTAACTATGCATTAGCTGAGGGTATTTATGGTGCATGATTTTTATTGAGATAAACTTTGGTTTTCCTTCCTTTAGGATACGTATTCGTATGTCAGGTCTACGGCTCCTGCTGTGGCCTATGACAGCAAGCAGTACTACCAGCAGCCCACTGCAACCGCCGCAGCTGTAGCAGCTGCTGCTCAGCCGCAGCCATCTGTGGCGGAATCCTACTACCAGACAGGTAGGTTGTGTTATTATCTTTTCTGCAAAATAGCATTGCAAATGTTACTTTAGATGATACATTACATGCCTTTAGCACACTGGCGTCTATATAAATGCACTTTCCGCAAAGCTTACCCTTAAGCCACCCAGAATGCACGTTTGGCCGTATTCAATTGTCCCATCGCTCCCGATCTCCCATCTAAAATGACGAGAGCTTGTTGGTAGATCTGCAATTGATGATATCTTACACTCTACATCTGGTTTAGCCAACGCGTAGCTGCTTATCCCGACCAAACAAATGGGCACAACGGGGAAAGAATCACCCAAACAGGTGATTCTTTGCAGATTTCAACTTGCCACCCCAAGGGGTTACGAGCTGAATTTGCTAGCACCGGCATCTTGACGCGCTCGAATGGAGCAACATTTGAATAGCTCTTTTGGGCTCCCTCCTGTGGCTTCTGGCAAAAACAGCTTTGAATACGGCCCATTATGTAGGCAGTGGCCCAATAGATTACTAAGGCCTGATTTCAGTCTGTATCCGGCCTCATTACAACATAACTGTAACGTATGCTTATTACATTAGTGTGTCTGTACTGTATAACTGTATATGTATTGCTTTAGATTTTTGTACTGTATATGCATTGCCTTAGAGAATCCGTACAGTATTTATTGCATTAGTGTATGGCTAAAGTTTATGTATTGCTTTAATGCACCTTTATGGTATAATTATCACTTGAATAATATGCCTAATATTATTTATGCCTTTAGTGTACAATACAGTAAATGTCTTATCTTGGTCTGCCAGTACAGTGTATATTTGTGTTTAATGTACCAATACAGTATGCATTGTTTTAGTAGAGCAGTAAGAGGCATATGCTTACAGTACAGTATATTTAATGAGTGGCTATGGTCGTTACTTGTCGGCTAGTAATCACTGCTATAGCTAAATAGCTTATGAAGTTATTTTTCTCTGCATGGCTGAAAAGTGATTTAAAGGATTTCTATGATTTGATTAGTACCAGCGGCGGCTCCAGAGGAGGAACTGTAGCACAGTCCACAATTTAAAGAGCCACACCCACTGCCAATGAGTCCAGGCCGGTAGTGCTTGGGGTGGCAGTTGGTGCGGCTGCTCTAAGAATAACAGACTTACCTACAGCTCCACAGCTGGTGCTGCCCCTGGTGTGTACTGTATGTATTATACAAAGCTAGATAGCAAATACTATAGAAATGTACTAATTTGGTAAAGTATTTTAAAAAATTACCCAAACTGCAACTAAACCACATTATTTTATGCAACACATCTCTTTTTCCTCCCGTTGTACCAGCTCCTTTCGCATTGTCTTTTCCAGTTGCCCCCAAGGCTGGCTACAGCCAGGGTGCTGCTCAATACACTCAGGCGCAACAGACTCGACAAGTGACTGCAATCAAACCGGCTAACCCTAGTCCTGCTACGACTACCTTCTCGATATACCCAGTGTCCTCCACTGTGCAGCCTGTTGCTGCTGCCGCCACTGTGGTGCCCTCATACACACAGAGCGCCACCTACAGCACAACTGCTGTTACTTACTCTGGTAATCTCTTCTACATTTTCCATTTAATATCGGGCATACAGCTATAAGCAGTTCTTTATGGAGTGGGGTAGTTATTGATGTTGGGTTGTTAAGCCTTTGAGACTTGGGGGGGGGGGGGGGGGGATTCAATGTGTGGCAGTATTGCATGTTAACAGGTTTACCCTGTTCTAATTCAATACATTAGTCCAGTGGTTCCCAAACTGTGTGCCGTGGCACCCTGGGGTGCCTTGGGGGACTTGCAGGGGTGCCCTGGGTTGGTGGTTCAGGACCAATTCAAGTTTTTTATGTCCATTATAATAGTCAAATTATGGACAAATGTGCCGCAAAAACATTTCTGATGCTTTGGGGTGCCGTGATTCAAAAACTTTGGGAACCCCTGCATTAGTCAATATTTTGGGAGGGAGGGTAAGATTTCTATGATTTACTACTTCAGCGTGGTTAGGCCTCATATCCACTTGTGTTAATCACACAAATTTTGATAGAATTAATCATGTAAATGAGTAGAAAATTGGGAACCAATTGTTTTTACTGCTTTTACTCCCCAAACCAACTCTCACCGTTACAATTAAACACCGCACTTGTATCCTAGTATCTGTTCACGGGTACTCGCGCTTGCTACTGGGTCCCAATGAGCTCAAAACACTAGTAATAAATGTGCCAAATAAGTTTACATTTGTTTGGGTTTTTTGTCTGTTTTTAAAACATACCTGTGGCTTTGTTGCTTCTAGAATTTTCTACATTTATTTTCAATAACTGAATATTGGTTAGCAATTACCTTATTTGGTGGCTGTCAACATGAGGGAAAGTTGGGTGTCTTTTCTCTCATATTTTTTTTTTTAAATCTGTTTGCTACATCTAAGGAACCTGACAGCCAGTATGAATAAAATTGATTCCCAGCAAGTAACCTTAATTGCATAATTCAGGGATTTTTAAAACCGGTCCTCGATATCTGCCAACAGTTCATGTTTTCCAGACGACCTGTGGATCTGTAGAATGTGTCAGTTAGGAATGCATTCACTGCATGTTTGAAAAGGTGACAGTTCGCAATGATTGCACCTGTGCACCAGCTAGGTGGTCTGCAAAGTGAGATCTGTTGGTAGATCTCCAAGACCGATTTGGCCACCCCCTGGTAACATTTATGTCAACGGATCATACTGGCTTCAGGCTTTTTAGGTCTTTTTTCCAAGCTCCTAAATTTTATATTCTTTTATCTTGAATCTAAAATTTTACACAATTTTTTTTTTTTTTTTTCCCCAGGTGCGGCTTACTCAGGTTACGAAGCAGCAGTGTATTCCGCCGCCTCGTCTTATTACCAACAGCAGCAGCAACAACAAAAACAGGCGGCAGCTGCTGCTGCGGCTGCCGCCACCGCAGCCTGGACCGGGACCAACTTTACCAAAAAGCCTCCATTTCAAAATAAGCAACTAAAGCCTAAACAGCCTCCCAAACCACCTCAGATCCATTACTGTGATGTCTGCAAGATTAGCTGTGCTGGTCCGCAGGTAACTTGCATATCTACTTCTGACTGGCAGCCATAGCGGAAAGAAATGAACACCTTTTTGTAGAGCTTTGTTTATCTTCTCACGGTGGACCTATGTGTCATCACCTGCTCGGATGCATCAGCATTTTGTGTACTGTTGTAAGCTGTACAGTTAGTCAGCCTAGAAATGTATGGCTTGGATCCATACGTCATACATATCGATCTGTCCTAGTAAGATGAGTTTAAATTGCTTTACTTATTTGCAAACTAGATCACTAGCTCTGCATCCAGTTGCAGGAGCCAGGGGAACACGTTTGCTATATGAATTGGTGTGGAAACTGGAAGCTGTAGATTCTTATTTCTACGGCTGCCTTCTTTCCACATGACAGTATATAACGAGCTTGTCGTCATGGCTGATCGCGCGTCTCGCTGCCCGAGACTTCAGTGTATTTGGTCTTGTTACAACTGTGGCTCTTTTGGGAACCATGTTTTTCACTTCGGACTCTGTTTCCCCAACAGACCTACAAGGAGCATTTAGAAGGGCAAAAGCATAAGAAAAAAGAAGCGGCCTTAAAAGCCTCTCAAAACACCAGCGGCAGCAGCAGCACGGCTATCCGCGGGACCCAGAACCAGCTCCGCTGCGAGCTCTGCGACGTCTCCTGCACAGGGGCAGATGCCTATGCCGCCCACATCAGAGGCGCTAAACACCAGAAGGTATGTTCACCTCTAAATGGAACACCTCTGAGTTTGGAGTGAAACCCATTTTAATTCTCTGTTCTTAAGTTGCACAAATGTAAAAAACTAAATTTGTTCAAATAGCTCTAAACTGCCGTGACCCCCCCCCAGTGTAGTTCCATAACAGCTGAAGGGACATGAGTTTAACACCACTGCTCTAGTGGCTGCCGGCGGCGATAACCTTTGAATATGATGAATGTGTTTTCTTTATCTGGCCTCCCAGAGAGTATCTGCTGCCAGAGACAAAGCACTCACTGTGGAGGGACCGTTGACAGGGACAGGTGTGGTATAACACACTGACAGTCGGGATTCCGACAGTCATTAGCCCGATGTCGCAATCCCGACCGCCGGGACTCAGAAAGGGGGCTGAGCGCAACGAAACCCCTTGCGTGCACAGTGGCTCACTACACACTCCACCTATTCTATACTCCCTCTATCGTGGACCCCCACGAGGGAGAATAGCCGCTGCCCGCCTGGGTTTTAGCAGTCGGGATTTCGACGACCGTGTCAGCACCCGTTTGGACTCCCTGTATATGTAATAGGCTGTCACTAATGTGTTAAAGAATGGGCATACTTTAGTATGTAAGATATTTTTTTTTTCTTTTAAGCCAGGAAGTTTTTTTCTGCTTTCCTAAATAAATTTTACTTTTTTGGGTTGGGGGAGAGAGAAAAAAAAGAATCCTAATCCTCGGTTTTCTCCTTTCGACAGGTTGTGAAGCTGCACACCAAGCTTGGAAAACCCATTCCGTCAACAGAACCAAATGTTGTGAACCAGTCTGTCACTTCTGCAGCTGCCTCCAAAGCAGCTGCCTCCTCAAACAGCACATCCAGCACTAACGGGGGCTCCGTCACCACGCCGGCTTCAAAGCTGCTGACATCCAGCTCCTCCCCCGGCGCTGCGAGCGCGAGCAAAATGTCCAGCATCTCCTCCAACAGCATCGTCAAGAAAATCACCACGCCAAAAATAACCTTTGTAGGCAAGTAGATTTCCCATGGGGTTCTGTCTGCCTGTGTGCACCATGCAAAAAGAAAAACACCCACGGAACCTTATAGCTCAGGACAAATTTCTTTAAAATCTAGGAACCAGGATGAAAGTGTAGGAGTCAGACAAACTAACGAGAGGGGCAATGCGTGCCAAAAATCCCCACATGCGCGCGAATGGATGTTTAGCATAAACGTCCATTCGCAGCTTGCATGCAGGGTGGAAATAATTAGATGGTCACTGACCATTGAATGATTTCTACAACGCTCGCAGATATGAGACCCGGATCTACGAGCGCCCTGTGCAGGAAGCAGGTGGGCAGCTGACTTCCTGGAGGGGGTATAGTAACAGGAGTCCTGGGAGAACCTGACTGAACCACACAGAGAGCAGGGCCACTCTCACAGTGGCAGCGGAGAGCAGGCAGGAGGGCAGCATCTGTCTTAATGTGCAACAGCCAGCCCCTGGCAGCCTTGATCAGCTGCTGTCACTGGGTGCTGACCAGCCAGCAGTCCGTGCCCCATAGTAGACCATGCAGGGTACAGGAGGACGCAGTCTCTGGGGTAGGAACTGGAGAGTGGGCGGTGGCAGGCGCCAGCACCCCTGGCTGGGAACTGCAGACAGGAGGAGTCAGCAAAGGCTGAGGATCCGGGTGCTGGTATCCTGGCGTGCAGCCGCAGGGATCCCTGCGGCTGGTATCGATTGCTAAGACCTCAAATGCGGCAGGAGCTCAGTGCATGCTGATTAGGCCACACCCCCGCCGGGTCGAGTTTTGTAATGGCCACGGCGGAACTGCTCTCATACAGCTGGGGTGAGTTGTGTCCAGCGCTCTGCCTGGCTGTTACCATAAGCCATGACCAGATTCTGCTTGCTCCCCCCAAAAATCTGGTCGTCAGGAAACAGAATCTGGTCGCCATGGCGGCTTGGCCCCAAGGTTTGTCGAGCCCTGTTATAACTGTTGAAAAGAATCACTGAGGTTAACTGACAGTGAAATGAGCTCTATTTAATTTCGGCATCCGGAATTCACCCTTCCCTATTAAAAGTCTCACTTTATCTGGTTAAGACAACTTTCGTTAAAATCTTGCTCATACTGTAGGTGAAACATTTACTCTAGAAATGGTTCTTTAATATTTGCACTTTATGCAGGTAGGATCTGCAAAACAACCAGCAGGGACACGAATCGGATCCAAAACATGCCCAATTTATATACAATCGGTGGAAATTGTATCGAAATTGGGAGAATTGAGGCCAAATCATTCTGGTGTGTACCCAGCATGATATAATAGTAGTAGAACGTTTATTTATAAGGCGCCGCAAAGTGTCCGCAGCGCCATACATAGCAAACAAAAAACAAATGACAAGGTAACGTACAGGGTGTGTTGAAAAATACAGTATAAATAGGGGTATAGCTGGTACAAATAAAATCGGCATCAGTTCAGAAGTAGGTGTCAAAATTGTCGAGGAGACTGAAGATGAAGTAGAGGAAGGGAAGAACAGGACAGGAGGACAGGTGAGGTAAAGAGGTAGGCTGAGTACGTGAGGCAGGAGGACCCTACTCATAAGAGTTAACATACTAAAAATAGGTGGGTGGACGAACGAAAAACAACAGGGTAAGGGGGAACGGAGGCAGGATAGGAGGATCAAAAGAGGTTAGGAGGGATAGGCTAGTTGAAAAAAGTGGGTTTTGAGGGAGCGCTTGAAGGAGGTAAGGGAATCAGAAAGCCTGATGGGTGGCGGGAGGTTGTTCCAGTGCAGGGGGGCAGCGCGAGAGAAGTCTTGGACACGGGAGTGGGAGGAGGTGATTAGGTGAGAGGTCAGTCTGTGGTCAGTGATGGAGCGAAGAGGATGGGAGGGAGTGTGGATAGAGATCAGTGAAGAGATAGACAGAGGGGGGAGGCGGAGGTAGAGCGGCGGGAGAGGAAGATGAGCCTAGCAGCAGCGTTAAGAATGGTTTGGAGAGGTGAGAGGTAGCCCAGAAAGAAGGATGTTGCAGTAGTCAAGGCGGGAGATGACAAGAGAGTGAATATAGCTTGAGTGATATAATCAAGGGAATCTCACACACTTTATGCCCCTGGGGGTGCACTTCCCCGAAACCTCAGGATCTATGAGAAATAGACATGCGATTGTGCCCATTTCGTCCGATTCCTTGACTGGACATCCACGCTGGTCAAAGCCCGGCTTAAAGTCCTGGGATTTTTGACCCGTGTTCACCCATTCACGCGAAAAATGACCTGTGTTGACCCAGCAAATTACTTGGGCCAAAACTTTAAAAAGGGGGTGTTCGTTGCACTCTAGGTGTCTGTATCCTTTGGCTTTGACGTTTTCTGCAAACCAGATCACTAGCTCTGCATGATGTTGTGGCAGCAAGGGGAACACGTTTGCTAAATAAAAATCTGCAGAAGGAATATTTTTGCCTTAAAGAGTTGTCTTTCGGGGCTGTTATTCCTTCTCCAACAGTTTTTGTGATCTTGCAGAACAACAATCCGCACACATAATGTATCACACTGTAACTGCTGCAATGTATTTCTTCTATGCTTAGGTGGAAATAAATTACAGTCCACTGGGCTCAAGCCTGAAGACAGCAAAATGAGTGACAGCATTAAGGTCACTTCCAGCGCTAGTTCACATTCGGAAGACTCAAAGATGGATCCTATGTCCGAGGCCGTGCAGGCCCTTAGCGCCCTGCACAGTGATGTCCAACCGGTGGGGCACGATTATGTTGAAGAGGTACGTTTTGTAGCCCCCTTTCTTGTACACTGAGGGTTCTGGAGCGATATCTCCACCGTTCCATTTTCTTAAAGCGGAAAGTAAAATGCTGTCCCGTGAAATGTAAATTTCTTGGATTTTGGAGCTTTCAAAACACCATATTGCGTTGCTTTTATCCTCCCAGGCTTCCTACCCACGTAGTGTATGGCAGCTGGGGCTGCGTATCCCACTCTGAAATCTGTTTCCAATGATGACACGTCAGTGCCATCTGAGAAGGCAGAACCTTAATGTTCCTTCTCATTTTCACACTACTCCTATTGATTTGAAGTCTTTCTTGTGATCCGTATATAAAAGCAGTCAGTCTGTGCAGGCGTCAGCATGCCAAGCATGTGCCCGACGTCAAGGAGAGGGTGTCTGTTATGGAGCTCCATGAGCTTGTATGTAGGTAGCAGAGACGTTCAGTTTTACTCGGATTCACTCTGTTCTCAAATCATCATTGTATTGACTATTCAAAATATGTAACAGCCGATACGATCCTAATTTGAGAACCCACTAAAACCGAATCCACCCATCTCTAGTGGGTAGTAGACGAAGGAGGCTGCTGGCACATGTTCTTGGTGCTTTGGTGAAGCGTAAAGCCTTGCAACTGTTACCCTCTGTTCTGGGGGGGGGAGCTGAGTAACCAGGAGAGAATAATAGGGAGAATTTAGGAGAGAGTAATATGTAAACTGATTGACAAACGGGGCGGTGCATTGGTTCAGCACATTTGAGAGAGAGAGGGAGGGACGGGAGGAGAGGGGGTGCTTTGGATAGGGAGAAGGAGAGGAGGCAGTGCATGGGAGAGGGATGGGAGGAAGGGAGGCAGTGCATTAGGGAGGGTAGGGAGGGGTAGGAGGAGAACGGGGGGGAGGAGGCAGTGCATTGGGGAGGGAGGGGGACGGGAATAGGGGCAGCACATTTAAGAGTGATGGGAGAAAGGGAGGCAATGCATTGGAGAGGGACGGGAATAGGGGCAGAGCATTGGAGAGGGACGGGAATAGGGGCAGAGCATTGGAGAGGGACGGGAATAGGGGCAGAGCATTGGAGAGGGACGGGAATAGGGGCAGAGCGTTGAAGAGGGACGGGAATAGGGGCAGAGCGTTGAAGAGGGACGGGAATAGGGGCAGAGCGTTGGAGAGGGACGGGAATAGGGGCAGAGCGTTGGAGAGGGACGGGAATAGGGGCAGAGCGTTGGAGAGGGACGGGAATAGGGGCAGAGCGTTGGAGAGGGACGGGAATAGGGGCAGAGCGTTGGAGAGGGACGGGAATAGGGGCAGAGCGTTGGAGAGGGACGGGAATAGGGGCAGAGCGTTGGAGAGGGACGGGAATAGGGGCAGAGCGTTGGCGAGGGACGGGAATAGGGGCAGCGCATTGGAGAAATCCCACTGTTTAAAATCCCATGTTATTGGCTATTGCAGGAACTCTGTTTTACACACTTAAAATTTGTTAAAAAAAATTTTTAGGTTCGAAATGATGAAGGCAAAGTGATCCGATTCCACTGCAAGCTGTGCGAGTGCAGTTTTAATGATCCAAATGCAAAGGAAATGCATCTAAAAGGAAGGAGACATCGGCTGCAGTACAAGGTTCGTTCCGATTATGTTTTTTCCAGTCAATGCTCTAAGTGAATTTAAATGATGAAGCAAAGCCTTTTACAAAGGGACGTATCCATACAGGCAGAACAAATCCATAACTTCTGTGTTTTTAAACAGAAAAAAGTAAATCCAGATTTACAAGTGGAAGTGAAGCCCAGCATTCGAGCCAGGAAGATTCAGGAGGAGAAGATGCGTAAGCAGATGCAGAAAGAGGAGTACTGGCGAAGGCGGGAGGAAGAGGAGCGGTGGAGGATGGAAATGAGGTGAGACCAGAAGCGCATAGGATATTTGCGCCAAATTTGCTCGTGACCACTGCTATAGATGTGTGAAACCCATCCGTCAACTGCTAAATATTCCGGTAGTCATTGCAGCTGTCAATTAACAATACAGCTACTTAAGTGAAGTGACGAGCCATTGTGTAGGAGAATCTGGTATAAAAGAGTGTAAATGCACCAATTACATATGCTAAGTATACAGTTGAAAATAAATGTATATGATCAACTTTGAGTTTTACATCTTGTATCTCCATACAAGACTTGGGGAGGGACTCCTTTCAGTGCGGCTTGATGCCCAAGGTTGATTTGTGGGTCTGTTCTTCACCCGCGTTCCAGTTGAAGCCGCAGAACAAATGCTCCACAGTTCCATTCTTTAGCCAAATCCTCACACAAGCGATACTGCACGCCTCCCTACTGCTAGCTAATCCTGCATGTTTCCGTTTGCCCGGTTAATAATCTGCTAGTCTGTCTCAACACTCTGTGATCATTTTGCTAAACATTCAAGGTCCGTGTAGCAACATCCTTTGTTCTAGTTTACTTTCAACAAAGCGACTACGATGAATTCTAGCAACTGCAATGAGCACCATCCCGTACTACTCATAGCCTCTCGCCATAAGGGTTTTCTGACTGTTGCATCCATTCTCTTGTCCCCATGGTAACACAGCTCTATCATGTAGCTGCAAAGAAATGTACATTGTTCCAGAAACACATGTAACAAAGCTTATGATTTTCGTGACTGCAACCATTTAAAACGAAGTAGACTTTTGCACTGATACTTTTTAAATAGGGTTTTCCCTCTAACTGAATATTCTTTTGAAGGCGCTATGAAGAAGACATGTACTGGAGGAGGATGGAGGAAGAGAATCATCATTGGGATGACAGGCGTAGAGGCCCGGATGGAGGCTACCATCACGGCCCCCCTGGACCTCCTGGCTTGTTGGGAGTTAGACCGGGGATGCCACCACAACCCCAAGGGCCTGCGGTGAGTTCAGTAACGGTGGCGTCTGTGATGCAGGGGGGGAGAGCGATTGTTTAGCTGCGCTTTATATTGCTGGGGTTTGTGGTTCATCGATGTACAAGATTATATACGGACTATTCCACTGCAAACTAGATCACTGGCTCTGCATGGTGTTGTAGAAGCAAGGGGAACACGTTTGCTAAATAATAGTATGCAGAAGGAATTCACTGGCTTAAAGACTTATTTTTCTTAAGGCCTGTAACTCCTCCTCCAACAGGTTTGGTTTCCTGTGGGATCCATTACTGAGATCCTATTCTCTACTGCAGGGAAACGGCTTTGAGCGTTCATAAGATTGTGTAAATGTGGACGCCGGAGCTGCGTTACCCTCTGAGGAATAAGTAGGCGTCTAGTTTTAATTCGTTGCGCTCTGAAATGAAAAGTAAACTTCTCCGGTGTTTGTTTGCAGCCCTTACGCAGACCAGACTCTTCCGACGACCGATACGTTATGACCAAACACGCGGCAATATACCCAACAGAGGACGAGCTACAAGCGGTGCAGAAGATAGTGTCCCTCACAGAGCGGGCGCTGAAACTTGTGTCCGACGTCATGGCCGAGCAAGACAAGGACAAGGTGAAGGAGACGGAGGAGAAGAAAGACCCCACCAAGGAGAGGTATTATCCTTTATGCCAAAATATCATCTGTACACAGGGGTTTACCAGGCCCGAGTCTTACAATGATAACACGATGGTATGTTTTCAGATGCTTTCTCAGCCCGAACTCCATTTATGATGTGCACCATATATCGAATTGTTGTGTGAGAACACAACGTACAGATGGAGCGCCTCTGATCCTTGGCCGGGGATCGCCAGCATGCCTGTGCTGGCGATCGCCGGCGCATAGGCGCACCATCTGACTGGGACGTGTCCCAGCTTCAGGACGTCGCCGCGGTGGCGTCCTGCCCGTCTCCTCTTCAGGGAGACTGGCAGGGATAGGGGGGGCGGTGGCAAAGGGGCAGGCGGCGGAGCCAGCTCCATAGCCACGGGAAGGATGGAGCCTGCTCCATCTGCACTTTCTGGTGGGCTAATAGGCAACTACCTTTTTTCCCAGTGGTTACCTACTCTTAGCTTAGAAAAACAAGACCCTTCTCTCTCATGTCCTCATTACCTGCTACACAATATATACATCATCATTTGGGCTCTCTGCCTCTCTCCTGATGACCTAGGCCTCACATGGCCAAACTATGACCCTCCAGCTGTTGTGAAACTACATGTCCTATCATGCCTTGCAACAGTTTTGCTGTTAGGGAATGCTACAAGCTATGACCAGGCATGCTGGGATGTGTAGTTTCACAACAGCTGGAGGGCCACAGTTTGGCCATGCCTGACCCAGACCAATTATCAGGTACAGATTTCGGCTTAGGGGAGGTTTTTGTTTTTTCCATTGCACCCCTTGCATCAGGGGCTGTGATGAGAGCTATACTGCAATTTGTTACTTTGTCTACTGTATTATACTGAGGGTTTTTTTTTTCAACCTTATTGTGCATTGGTAATAATATTCATGAGAACGTAGCCAATCCACTAATTCTTGCCCCGAATTGATTTGCATACGGCATTTTACTTTCTGCGGACCTACACACTGGGATGCACTGCAGAACTAATGGAGCCCACACACGCACCGTTGACGGCGGTGCGATGCTGTACGATGGGGTGCGTGCTCCCGCGGCACCTCATCATACAGTACAAAAAGTATGTGCTGCACATACTTTTTGTACTAGCCTTTTCTAGCATAGCATCGCATGCACAAGGCATACGATGCGATGCTATGTGTGCTAGTTAAGCCCACAACGCACGCTGGGATCGGTGCGTGTGTGGGCTCCTTTACTTGCCCTAATTGCAGGGTTTGGCTAAATTCAAGTGATCTAAATGACCTATGACATCACCACCATGTGACCTTCAATGCCAGGGGGCAGAGCAAGTTCTGACCAAATTGTACCCCTGCAGGTTGTTTGCTCGACATGTTTTGAGCATGGTGGCTTGCTCTGTTCACCATGTCTAATGCTAGTCCACTGATCTCGGCCCTCCCCCTGCCTTTGCGGGTCACATGGTAATGTTGAATATCCTTTAGCCCACTTGGATCCGGCATCTAACCTAATTGCAGCGCTATGGTAGTGTAGTTCCACAGCAGCTAGAGGGCCGCATGTTGAATACCCCTCATGTTGGCACTACATGCGAATGACTTTTGCACCAGAGGCCATGCTGTATGTTTTGGTTTTAGTAAGATCTGAGTTCCCATTGACTTTATCCTTATTCTGCTGCATTGCTGTGACCGTACATGATTACATCTCCTCCGCAGGGCACTGAAGGGAGTGTTACGCGTGGGTGTACTGGCTAAAGGATTGCTGTTACGTGGAGATAGAAATGTCAGCCTGGTACTGCTCTGCTCCGAGAAGCCAACCAAGACGCTGCTGACCCGTATAGCCGAAAACCTTCCTAAGCAACTTGCTGTAAGTGATGCGCTGCCACCTCTGTAGCAAAGGAAAACACTTGGGGATCCATTGTGTTTATTCGATCTAAGTAGCTTCTTGTCTGGATTCATATATTTTAGCTGGGCATACACTATACAATTATCTGGCAGTTCTGCCAATTTCTCTAAACTATTTTTTTCTAATATTCCAATGTTTCAGTGCAAATCAAATTTTTATTTGTCACATACAAAAATCATACATAGCACAATATGTAGCGAAATGCTTATGAAACCACTGTCCTACATTACGATAAGTAGATCAACTGAGGAAGAGCGCAGAGAGAATACATTACCAGATTTTCATTCCAACCAGCCACATCCGGCAAATCTGCCAGATGATTGTATAATGTATCCCAAGCGTAACACTTGGATGATCATGGCAGAACTGGACCACCGTAGACAGCCACACGTATCGATGTTCCCAGGGAATTTGCCCTTTTAGCACAGAGCCTGTTGCGTTAATGTTAAGCGCCTGTAAATGCAGCAGAGGGCGTGGCCATAGGAGGACCAATCACAAGCAGTTTGAAGTTTGGGCTGTAAGATGGACAGTGGGCCAATGAGAGAGGCTGGAGGAGGTTGGGGTGGGGCTGTACAAAGTGGAAGCTATGACCTGTTTTAATATCAATGATGAATTAATTTCAATGCTAGATACGGGATTCCATTTCTAAAGTTATGTACTGGACACATTTACAGCATGAGAAAATGCAAGACAGTTATTGTTGCCCATAGCAACCTATCCTATTCTATCCTAGAAAATAATAGAATCTCATTGGTTGCAGCCAACTATCTATAGAGTAGAGAAGTTGCCCATAGCAACCTGTTGAGATGAGAGTGGGGAGATGTACTAAGCCTCTGAGGGAGTTAAAGAACCAGCCAATTGGCTCATAACTGTCATCTTACAAGCTATGGGTTAGATGTATGAAGCAGTGATTAGGGAGAAGTGGCCCATGGCAACCAATCGGCTGCTCTGTATAATTCTATATTATGCAAATTACAGATAATACATCCCTGCTGATTGGTTGCCATGTGCCACTTCTCCTCTGGCTCACTTGTCCTCCCTTATCACTGCTTCATACATCTACTCCTGTGTTTGAAATATAACAGTTAAGTGCTGGTTGGTTTGTTGGCATTTCTCTCTCTCTCCACTTTTTGCCTGTGCTTTGTGAATTGATCTGATACAAGATGTTATCTGGCTTGCTCCCTGTAGGTCATATGCCCCGAGAAGTATGAGGTGTCCTGTTCCATCCCGGAGGCAGCCATTGTTTTGGATTCTTGCGCGGAACCCAAAATGAAGGTCACCATAACGCTGACCTCGCCGGTTATAAGAGAAGAAAACCTGAGGGATGGAGGTTGGAATAAACTTCACAATGTTACGCCAATGGCGACTGTATTTTCTTTGTATTTTTTTTTTTTTTTTTTTTCAAATGACCTAGTAGAAAACATGGTGTCACTTGTGTTCATGTCCGATGCAAATGTCTGAGGTTTCTGTGTAACCAGCAGTGAGATGTGTTTTAGATTTATTTTCTTGCATGATACATTTTTATTTTTGTATGCAAGTAAATATCACTGACCAATATTTTATTTTTCATTATAAAGCCGATTTTTTTTTTTTCTTGACCCGACTTCAACGTTTATACATATAACTTTTTTTTCTTCTACGATCCCATGGCAGCCATCACATTGGGATATCGTCCCATTCCTTGAGTTAGACAGGTTACTTTTTTCCCAGGCTCCTCCCTCTTGGGTATATATCCCTGCTCCTCCCCTCTCCTGGTGTCTTTTTTTCCTGTCTCCTTGTTAGTTAGGGCAGGAAGGTTACTTTTATTTCTGGCTCACCTTTTAGATACAGGGTTCACTCAGGGGGTTGCAGCTTGGGAGCGTGACCCTTATTAGGGTGCCTGTCCATGCCATCAGGAGCACGGTAGCGGGCGTCTGTAGCTCCTCTCTCCTTCATATCACCAGCACCAGCGCTTGCAGCGTGTACACTCTCCGGCAAGGATACTATAAACTCCAGCATGAGGCTGCTAGCGCGGACGACGGGATTGGACTACAGGAGCCAGAATCCCTTGCGTCGCGTCTGCCTGTAGCGTACTTCCGGTTTCGGCAGTACGCGCAGAAACTACAGGACCCAGGATCCTTTGCATGATCGCGCACTTCCGGTACGCCGGCCGGCGTCTGCACGCTTCCAGCGCGCTCTGCTTGAATAAAAAGGCAACATGTCAGTATCTGCTGTGAGGCAAAGCAGCAGCAGTGGAGTTCTGACAAAGCGGCTGTAAGGTAGGACTATGGGTTATTTCTGCTATCAGCATCGGTAAACGCAGCATGTGTATACATACCTTATGGGTTTTTTATGTTGCTGCAGATAGTGGTGTTGTGAGATGGATCTGCCTTCCCCCAGTAGAGGAAACAGTGCCCCTGTGAGGTGAGCCTTATGCGTTTTTGTGATAGGGAGTTTTAGAAATTTTATTTCAGATTAGTAATAGGGGTTTTTTGTTGTTATAGTGTGCCTTCTGAACCTAAGAAGAAAGTGGCTAAGAAGAAGCATACAGAAATACGCTGCATGGCTTGTGATAAAGTGATTGATGCTGCACTTGACAAGACTATATGTGAGAGCTGTGAACCACAGCCGGAAGTCCCTGATAATCAGTCTATAATGCTGGAAAAATTAATGGACTGGATGAAAAAGTCCTTTGTGGCCAAAGAGGAGGAACCCCAGGGGTCTAAGAGAACAAGAGACCAGGCAGAATTGGAGTATGAAGGAAATGATACCTCTGAGGAAGAGGAGGAATTTAAAGATGGTTCTGATGAGCCAGGGGAGATTAAAGAGGATACTAGAGTATTCAATTTTGAGACAGTAGAATATGTGCTGAAACATATTTATAAATCAATGAATTATAAAGAGACTGTCACTCCCATAGAAGGGGCCGATTTATTATTTGAGGACAGATCCAAGAAGGGTCGTTCCTTCCCGGTTCATCGTGTTATGAAGGAGACTATTGTGAAGGAATGGTCAAATTTGGAGAAGAAGCAAGGGAAGTTATTCCGTATTGATAAAATGTATCCTATAAAGGATGAGGAATGTCTTAAATGGTGTGGTATACCCAAGATAGATGCCGCAGTGGCAGAGGTAACTTCACGCACTACATTACCATTGGAAGATGGAGCCTCATTCCGGGATCCAATGGATCGGAGAATGGAAGGTTCATTAAAGAAATTGCACCTTTCTACAGCAGTATCCCTGAAGTCTGGAGTAGCGATGGCCTCAGTCACAAGGGCGGTGAGAATGTGGTGTACTACACTTCATACGGACTTAGAGGAAAAGATCTCTAGACAGTACATTATGAAGAATCTAGAGGTGATTCAAAGGGCTGTTGAATTTCTTTGTGAAATGTCTTTAGATGTGACATCCTTTGCGGCCAGATCTATGGCAGCAGGGGTAGCTGCAAGGAGGGCTCTATGGCTGCGTTCCTGGTCAGCTGATTCTCATTCAAAAAACCGTCTGGTTTCACTACCGTTTGAAGGAGCATTTCTCTTTGGCACCAAGTTAGATGCCCTGATTCACAGGCTCACGGGGGGCAAGTCCCTAAAGCTTCCCCAGGATAAAAGAAATAAGTTCCCGTATCCAAGTACCTACAAGCAAACCTTTAGAGATGCCAAAGCATACAGGCCGGGCAGGCCGTACAGTCAGAGAGGCTCCTTTTCCAGTTCCAGACAGTCCTTTCGGCAGAGTTATAGGGGAGGTGGAAGACAATGACAACCAGCTACTTCCCCCGGTGGGAGCCCGTCTGGCCCAGTTTCCACAGGTATGGGACATTTCAATTCAGGACAGATGGGTACAGAGGATAATTCGAGAGGGTTATTCTTTGGAATTCAACCAGACTCCCACCGCAGATTTCTTCCAGAGGTCAAGACAACCCAGGTCGGCCTTAGAGTCAAGAGAGTTAGAAAAGATTCTAACCAATTTACTGTCCATAGAGGCAGTGGAGACGGTGCCAAAGAACCAGTGGGGGAAAGGGATGTACTCCAATCTGTTCCTCGTGGAGAAGAATACGGGGGGGTTCAGAACTATTATAGATCTGAGAAGACTGAACCGATTCTTAAAAGTGAGGAAGTTTCGGATGGAGACCATGAGAACCATTACGGCAGGAATAAGAAGAGGGGACTTCATGGTGTCCCTGGACCTAAAAGATGCCTACTATCATGTTCCAATACATCAGCTGCATCGGAAGTACCTCAGGTTTTGCATAAAAGGGAAGCATTACCAATTTACGTGTCTGCCCTTCGGCCTTGCGGCCTCTCCGAGGGTCTTCACAAAAGTGTTAGTAACTCTGGGATGGAGAATGAGGGAGTTGCAGTGGGCAATCCTACCGCTTCTAAAGAAAAGGGTCTCCGTAACAAGGAAGATAAATCTGTCTGCAGAAGCAAGAAGGTCTCTACATTGGTGGGCCAAAGAAGCTTTGGAAGACAAGGCGACATCACTACAGTCACCAAGATTCCGGTTAATCACAACCGACGCGAGTCAGCTAGGTTGGGGAGCTCATTGCGAAGGAGAGACAATTCAAGGCACGTGGAAGGCGAAAGAGAGTGCAAACTCGTCAAACTGGCGAGAAGCAGAGGCCGTATGGAGAGCGATGAGAAACTTTTCCCAGACGATCATGGGAACACATTTAAGAATCTTGTCCGACAATACCTCGGTGGTTGCCTACATAAATCACCAGGGGGGAACCAGGAGCAAGTCGCTCATGACAGTACTCTCAAGGATACTATCTTGGGCGGAAAAGAACGTGGAGTCGTTAACAGCCATTCATGTCCCAGGGGAGCAGAACATTCTGGCAGATTTCCTCAGCAGAAACAAGGTGCACCCAGGGGAATGGGAGCTGAACGGAAGAGTCTTCAGAGAAGTGATCAGCCGATTTGGGGTGCCGGAAGTAGATCTAATGGCGACACACTTAAACAAGAAGGTGAACAGATTCTTCTCCAGATACTCTCTTCCCCAGACAGCAGCGATAGATGCTTTCTCCGTCCAGTGGACGTGCAGTTTGGGGTACGTGTTTCCTCCGTTTCCACTAATTCCCAAGGTTCTAAGGAAGATAATGGACGATGGGACAGAGGTGATAGTCATTCTTCCCTTTTGGCCCCGGAGGGCATGGTTTACAACAGTGCTGAGAATGGCAGTTCAAGAACCTTGGACATTGCCGGTGGTCCCAGAACTTCTGATGCAGGGGCAGCTGCTACATCCAGATCCCGCAGGGTTAGCTTTGACGGCGTGGAGATTGAGCGGGGCCATCTGAGGCAGAAGGGTCTTTCGGACCAAGTGATTTCTCTGTTGCTTCAAGCAAGAAAGAAGATTTCGTCTGTGGCTTATTATAGGGTCTGGCGAGCGTTTCTCAACTGGAGAGGGTCAATGGAGGCAATACAAGAAGTTACAACTGCTGATGTCTTACAGTTCCTTTACAAGGGGTTCGCAGATGGTCTGGCTAATTCAACATTGAAGGTTCAGATTTCAGCCTTAAGTGTCTTATTAGAGAGAAGACTGGCGGAGGAACAACTGATTATTAGGTTCAGGAATGCGATCAAGAGGATGAGACCTCCAATTAGATCTCTGGTTGCTTCTTGGGACCTAAATCTAGTATTAAAAGCTCTGATGAATCCACCTTTTGAACCGTTAGCAGAGATCTCATTAAAGCACTTAAATTGGAAAACCGTATTTTTGGTCGCCATCACCTCAGCGAGAAGAGTCAGTGAACTCCAAGCGCTATGGGCAGAAGAGCCATATCTGAAGATTCTTCCTGATAAAATTGTTCTTAGAACCAATCCTCATTTTCTCCCCAAAGTCATTTCTGAATTTCATTTGAACCAAGAAATTTCTCTGCCAACGTTTTATCCAGAACCCAAGAATGAGGAAGAGATGGTCTTGCACAATTTGGATGTAGTAAGGAGTATTACTACTTATCTCAAGAGAACAGAGGAGATCAGGAAGGCAAAGAGTTTATTTATAATCCCTGAGGGGTCAAGGAAGGGATTGACTCCTACGAAGCAAACCATTTCAAGATGGATCAGGGAAGTCATTGTATTCGTGTACAAATTGGAGGGAAGAGAAGTTCCAGCAATTGTCACGGCACACTCCACAAGGGCTACGTCGACTTCGTGGGCTTTGAAGGCGAAGGCGTCGATAAAGGACTTGTGTGACGCTGCTACTTGGTCCTCAGTTCATACGTTTTCTAGACATTATGAAGTAAATGTGTCTGTCCCTCAATTTGGGGATCAAGTATTACATGGTGTGATGGATAATTAAAAGAATTATAACTTGACTGGGCCCTCCCGTGTATCTAGCTTTGGTATTCCCAATGTGATGGCTGCCATGGGATCGTAGAAGAAAACATCGGATTATACTTACCGATAATTCCTTTTCTTCCTAGAGACCATGGCAGCCATTATTTGCCCTCCCTTATGTTCTTTTTTCCCAGAGAGGAAGGAGACACTCGAAAAGACACCAGGAGAGGGGAGGAGCAGGGATATATACCCAAGAGGGAGGAGCCTGGGAAAAAAGTAACCTGTCTAACTCAAGGAATGGGACGATATCCCAATGTGATGGCTGCCATGGTCTCTAGGAAGAAAAGGAATTATCGGTAAGTATAATCCGATGTTTTTGAATGAACTATTTGCATCTTTTAAATGAAATGACGTGACACCAGTGTTGGCTATGTTGTGTATCGCCACGGAGACCCTGACCAGCTGTGAGATTGGAGGCCGCATGATCAGTGTCCGCAGTATGTTGGTGCTGTCGCTATGTAGGTCAGATAGAATGACGTTTGTTTCCTAAGCTGGTGACCGGGGCAAGTTGCAGTCTGCAATTATCACTTCCAATAGATGCAGTGTAATTGATGGCCCTTAATGAGCATTTCCCCGTCCTGTGGTAATTAATGAATTTGTCTCTTCCCAGAACCGTAGTTCTTTTTATTTGACTAGTATATTGGAGAATGTGGATTCGATCTGTTGGCCTGCATGCTTCGTTCTCCCTCCCCAAATAAAGGAAACAAAAGAGTCGTTTGTCTGACCTAGTATGGATCAGGTGCTGGCGTCACTAAACCCTCCTGCATATCTGAGACACCATGCAGATCTCCTCCTCCTCCTCTGACTGAGCAATGGCCGTTTTGTAACTCTGCTTCCTTGATGATGATGAGATTTTGCACCTAATACCGCGAAGGCTTTCTGTATAAATAAATGTAGCTAAGGAGTCATTTCTGCATGTGTACGCTTCCCATTTCCAGATCGGTCGCTGGGGAAAACAAAGTCTCCTTAATTGCGGATCCATTTGACCTGGTATTGAAACGGTTTAACCCTTGCTGCTGCGCCTCTCCAGCAGCAGCAAGTACATGTATGTCTGTGTGTTCTTTCATCCTTTATAGCTTTTCCTCTAAAGCCTTGTAGCAGAGAATTGGTTCCTGCCAGGAATTGCTGCCATGACATCGGAAGGATTTTTGACCAAGGTCTCTTAGCTCAGTGTCACACCAGCCTTGCTTATGTATAAATCCGTTAGGAGGGTACTTGGTTGCATAGTGCAGGCATCTCTCCTCCCCCCCTCCCCCCCCCATACCTCTGAAATGTAAGCAGTGTTCACACTATTTTTCTTTTGGTTATGTGTTTCAACGACTGTTTTCGCTGTGAGCTACTTGAAAGGCAAACCAGGAATGGTCTGTTTGTCGGCTATAGGTAAAACAGGTAGAAAATGTCACTTTTTTTAAGCGTTACATTTATTTTATTTTTCTCTACCGTTGGCTATGACTTGTGTACGAGCTTTTTCTCCCAAACGGAAGCATGAAATAGTGTGGGCACCGCATTCCTTTCACAGATGAACCTCTTATATCTTTCCAAGGGCATTTTAGAAATCCAGTTAAAGGAAATTTCCACTCAAATTTGTATTTTGAAGCGTTCCTTTCGACCTGATAATTAGATGGTTTGCAAACGTCATTCATTTTTCCACTCTCATTTTTCAAAAATGGACCAGCTTCCCCGCCATAATAACGTTAAACAGTTTTGCAGGTAGCGATGGAATAATTCCTGCGCTGCCTGACAAGTTCTAGAGTAGGAACTTGCAAAGGAATAGTGGACACGGAGCTTCTGGACTGGGTCAGGATTTACATTTCAGCTGCAATCTCCGGATCTGAAGCCGATAGGTTAGAAGCAACTTGAGCCCTTTGGTTTTTTTTTTTTTCGATTTAAACAACCGTCAATTAGTTTGCAGGTCATCTTTTTATCAGTTTGGAAGCTACACATTTTTCAAAACACACATTTGTGTGGAGATTCCTTTTAATTTCATTATATATTGCTAAAGTGTTCTTGAGCTGAACTTTAAAAGGGGTTGATCAAACCAATGTACAACGGATGCAAAAATCCACCCCCACCCCCCCAAAACAAAAATTTGTAATTTATTTTTTGTTACCGAACAATGTTCGTACTAGAGCATACAGATTGTCCGTGCAAAACACTCAGGAGATAGAGGTGTACCCTGCTACTGTGGATTTCTGCATCCTCTTGTTTCGTGATCTTTGGTCTAGTGCATTGTGGACAACCATCCTTCCTTGAACATACAATTTGCCGGAGTAGAAACCTTTATTTCACCAACACATTCAAGGCTGCTGAAAGCCGGTGATTCCCATTGTGCATTTAGGCGGCCCCCCTCTGCTCACCAATATTGTAGACGGGAATGACTATTCCATCAACTTTCTTCCAACCTCCCGGGGCATCGTGCAATGGTTCCGTTGCAACTCTAGGGTGCATTAGTAATTGTCATCTGAATGGCTTGTGTGACACTGTAGCTATATGAAAGGATGTGTCTTGCTCACCTGGTCAAACACCCGTTCCTCACTGCACTTTTGCCAATTCAATTCATTTTTAGATGTAACCTCGAGTATGGTGAAAGACCCACCGGACGTCTTGGAGAGGCAAAAATGCCTTGACGCTCTGGCTGCCCTACGCCACGCTAAGTGGTTCCAGGTTCGCAAAATCATTTTTACTTTTTCTTCTTGTAGCCTTATGAGAGAATAGCACGATCAATGTATAATTTGTCCGCTTGTCCGTGGTGACGTTAATCTTTAAATTTTAAATGACCAGAAAAAAATGTGAACGGAAAATTCCTAATTGTTTACTACATACATCCTGCTGTTTTTATTGCTACTTTTTTTTGTTTGTTTTAGGTTTTCTGTTTTCATTTTGCTTCATTTTATGATTGTGGTTTTTTCTTTTTTTTTTTCTGGTCATCGAGTAGTCCTTAAAGACTAACTCGCTGGTTTTTTTTACAGTGTCCCCATCGTAAAAGGTGTTGTAAACCTGTAATATTTCCATAAGGCTGCATAGTATCTTTGCTTAACAATTGGAATACATGTTAACTGCTTCCTGTTTTAGCTTTTAAAAGGACCTTCTGTTATATTGCCAGTGTAGGAAGTGAAAGGTACCAAGGACCTATTTGGTTATGTGACTTTTTCTCAATGACAAAGTAACAGCACAACACCAAACAGATTCTGGCCGCCTTTCAGTCCCTACCTTTTGGGGAGGGGGGTTGTTTTTTCTTTTGTTTGTTTTTTTGTTTATGGTTTTTATTTTTATATTATTTGCTTAGAGCTTTGTTCTTTTCTATTGTGCTTTTGATTAAATCCTTTTGTGTCTACAAGGCTTAGAAGTCAAAGTTTACAGGAAATCACGAAGTCTAGTTTGTGCAACTTGACCGTTCTGTTTTGAGTATTGATAAGTCTAAAATACCAGCGACATTGGAAGCTCACGCATTGCGCTTCCAGTCAACCCGGTATTTTAGTCTCCTCGTGTTTTTTACTTGTGTAAGTAACTTTCTTTTATTCTCGCACACAAGGCTAGAGCCAATGGGTTACAATCCTGCGTAATTATCATCCGCATCCTGCGTGACTTGTGCCAACGTGTGCCCACGTGGTCTGATTTCCCAAGTTGGGTATGTATATTGTTATTGTGATTTGCCTTATATTATGGTTGATTTACGTATCTGAAGAGACAGGAAATGGCAATGCTGGTTAGGTAAGCAATCCTGTCTTAAAGGAGAAGTACACGTCTTCTATATAAATCGTATATATGGCTGTTCTTAATCATCTGTGTGATAAATGCTTGCGCATAATTCCAGTTTTTTTCTTCCAATTTAAATATATATTTTTTAAATCCGCAGCCCAGGGGTTCTCAAACTCTGTCCTCAGTGGCACATTGTGGGTGCTAAGCACCCGTGATGTATTGCATCCGATACTGAGTGGGGTCTGGCAGGTGGGGAGCAGTTTGCAGTGGGTAAAATGCAAAAATCCTATTCAAAACACTGGGCAGACGCGGATTGGTTGAGCGCTCTGTCAGCCAATCCGCAGCAGCCCCGTCTTTTGAATATGGTTTTTCAATTCTGCAATATGAAAAATCTTACATGTGATCTACATGCGATTTATCACATAAATCTGTATTTATATTTATCACATCTACTGCATGCGATTTATCACATGTAAAGAAAATGGACACGTTAAGTGCATAATTTTAGTGAGCTCTCTGGGTTCTTAGGACAAGTCTACCTAATGTCTGGGGTCTTTAAGGGTTGATTTGGTGGTACTTTATCTCCGTCCACTTTATCTCTAAGGTTTAAGTACATGGATCCTACGGTCTTCCTGTAGCCACAGATGAAGCAAAGTTCTACTGTACTCCAGCCGCGAGGAAGAGACTGGGGCCAGCGGCTGGTCAGAGCTAGTAGATTAGATTCCAACAGCGCGCTGGTTGGCGTGCCTGCAATGGTCAGATGCATCAGTGACAGGGAATACACATCATAGCGTGGGTGCCTCTCATGCAACTGTGCCAGGCTAGTGGTTGAAATGCAATAAACTGCATCTTGCAGACTGTTATGTAAGGCCCTTAATGTTTGTAAGTACAGGTGTTTGCCTAAATTATATAGTTTTATCTCTCAGAATATAGCTTCATGCAGCACTGGTTCTCTTAGCTAATATTCAGTAGATTGATTTAAATAGAACAAATGGCTTCGTAGGTTCAACATCCAATGCACTAAAAGTAGTAGTCAAAAGTATTACTTATTAGTACACATTCTAACCGTATATACTGTATTATAGTTGTACATTTTGTACCAATGGTTCCCAGATAACACCGGTATGTCATGTTATGTGGATTGCTTTCATCTTGCACAGGTTAATCTTGTATTGCTGGGTTAGTAATTCTCCCACCTGCACAAGACATGACCAGGCAGCGGTGCTCGAGGGCTGCAGTTCAGAACTTACTTGTGAGAGCTCATTACACAGTGAAACGGTCAACATGCCATAAAAAGTGTCCTGTCCTTATGTGCAGTTGTAAGAGTAATACTGTAGATGGCTCTCAGGTGTCTGTTATTATCACAGTAATACACTCCTACATGAGTTTACTGGAGTGCGTGTGTTCTGTCCATAACTCTGCACAATGAATCCAAAACATTTTTTGGTTACTGTCTTTTCAAGGCCATGGAACTGTTGGTAGAGAAGGCAATAAGCAGCTCTTCTGGCCCTCAGAGCCCCGGGGATGCTTTGAGGAGAGTCTTTGAGTGCATTTCATCTGGAATCATCCTAAAGGGTAAGTGTAAACCTGTTCGGTCATTACTAGGTATTGCCCATTTCTTTGGGATTGAGCAGGACATTTGTAGTGGAAGCCGTGTTTGCTGATGAATAGTTTTTTTTTTAAAAGTAATGTCACACGTGTTAAGCCTGGTACACATTAGGCCAATACCGGCACGATTTACCTGATCAGGATGATAGATTGTGTATATCACCTAATGTGTACACCCAATTGCGTGCTCCTGTGCTTCACATGTAGCCTTTTCTGGTCTGCTGTGCCGCGCGGCCAAGCAGAAGTAGTTGAATGCGATTCGGTGCAGTGCAATGAAGAATGGAAGGAGGTATCGCTCTGTCGTCCATGTCATTGGGCTAGTGTGTATCGCCGATTGGTTTGGCAGATGTCTCCGTCAAAATTCAGTGTATATGAAAAATAGATAAAACTGCAATGGGTCAGAGAAAGTAATTCACTAAAGGGTTATCTCAGTGACTCTAGATACCCCTTTAGTGAATTACTTTCTCTGACCCATTGCATTTTTATCTATTTTTCATATACACTGAATTTTGACGGAGACATCTGCCAAACCAATTTGTGACAACAAATCCAGCGCCAACAAGTTTGTTCTTCTGCCAAGTCTAACCAGCAGGGACGTCGTTTGTGGTCTCTTCCAACTTGTGGCTGCAAAGATTGACTACGTCTTGGGACTATTTCACCCTTTGTCTTTTTTAGTGTGTATCGCCAATCGGGGTTGTTACAGTGCAAAAGGAAATCGCTAGTCAGCCTAATGTGTACTGTTTTTCTTGGTGGTTTCCCGGGCCTATTAACTTCTTATATCTATAGATTAACCATAATGTACAAATCTTTTAAAGCCTTTGGCTACATCCACCAAAAGTGGTGATAAATTCTAAGAAAAGGAGGTTTCTGGGTAGTACGCTTTGGTTCAGGTCACTTCTGGAGAACCCAATCTCTGCAAGTTGGTGGTTGTACCTAGACACCATCATATCTATGTCAGGTAGGCCCCAGCAACAGACCAGTTACTAGAAAACGTGTGGATGTTAAGTCCACTCACCGAAATGGACTGCAATAGCTAGAAAGTGACTGTCCGGGAGAGAATGCTGCTGAACTTCATGGCGCCTTGACTGCAAGCGCCGTCCTGAGTTGTAGGACCTTGATGGATAGTTGGCCAACCTCTGCCCCTGGAACAATACATGGCGAGCCACCACCCACGACTACTGAAGCCTGGCGTAGGTGGTGGACAGTACCCACTCCTGGAACCAAAAGTGAGCGGCCATTGTCCAGGTGGGACTATTGCAGAAAACTCAAGAGTTAGTGACGAACCTCCTCTGAGGAAATGAACATCTGTGCCCTGAGATGCACATAGGACTTATTCCACTGTGGTTGAATTTTCAGTTGAAGAGTGCGGAAGTGAAACTGGGCATACTCCACCAAGTAGAATGTGGAGACCAAAAAATCCAGGATTTGCCTGCAGGAGTGGATCAACAGCAGACAATGACCGGAGAGTTTATAAATCTTGGATTGCAGGGCTTGAATCTGGTCTGCTTGAAGGGAGACTCCATGAATTCATGAGGTGCCGTGGGCAATGCCTGAAATCGGTGGTGATCTGGACCACCCTGCAAATCTGAATAAGTGCTGGTGGCTGACTTTAGAGGGTATGTGTAAATAGCCTGGATGTCCCAAGCTGTCATAAAATCCCCGGTTTCCATGGCCCAAGATGCAGTCTCATTGTCAAATCTGGGGATCTGCAGATTCCTCTTCAGCACCTGCAGATTAAAGATAGGTTGGGAAAAGCCGACAATGAAGAGGTTGGCGTCTAAACCTGTAACTTTTAGAGAATGGGGATGATGACCTTGAAGTTAAGAAAGGAGCGAACGGATTCCCAAGAAAGCTTGTGTTTCTCCTTCATCCACTGGAGTAACAGTGGGGAATAGAAGGGTGACCGCTGGGAGCATGGGCACTTGAAATTAAATTGAGTGTGTGGGCTGACTCCTCCCTTTTTACTTTCCCTCCCAGGCAGTCTTAGATTGTGCCCTGCGGGAGCTGGTCCCGCTTTGGGCTTTCTCCTTAGGGCAAGGTATTAGATGAGATTTAAGCAGGACCAGAGGTCTCTTCCAAAGCGTCAGTGTATCCCTGAGAAAACTATGCCTCTGCTCTGTGTATGTGTCCTTTTCCAAACATCAGTGAAAAGCAAAAGTCTTCCTTCATCGTGTCAATAACCGCCTCCCCATGGAGGTTCGAGCTCACCATCTTAATATTCCCCACTTGAGGCATTAGCTCATCTGTGTTCTAAAACGGAGGCATCCTTTAGCCTCTCTGCCCAGTGGCTACTAGCCATGGCCACTTAAACCTATATGAAGCCAGGGAGTGTACAAGCATCTGCATTATCATGGCCTAGATTAAGCTATCCAGCTGCCCATACATTGGATCTTGAAGGGAAGCGGTATTCGGAATAGGGACAGTAGTATCTAACAGGTCAGACAATGTGGGCAGCAACTGGAGGAGAAAACTGCTATCTTGCCCAAGTTGCAGGAGGTAGCAGATTTAAACAATTTGCCTAGATACCTGTAAGCACCTATTAGGGGTTAGTCCATGCCTCAGAAAGGATTCTTTGAATAATCACAGAAGTGGTCATACTCTCTTCTGACTCTTACCTGGGTGCTTGATATGGAGTTTCAAAGAGTTGGGGTGGATCGTCACAAGCAAAGGAATGACAGTAAAGTAACAATTATAAGGATATAATGATTTAAGCAATCAATAAGGATACCAACATACAACCAGTGTGACTTTTCAGTGGTACTAGGTTGGTGGTGCTCCCAAAGGTTCAGCAGTGAAGCTGATAGAGAGTAGGGTGTCCAGAGAAAGACAAAGGAAGAACAAAACTAGGTTTTTGGGGCACTCTTCTTCGAATTATAATGTGTGAGGTAGTAAGATGATTGGCATAAAAAATAACTTATTAGAATTCACTTAAAAAAGGTTGGCGTCAAAAATAAATGAATGAAACATATCAAGTGAATACAATTTTACAATGGTGCATCACAGTATAAGTATACAATATAGTGTCACATAGACTAGGCAAAAATGTTTAACACCGAGGGGACCACCCCCTGTAAGGTTGAAAAAATGTGTTCAACCCGTGAGAATTCCCTTAATGGGGTAAATGCTGAGGAGGTACACGGAAATGGTACTTCTAAACTAGTCAGTAGACTGAGTTATGAAAAAATTATAAATAAAGGACAGAAAAAATGGATGGACAGAAAAAATATATAGAATTACTAGAGTTAATTCAGAACAGGAGAAAATGGTCATTGGTGTCGTGCCTGATATTCGGGGTGTTCCGTTGTTCATACGACACCAGATCTTCCCTATCAGTCGCCCGATTAGGTACTGATCTGGCCAGACACTGTTTAGCTACTGAGATCGGACGAGATCAGGCGGCCCAGTGGTGTATGGTCGTATACTTAGTGTATTGGATGTAACGACACAGGACTGACATTTGGGACCATAAATTGCTTCTGCTTTCCAGAGACACAGAGTGACCACGGCCTGATACTCAAGGTATTGCAGGACGGGTCAAGTATGCCAAGGGATGAGAGAGCAACGATATAGAAGAGTACAGAGCACTGAATTTATTGCAGTGACCAGACCCTTCTACTACCCTCCATCATATAGAATAAATTGGATGGAGGTTGAGAGTAATAGTCTGGTTGTGCTCAATTCAATAAAAGGAGATAAAGAAATGAGAAAATATCCAAAGAGAAAGTTGGTATGTGCCCCCTATCCGATTTGTCAACTGGTGAGAATGATGGATTGACACTTAACACCAGATTCGATCCGGGGGTTGTGTGGTACAGTTCTGTGGGGTACGTGTCACAGAGGGAAAACAATGATGGTTATTGGTCCCAAGGTGG